>NC_065509.1:29621248-29632954 GCF_006386435.1 Epinephelus moara
TCTGATGGCTACTTCCAGCAGGATAACGCACCATGTCACAAAGCTCAAATCATCTAAAACTGGTTTCTTGAACATGACGATGAGTTCACTGTACTCCAATGGCCTCCACAGTCACCAGATCTCAATCCAACAGAGCACCTTTGGGATGTGGTGGAACGGGAGATTCACATAATGGATGTGCAGCCGACAAATCTGCAGCAACTGTGTGATGCTATCATGTCAATATGGACCAAAATCTCTGAGGAATGTTTCCAGCACCTTGTTGAATCAACGCCATGAAGAATTAGGGCAGTTCTGAAGGCCAACCGGGTATTAGCGAGGTATACCTCATTAAGTGGCAGGTGAGTGTTTGTTACCCTTCTGTTGTCATTTTCAGACATAACTGTAACATTTAAAGACATATAGTTAAACACAGTGGTGCCACCTATCTGATGTTTCTGCTGTGCCTATTTTGTGTACTGTGTTGCTTTAGTGGCATCTTTGATTAACCAAATCTAGCTGCACAGAAGTTGAGCAATGTACTCTACTGCTGTGGACAGGGGCCGCAGCACAATGATTTTAGCCACCTGAAAAGACCCACCAAAAATATTAATATCAACTTGGAATATTTTCACCACTTTATCTTATATACTTACCATTTGTGGTAGCAGTGGACCAGCAACTCTGGGGGTTGGGGTTGGGTTCAATTCCCAGTTGGAAAGGGCTGTCTGATGGGAGGGTAAAGCTGTTGAAAGATTTTAGATATAGGATACATGTAAACTGATACTGACCTTTTTTTCCCTTTTAGGCAGGCCTTGCATTGGTGGCTACAAACTAGCCAATCGAGGCTGCTTTGCTCAGCGCCATTTCATTTTATGTAAGTGACGTGGGGGCGGGGGGTTTATTGTAAACAAACGTAGTGCTTGGGTCTACAAGGAGACATATACTAGATGAACAGAGAATTCATAATGATAATGCATTCAAATGTTTACAGACGGGGACCAAGCATGTGTGGGTTCGAGTTGACACCGCCAGACGGAGAACGTTGTAAAATCCAGCATTCAGTGAAACTGACAGAAATATATATAGTGTGTTGGATCTGCTAGCAAATGAAACAGATTGGGAGGTTTTTTTTTATTATTTTATTTCCCTCAAATAACAACAAAGCAAAAACACAAAGACAGGCCTGGATTAATGGCTTTAAAGTGAAAGTGGACGTGGAACATCCAGCTGGCTTGATCCATCCACTGGCTCGCCGTGGATGTGGGGGAAGACTGGCAGCCTACAAATCACCACCATGTTTGTGTGTTTTACATGATTAAGCATATGGTGGGGGCTTTAAATCACCCCTTACCTTACGTGACAAACTGACAGCTGCGAGAGGTCCCTTCACTTCTCTGTGCACGTATTGACAGGAATCGTTTCCATTAGAAAAATTAAGATTAATTGTCTATAACAAAAACATGACCATTACCCATGATAACAAGAACATCTCTGAGTGAAGCCTCGGGCCTCTCAGTGCTGAGCTGATCTGCTGTATTTTCTCTGTGCAGGAAGGTTTGACTTAGTAGCTAACAGTATCCAATAATTTATCAGAATCTGTACAGCTCTTAGCATGATACAAACATGCATCATTATAAAATAGTTTATTATAGATCATGAATTGATTTGGCTTTACACCTACAGCTCTGTCAAAGTTAATAGATGAATGGCTTCCAGGTAAACTCTTGCACATCGTGACATTCTGTGAAGAGGTTTGTAAAAGTTTTATGACGTCCATCATACTGACACATGCTGATACACTTATTCTAATGAGACATTTTCAGTTTATTAATAGGGTGACAATTTTCCGCCATTCATTTTTGAACTAATTTACACAGTGGCACATGTCAACAGACAGCAGCAGATGGCCGCTGAGGGGTAAGTGTAGAGATGTTAAAGCAATTGGCCCTTGTCGTAGTGTACTGGGGAGCTGTATGATGTGGCAAGCAAGACACAAGTTGCTGTAGTGACGAGATTTAGGTCAAAGTTGATGATGGTGCAAGAGAAGTAGGAAAATGAACCCAGGTCAGAGACGGTTATGTTTTACATTTCAGTGTGAAAATACTCATTCTTCATTTTGTTGATGTATTAGAGTCAATGCTTCTAACAGATGGAATGTGGGATATGTTCTTTAATCACCAAAGCTATACAAAGCGACTGCAGGCAAGTGGGTCATCCTCTAATCAGAAGATCAGTTCGATCCCCAGTCTGAGTGTTGAAGTATCCTTAAGTGAGATACTGAACCCCAAACTGGTTCCAATGTGTGAGTGCATGTTTATCTGAGGTGGCTTGTCTGGTGGCCTTGATCACCAGTGTATAAATGTGAATGGATGAATGTGACAAATAGTATAAATATGCATTGAGTGGTTGGAAGACTAGGGGGGCCCATAAAAGTGCAAATCCATTTACCACAAACAAAAAAAAACCAAACAATTTTCACCATGTTTTTCGGAGTAAAATACTATGAATAGTATCTGAACACCCTTGTCTGTGAAAACCTTGAGAGTATGCATAGGATAGTAACGAACAGATAGTTTTGGGACCTCAGAATTGCATCTCTGCTTTTTGCAGATGATGTGGTTCTGTTGGCTTCTAACATTATATTTGCGACAGTGAAATTACATCTGCGGTTCTCTATCATTATTTTTATAGTTACGTCCTTTTGTTGTTTGTGATATTTTTGATGATTTAGTTAAGTTAATATTCCTGTTATTACTGTTCGACTGGTCATTAGTTACTTGAATGCGCTGTCAGCCGTCGATTTCTGACAACTGTCAATCAGCTGTCAATAAGTTGTCAAGCTTTCATCTGTTTACAGTTCAGTCAATGTGACGTATTGTTCGCTGTGCAGAGGATTGTGGGTCAGAACAGCCAGAAAAGCATGCTGGCTTGCATACTGCAAAATTGGACCGGTTGTAGTAGAACATCCTGGTGTTTTTGCCACACTGCATTTCACACACTATGTATTAGGACATACTACATATTTTTGTGGTGTACTATATAGTATGGTAGTATGGGTATTGGAATGCACAGTAAGAGTTTGGCATTGTCGCCATCTTCATCTTGAATTTTGGGAACCAGTGACCATATTTGGACAAGAGGGTGGAGCTGTGGAGAAGCAACGAGGGGATCTGGGTGACACCTTGCAGACAGCCTGTTACTCAGAGCAGCCACGCCCCTGTTAGCTGTAAATTTAAGCCTTTGCCTGACTGATATAGAAATTCATTAGGCTTTTAACCTGTTAATTTCTGCTGTAAACTTGGGCATTTTAACATGAGGTTCTTGGACCCAGCCTCAAGTGACCCTTCAAGGAACTACAGTTTTTGACACTTGAGTGTCGGCTCTATCTTTCACCTGTGTCCCAACTTAAAGAGATAAAAACCTAATAAACAACAGGTGTGACTTTAGAAAAAGTGTTTTATAAAGTTCAGTGCAATGCAGATGAGTGAAGTAAAGATTGACAGATACTAATTCTCCTGTTGACCACAGAAGCACATAGATTTATGTATTGTCTTCACCAAAACAGTTTGCTCTGAAGGAGACAACAAATCTCTGGTCCATGAAATGCCCTTTGAAAACTGACCTGATTCCCATTCTGTGAAACCCAGACAACAGATGAGAGCCACGACAGCTATCACAACACCCAAACAACAATGTGTACACTGTATTTTGGCTGAGGTATGATATTTGTGAGCAATTGTCCCTTTAAAGACTTAAAGATTATTTTCAAGAAAGTGTTGCAATTATGCTATTATGCTATTACCCACGCACCATGGAGCTCACAAATGGCGTTCTGCTCATTGTTGCTCTCTGGTCACTAGTCCTTCAAGTCCTTCAAATGTTTTGAAGATAGCCCTATAGAGGGAAAATATGGAGTAGAATTACAGCGTGGAGTCTGAGGCAAACAAAATTGATATGTTATTGATGAGATGGTTATTTTGCTCAACACATTTAGGCTTCTACAGGGGAGCCAACTTGGGCAAGGGGACAACTTTTTTTCAAAAACTGCAATTTGGTTCATTTTGTGACTAGACAAAAAAGAGAGATTAGTGAAATCTTAAGAAAAGAAGAGGCACCAAAGTTTACTTTTTGTATTCCCTTGTCATTTGCTCATCATTTCAAGAGAGAAAGAAGTAAAATCTCTTCATGAAGTGCTACACTTAATTTACAGAGTGCTGCATGTGTTGATTAGTGTGATATTAAAAGACACTGCATGATTTAATGGTTATGACAACTTAGTGTTAGGATTCACAATCTAAAATTATTTTGATTGATGCATTTAAATCTGCCAATGAAAAGGCAACTGATAATAGACTGTTTGCATGATAACGTTAATTTAACGTAATTCGACAAACCATTAACGCAGATTAACCAAGTTTTGGTACTGATGTAAGTGATTTGTAAAAGGAACTACAAAAGACTTAAAAATAAGAGCTGATCTGGTACCAAAAGAAAATCTATTACTGCAGTTCATCTCCTTTACTGAGGAAACATAATAGAAGGTCTTTCAGACCCTAAAGTCCAGCTGTGGATGGCTGTGCCTCAGACAATGTTGGAGAGACAGGGTGGTCGCTCATTAAAAACCTCCAATTTGCTGGGAGAAGAATGGCAATGGGCCCAAAAGGCCTCTGCAATGGATGCGCACACCCTTTCACAGCGGCGTGTGTGCTTTGTGTGTGGGTGTATCAATTAGGGAAGCTTGTTGGGTTTCTCCCTTCAAAGTACCTAAATAATTCAACCATCAGGGGTCAGATCCTATTAACCAGTGTGACATCAGGTCTACATTGTGGCAGTGTTTATAGAGCTACAAATTATTGGGGAAGCTAAAGAGAAACAGGGTTAAGAAAGTGTGACACTACATGATGCAGCCTTGCACACTTTGTCTGACAGTGAAAGGGTATCACTGCTATAACTACAAGTATTGGATACTCGCGCTCGCTACTAAGGTGGGAACGGTTTAAATTGGCTCTGCTGATTCTTTAACTGCTTCCATCAAACTAGATTAGGAAGGTGAGCCGGAAGATGGACCCCTGATGGTTAATTGAAGTTTTATTAATGCTGCTGAAATTCAGCTAGAAAAAGAGCCAATATGACCGCAGGGCTAGTGGGGAGCCTTCCACATTGCAGTGTTTTAAACCAATTATAGGTATTTTCCAGTGTCTTTATCCTTACATAGTCGGCAAAGAAACCTATTTTCTTTGACCTTGAACGTCCCTTTACGGTTGTCTGCTCTGAGGATACAGGGTAGCTCCCTAGTGAGAATTCTGTGTATTATATAATTAATAATTCATGGGCTTGTTGCTAACAGATAGCTGTCTAGTGGAGGGACTGACACATTAGTAGTTCGGGGCACTCTCTCCACTCAACTTTAATAAGGTGTTTATAGTTGATTATATAACAATACTATAATCAACATTGACTTTCTGCTTCTTTCTAGCTGTCAAGTGATTCACTAGTAGGCTTTTCACATTGCACTTAGCCCCATGCTAAGGGAGCTGTTAGCCTGGGGCTAAGAAAGCATTCACACTGGCACAATCCTGACACATCCCAAGTGGACTAACCTCAAATTTAGCTTAGGGCTTGCTGGCCTTTCCCTGGGCTTTTTACCGCATTCTGTTAGCCCGCGGCTATCCTTAGCCTTGGGCTTAGAGTTGACTCTGAGCTAATTTTTCCCATGTTTTAAACCAGTTGTTAACTCAGGGTGCTTTCACACCTAGAGTTTGTTTGCTTTGGTCCGAATCAGGGACTAATTTTGTTACAAAGATGCATAATTGCCTAGACTTGGTTTGTGCTCTCATGGCAGCATTTTACAAGCGGACCAGATGAAATGCCTTGCAAGAAAAATTTGCTCTTGATTGTAAACCAAACAATGTGTGATGCGACTGTGGTTGGTTCAGATCAAGGTTGAAACACATTCTCTCCACAAACGAACCGCACCAGATTTCATTTGTAACCGGATCAAGACCCCATTGCTGTGTTCACACCTGCCCAATCGAACCAAACTCGGGGGGCAAAAGAACTTGAGTTCATTTGAACCAAACCAAACAGGGCAGGTGTGAAAGCACCCTCAGGGTTAACATAAGTTTTGGGCTATGATGCAGTGAGGTGTCACCCAATTATATGTTTTTGTTTCTAGCTGTGGTACTGTGTTATTTAGCTTAGTTAGCTGACACTATGCTAGCATTATTTGCATTATTTGCTTTATTTGCTTTATATGAGGTGGCGGAATGGATTCTAAAATGGGGCTCAGACGTTAAAAGCATAGATATGTTGTTGACCAAATGCAAATTTTAAGTGATGTTTATTCGAGTTGCTTTGTGGCAAGTCGCAGAGACACACAAGCCTATCACGATGTAGGCTAACTACGTTAACGAGCGTTTGAGCAACACTTGAACGGCAACCTGGTGATAATGTAGCTGGTCACACTGTTACTATGTTGCTTGTAGTGTAGATGCGGTATTAGGCATTTTAAAGGAAAAAGCCTGCAAACTCGGAGCTGCAGAGCAGGGCCAGCAAGCCCTGGGCTAAAGTCGGGGTTTGCCCACTTGGAATGGATTGTGTCATTGTTATCGCTTCCTTAGTCTGGGGCTAAGAGCCGTGTGAAAGCTCACTCCAGAGCAGGGTTAGCCCCAAGTTTGCAGGCTTATCCTCTGAAAATGGACTTAACTCTGGGTTAAAAGGTCCCAGTGTGAAGCAGGGCTGAGTTAACAATATGTTATGAGTATCAACTGACATTTAACCCAGGGCTAGAAGAAGTGCAGTGTGAATCGTATAGCCCTAGGCTTATGTTTACCCAGGGTAAAGGGTAGCCCTGGTCTAACAATGTTTGTGTAAAAAGGGGCTACTTGTAGCCCAGGGCTAAGGATAGTCTTGGGTTAAGAGAATACAGTGTCAAAAGCCCAAATACATCTTTTCAGAAAACATTCTGACCTCCTTTGAAACACTGTCCATATACCATATTTTAATTTATCATTAGCTTTGAACAAAAATAATAAATTCCTAACTAGTTTTAAGGCAGGCACACACTGTAGCTTTTTTATTTTTATTTTTAGAGCACAAAGGATCAAAATTGTTGAGCAATATTCTCAGATTGCCGGTCATATTTTGTGTCCTTCTGCCAAGTTCATCAGCTGGAGAAAGAGTGTATGATGCTGCTGTCTGCGGCTCTTTACTAATATCCATGGATGAATTGACACATCCGCTTGCTGGTGTTACTGGTGTCAAGTAAATTGCAAACAGGCAGTGGTGGCTGTCATAAATGTTACTGTGGTGGTTACTGACACTATTTACTGCCTTCCCCAGATCAAGGTTGCCCATGCACACACAGTTTGTGAATTTACTTCTCTCTGCGCCAGCGAGTTCCATAAATATATATTTATACTCTCAAAACTTCTTGAAGTGTCTATGTAGCCACTGGGAATTAGACCCTGGAACTATACCGCGCATGTTTAAGTCATACATTTCCATGTGATTAAGAGCTGGCCATTTCTTCCATATGTGTCCTCTGTATTTGATTAGGGGCACCGTGTGCTGTGATCCCCTGTAGACAGGGAAATAGGGTGTCAACAGCACTTTGCATATTGATGGAGCATGCCTTCCTGCAGGATTGGACCCTCCCGTATAGACCCTATTAAGTACACCCAGAAATCGCCTGTAACAGCCTTTAGAGTGACGACCCCCTTCTGCTACTGCAGCTTCCAGTCTGTATGACATTAATATTCATTTTCTTGGTTTTAACGAAGCAGGCAACAGGCATGGGGTGCCCCGGGAGCACTGCGTTTAGCATCAATGGAGATACAGTCAAACAACCAAACACAGAGGGAGGAAGTTGGCTGTCTCCTTCCCCTGGGCTCCATATTAATGAGATAACGCCACACTGCAGCCAATTACAGCCACTCCCAGACAGATGCCTTTGGTCCAAGACAACCTCCCACTGTAGACTCAACCCCCACCTCCTCCCAGTCACCATTCCTTTACAGGAGTATACATACATCATTTCCCTCTGACATGAATCCATACAGGATATATTATGTATGTTTTTGCAGATAAAATAGCCACAAACAATGGACTATATAAGGAATAACTCAAGTGATAAAAACCAAAGATAACTGGCCATTTAGCCCATATTTAGATATGTTAAAACATGCATTTTTTGATTCACTTGTTAGTTATCCACTCATTCACTTTCTGAACCACTCCTACAGGGTCACGGGGTGATGGAAGTTATTCCAGCACACACTGGGCAAGAGGCAGTGTGAGAGGTCACCCGTATTTTATCACAGGGCTAACATATACAGACAACCACACACTTACATTCACATCTCGTCTCCAATTTAACCTACACTCTACAGTCTTTGGACTGCTGGAAACCACAGACAGAGAGTGCAGGGGAGCAGGAGAGAGCATGCAAACTCCAAACACAATAAGGCTCTCGCTGGTCGAGTTGAGTTTTAAAGCGTGACCTTCTTGCTGTGAGGTGACCGCTCTCAATAGTCAAATATGATTCATCAAAACCTTCCCAACAGAGTGCCGTAAGAGTTTGGATCACGGCTTCCAATAAGGACGCCATTACACAGCAGCCTCCAAACAGAAAACCTATAAAATTTCAACTTCAATGTGGCCAGTGTAGCACGACAAAAGAGTGCTCTTGAAAGTACCTAGGTATTTAAAAGGCCTTGTCTAACCCGTGTGAGATGGCTCATTAATTGTGCATTACAAAGCTGAGGCAGTGGAAATAAGGCTACCTGCCTGCGACACAGCAGCACCCTATATTGGATGGCCCAACTACATGGTCCTTTGAATAGGCAGGCTTAGTCGTATGGCTGTACTCAGAACAATGGGAGTAAGCAGCTGCTGTTTGCCTATTGAACTCTGAATTGAGACTGAGAGCAATAATCACTGCCCAGGCTCCTTAGAAAAGGGCCTGGTGGAATGTGCGTTATCCAGAAGTGCCCTAATGCTGTGCAGTTACTGGTTTTACAAGACAAGCTCTGTTGTGACCCATTTACAAGAACTTTGTCTTATTGTTCTTAAATCCATGCTGGCTTAAATGTCATGCAGAACAAATATAATGTATCGGACTGGAAACATATCATTATGTTAGTTTAATCGAAGCTTCAGATGTTTTATTCTTTCAGGTCAGAAAATAAATTGCACGCCAACCATTTCCATACAATGAAAACCTATACAGGCATTTCTACATATGAGATCAGATGGATTACCTGGTTAAATTTAAGGGTTGAAATGCACGTGACTTTAACAATAACAACATACAGGGACTGAACATTGTTAAGCAAAGAAAAGCTTTACGTTTGACATCATGTGAATGGATATAAAATTTTAAAAAGGACTGAATCTGCCACAATCTGGCAGCTGAACGTGTATGCAGACAAAAGACTGGCCCATTTTGAGAGTGGAGGCAGACAGATACCAATAGGGGCCTGGGGAACTGAAAATCGTTGGGCTTGGCTGGTATTCAGGGTGAATCAGGGCCAGTAGTACGATGCATGGGCCCGATACAGCTCAGGGGAGGGGGAGGGAGTGGCATGACTGGAATTAATTCCCTGTGATTGAGGCAATTGCCAAGGTTACTGCAGAGAATCAAACAGTGGAATGTCACAGGAAGTGTTGTTTTCAGAGGCACAGTATCCTTGGTCACAGCTCATACCAAGGAGATGCTAATGATAGCTTTATCTTTTATCTCTTTGAAAAATTCGGAAAAAGCTTTTCCCACGAGGCGAACCTCTTACTTAGGTAAAAACCATCAGAGTTGTATTTTCAAAAGGAGATCTATTCAGCTCAGCCCTCTCAAGAATGTTTTAGTTTGGGGTGTTATAGGCGCGGTAAGCAAGGAAAGGGGGACGTGTATATGCAATTCAGAAGCCAAAATTCAAACTGGATTTGTCATTCGTAAAAAATATGTGTGTACCAAACCAAAGTCAGCAACAGTTGTGTTTTGCTAAATGAAAAATTCGGGTCTCAGTGATGCATCAGTGTTGTCGGGCAGCCATGGGTAATTAAACACCTTGCTGTAGATTTGTAAGGACCTAAGGAATTGGGTCTAATAACCATAAACAGAACCCAGCCAACACAAGCAATTTCAGCCAAATGTAAATCAGATTTTGAACCCTGTGTAAACCAATTGTAAACCTTGAGTCAACTGTAAACATCTCCCATGGGTCTTATCCAGCGGTGCGCCGTCAGAGCCTCATGAGAGCTGTATTTAGAGATCGCAAACAGAATAATTGTTGTGTAATCTTTTTTGAAATGACGAGGGGCTTGAAATCCTACTATCCAGTACAGTGGTGGATAACTGCAAATATTAATACATAATTATTAAAGAAAAAGATGCATCCAGTACAGCTGTTCTGTCACAAAGTCTATGTTTATGATGCCTATAATGTTTTTTTGACGCTAATAAACAAAGAGGTGTTGATTTGTGAGAGAGGTTCAAGGACGCTGATGCTGTTATGACCTACGTCTACCAACCAACCAACAGAAATGCAGTATGCAGTGGCGCTCAACCCAAACAGATGGAGCTAGCAAACACACACAGAGACACAGTGCAGTATGTAGTGCCCATTAAACGCCAGCTTATTTAATAATGTGACCCTTGGCCTCTGTGTTGTGTTTCTCCACAGCTCCACCCTCTCGTCCACACATTTGCATGTCTGGCTCTAGAAATCCAAGATGGCGATGGCCAAAAGTCAAAACAGAAGTCCACACACCAATGGGTGACGTCATGGTGGCTACGTCCATTATTTTTACAGTATATGGCTTCACAGTTGGAGAAGTACTAACCCATGTAGCATCTTTGCTCACTCAGTATGGGAAGCTATTCAATCGTACGTCGTAGCCTGCAATTCAGTAGGCGCTGTCATCAAACAGTCTGCAAACATCAAACTAGATGTCGTACCCAAGTTTATTAGATCCATGTCGCACAGCGTAGCTTGCACTAAACTTATAAGATTGATAAAATCTCAGTGCAGTACTCCAGTGATATGAGGCAGTGTGGCGCCTTGACTACTACGTGTGATAACCACATATTACTACTACCGTAGTCAACTGTACATATACAAAAAGTTAAGAATGAATTTTTAAGTGACTGTATCAGTATGTTGTGTGCACCTATTTCCTGAAAAAAAGGCAAACTCTAGCTAAAAACAATGTAGTTCAATTTAAAAACCCTCACAGGGAACCTGTTTGTTGCCATTCGTGCAGGTGGTGACACGTCAAATTATCTTACATTATTTTTTTTTATCGTTTACACTGATGTGTTATTGGTGCTTTGATGTAATTTTAAAATGTTTAAAATTAATTCTTGAACCATTTTCTTAATAAAAAAATCACGAGTAATTGTCAGTTGTCAATTGTTATTTGATATTAGTAAATAAAAACAAAAATGTATGTCCTATAAGAGTGATAACACACGTTATGGAGGCTATTGTCTTCATATTACTCCCTATTACCAGGTAGCTCTAGTAAGTCTTTAAAAACTCGCCAGCTAATTCAGAATGCAGCAGCACGTGTACTAACAGGAACTAAGAAACAAGATCTTATTTCTCCTGTTTTAGCTTCTCTGCACTGGCTCCCTGTAAAATCCAGAATTTAATTTAAAATCCTACTGTTAACTTATAAAGCTCTAAATGGTCAAGCTCCATCATATCTTAGTGAGCTCATAGTGCC
>NC_065509.1:29633126-29663719 GCF_006386435.1 Epinephelus moara
ACTTCTACTGTTATTATACACATATGATTATTGTCACATATGTATACTATCAGATATTAATATATACTTTAAACATATTGTACCACAATAGCCAGAACTATAATTATAATATTATTACTTTCAGTAATGTTGTTGTAAGCTACTGTCATTACCGTCTGTCCTGCATCTCTCTCTCTCTCTGTCTCTCTCTGTCTCATTGTGTCATACAGATTACCTTTAATGTATTATGCTGATCTGTTCTGTACGACATCTATTGCACGTCTGTCCGTCCTGGAAGAGGGATCCCTCCTCCGTAGCTCTTCCTGAGGTTTCTACCGTTTTTTCCCCCTGTTAAAGGTTTTTTTGGGGAGTTTTTCCTTATCTGCTGCGAGGGTCCTAAGGACAGAGGGATGTGGTATGCTGTAAAGCCCTGTGAGGCAAATTGTGATTTGTGATATTGGGCTTTATACATAAAATTGATTGACTGATTGACTGATTGATTGATTGATTGACTGATTGATTGATATTGTAATTTAATAAATACAGGTGTGCCTTGAGATTTTGGCCTGCCTGTGTTTCTTGGGCACAAAAAGTTTGAAAACCACTGCTGCTTCATTGTATTGAGTGGCCATTACAGTGTGCTCCATTCATAGCCTATTGTTGCTGCAATATAGCTTCCGGCCTCTAGGGGCAGCAATCCCTGGGGGCAGCACTGAGCGCAAAGCTGACGGGCTGCTTTCCAGTCAGTGAAGAAGTCAGAAACCATATTGCCGTTAATTGATTTCACCTGTTGAGGTAAGAGGATGTTTCATTCGTTCACAGACGCCTCACACTGATGTAAATTCTTTTAAGAAGCTTAATTGTGTTTCGGTGCGTTTATATTTTCAACCTGCCGTAAATTAACACCGTAATTTGTTTTAAATGCGTGTTTAGCTAGCATCTAGAAAGTGACATATGACATGACAACACCGCATCATGGTGAGGTCGCATCGAAAAATAATCCCGATATTTCCCCTTTGTGTCGGTGAAAACACCTGTGGGACCGGACACCGACCTCTGAAGTGGCTCATCACCACAGCAACAGGTGCTGTCATCAGTTAGCCTGCTGCCAGGAGCGGCCATAATCAGACATCAGCAGCAAAGATAGTGGTAATGTTGGAGCAGTCAGACACATTAGTCCCAGCGCCAGCATCAAGGCTGTCAACAGCAATGGAAGTAGTGTTTGCTTGGCAGGGCTTGTGAACTGACAGCTCTTACGGGGCGGATAAAGCAAAGATGAGAGGGAACTCTGCGGGCCTGTGGTCGGGACCAGCCGGAAGAAGAATGCGAGCAGCAGCAGCAGCTCCATGGACACAGACATGGCACGAGTCTGGAGGGGAGCTGCACTGAAAATAGTGATGGGACAACTCCTCTGTTCCAGCCAGGAAATCAGCAGAGGGATTACAATATTTATTCAAATGAGTGAGAGCTGTTCTGGTGCATGCCAAGGAGGTGGCTGTTCGTCAAACCCCTGCAGCCGTACAGAAAAAGGCTGAACCAATCTGTGGGACACTGACCTTGACAGGAAACATCTTCCCTTACCACTGACCTATTGCATTGATCTCTTTCAGACAAACTGTACCAAGAGGATAGTTTATTTAATCGCCATCAGGAGGTTTGGCATTGACTGTACATTCCTGTCATTGGCCCAGAATTGACTGACTCTGTGCTGTCATTGCTGCCTACCAGCCTGGTATGATTGTTGCACTCACAAAGTCAAAGAAGAAACTCTCCCAAAGGTAAGCCCATATTGCATTACCTCTATGCAGTGTGATGCAGATTGGTGGTTAGATGTTTGTTTATCGTGCAGCATTTAGAGCTTGGTTGCTGGATGTTTATCGTGGCTGGTTTCTGTTTGGCTTGGCTGCGCTGCTTGTGATGCTTAATGAACATCAGTTCTGTTATGACTTCATCTCTATATGACATTGTTTTCATAAGCTGCAGTTTACTCTGTCACTTCAGCGCGTTGTTTTGCTCCGTGGTCGGTGTTATTGCTCTTTGACAGTCTGTTACCTTTGCAGCTCTGAGTGGAGCAGCACGGCTCAGTGCTGAAGTGTTGGTGGGCTGCAGCAGTCACTCTGTCTGTCAGCTATCATATCAAACTGTAATTATGCAGCTTAACACAAGTTAGGTGTGCATGCTCTTCTTTTGCTGTTTTGACATTTGGGCTTATGGTGTTCTGTGGTGTGACTAAAGTATGATATGGAGCATGATGATAATGTTTATCTGTACATTAAGAGCATGGCTGTTTGTGTTGGCATGGATACAGCAGATCTAGGTTTCAAACCACAAAAGCACACACAGCAAACCTAATGGCTTCAACTACTGTATTTTTGTTACCATATATAGTAAATCTGCAGGCAAAGAAGCTGTATTCAGGCTTGGCACTAGATTTCTGGGGGCCCCTAAGCAGGATTTGGATTGGGGGGCCCCCTCATTGTAACATATCGCCTATTCACATGGTGCCAAACAATCATGTTTAGTAATATTAGTAGCACACATTAGCAGCAACACTATCCTCTAAGTCCTCTGAAACTGATCTCCAAATGTATTTTATTTAACTTAAATCACTGGCTGTGCTGCTGCCAAACTGTAGCATGTGAAGATATTTATCCCAGTTTGTGCTGACTGTAATTCTTTTCTTGTTCATTAACTAAAGTAATCATATGTAACACAACAGCAAAGTGTTTTATTTATTTATTTATTTATTTTTAGCACAGAATCCAGGGAGTGCTTATTTTGTAGGGATAGTAAATGACTTACTGAGGCCCTGAACACACCGAAAGGAGGTACACCACACTGCCTTTTTTTAAAATTGAATACCACTAGTAAAACAAATAACACTTGCTGCGCCTTTTTATCATTGCCAGGCAACCACCCCATTACGTTCATACACTAACCTTCCCATGTAATCAATATACAGTTTTTCTCTCCCCACTAATTAGTAGCTAGTTATCAAAATGTTGAGGCAGAGGGTACTTGCTGTAGCTCTGGTTGAGGGTGAGAGGCTATCAGTAAATAGTTTGTTGGGCACAGGGAAACTGAGATCTGTGTCGGTACCTGAGACCCTAAAAAAGAGGGTGGATCAAGGGGAGTACCACCAGTTGGTCCAGGAGCTTCACCGCAATGATAGTGTGAGTGGGCGGAAGTTCGCTGCATAGATCATTCTCTCACTGGGCGGAACGAGCCACCCGCTGAAGTCCCGCCCTACCACCTCCGGTTGTGTAGCAGTTTTCAACCGTTTTCAGCACGTCCTTTACTAACTTTTGCTGTGTTTGATCTTGCAGGGATGTAGCCATTTTTCTGCCCTGGTTCGCGTCCTGTAGGAAGATATTTTTGTGGCCGTGTTACACCAATACCTGTTTCCCCCCTGTAATATTTTTGCAAGCGCACCGTTGCTGTGGCACCACCCAGAACGATTGTGATTGGTTGAAAGAAATACAAGCAGCCGGGGCGTTTTTTTCTCCAATCTTAAAGTGAGAGTCGGCGCAGCCAGACCTTTCTTTTCTTGAGAAAGGTCTGGTGAGCGAGACTACCTCAATGATGGCTGTTTCCAGGCATATTTTAGGATGTCTCGGAGGCAGTTTGACAATCTGCTGTCCATCATTGGGCCGTATAGCTCTTGGTTTCTCCTCCATTGTTTACCAACTGTAAACTTTTTGTTGTAACCACGACAGAAGGCCCGCCTCTCAAATCATCAGATTGGACAATGGGGAAAAAGATGCTGAAAAAAGATATGACATGGGGCATTTTTCTGCTTCGAGTTGAAGTGTTTTTTTAAGTCGTGGAATTGAGAGGGTTCTGGCAAAAACACCAGGCACCTAGAATGCAAAAACCACGAGCAAAGCGCTGTCCATATTGCCCATTGATGAGCTTATTGTCTTGTCACCACTTTTTTGGCATAAATGGCATAGACTGTTGTCTGTGTTTTGTTTGGAAAGTTCAGTTTTTATGATGTCATTGTCTCTTGTTTATTAAAAAAAAATAAAAAATGAGATGGACCCCAGGGACCAGTGGGCCCTAAGCAACTGCTAATATTGCCTCATGGGTAGGGCTGGCTCTGACTGTATGCTAAATTAATTTTTTCTTTTACTGATCTTAAAGTGCACAGTAATTGTATTTGGGTTGCGACTAATGATGACTTTCATTAATGATTAATCAGATTATTATTTATGATAAAATCAGGAAATGGTGAAAAAGTCCATTCTCTGTTTTCTAAAGCCAAAGGTGATGCCGAATTGTTTATATCTGACCAACAGTCCAAAACCTAAATATATTTACTGTCACATTAGACAAGGAAAAGCAGCAAATCCTCACATTTGAGGAAGTGACACCAGTGAATGTTTGGTATTTTTGCCCGAGTTGAGTCAGATAACTAATGACTAATGCACTAATGGATTAATTCAGCTCTAATCTCTATAAACACATATCTGCATATGTATGCAGAATCTGTAGACAGTGGAACCAGACACGTTGGAGCGGCAGGTAAACAGTCTGTGTGGAGAGGTGGAACACACTGTCTGAAATGCAATCTTGACACTTGGGCTGCATAATTAAACTATTATCAAAATCACAATATGGCCCAGTGCAATATCCAGATTGGAGCAGTGGTAAAATGTGTCACAACATGCCATTTTTACGGAAGCATTGTGGTGTTACAAATCATATCCAGACATAAGGTAACATGCTTGTACGGTAGAGATCACAGCAAAAATTGTATCATCATCATTTTAATTTTTTTTTTTTTTCTTTTCAGTGAAAAGTAACTGCGAAAATCAGCATTCTTTCTAAAATCGCAATTCATATTACAATATGACTGTTTTGCATATCATTCAGGCCTACTCAAAACACTGTTGGCTATTGTCTGACAATTATTAAGATCCACATTTATATGCAGTTATGTGTTTATAGAGATTAGCCAAAATGACCCACATATAGAAGAGGATGTCTTGGCCCTGATAACTGCTGTCAATGTGCAGTAGATGCTCTGTTGAATCAGCTAGATGCATGTGAAACCACAGAGTGTGATGTTAAGGCCCACAGTGTCTTATTTGTTATTATGATTATTTGTAACCTTGTTATTTAGCTTATATCGACTTGTTATGTACATTTTTGGGGGCCATACACCAAACTCAAGACTGCTAGTTCTCCTGACCAGTGAAGGGGATGGTGCAAACCAGTGTGCCTGGAATGTAGAGGTGGATTGTGCTGCAGTTGATGTTTGAGAGGCTTACGTAAGGCATAGATGCATTTGATACATTGGTCACACTTTGCTCAGGAAAGAGTGGAACAAAAGTGCTGAAACAAACGGCCAAATTGTGTAGAAAGAGAGCGTTGAAGGGGACAAGGACGAATGAAACGAAAGTGATAACTCTGATAATTTAAAGAAATGAAGTGAGTCATTCGAGGACATCTCATAATACATCTGCGGAGCACCTGCAGCTATTCTCCTCCTTGATTTTGTTCAGTTTGCCAAGTTTAATTATCCAATCCTGACAAGTGTGTGCAGTGCTCTGCAAAAACCCACGCGTCTTTATTCTCCCTATTTATAAAAGATTTCCTCTGCACCATAGAAAGTTTACAGTATTACGGATATAAACAGGAATTATCAGTTTATATCAATGCATAATAGGTAACCGTGTTGTCATTTTATAATTGGACCGAACATACTGAGGGTTGCTGTGCACGTCCAGTGCGAGACTCACATTGTTGATCAGAGTATCACTGCTCCTCTTGTTTTCTCACACTAGGAAAGTTGATGTAGGAATTTACTTTAATTAAAGCAGAGTCCAGAACCGAGTCTACAGCTGTTATCAGTTATCTGTCTGAGAGCAAGCTGTCAGCAGCAGACTGGACTGTCGGCAGTTTGTCGTGTGTATATTGTGTATTATGTATATAATGATGATGAGGAAATGCCTTGTTGAAAAATAAATTGATGACAGTTGCGCTGACTGTCTTCAGTCAAGTTTCAAAAAATCCTCAGCACAAAAAGCTGATTAGTCTTCCAAAATGGGAGGAGTAAACACACCATGCCACAGCCAGTTTGTGTACTTTAGTTTTCTTAAGGAATAATAATTGCAGTAAATTCATCTGACTTGTTTTGTGGTGGCTAGTAATGATTATGTTTATTTGAATGCGGCCATACAGTTAGAAAAAGTGTGGAAAGCAAAAATGAAGATCTTGACCAGGGGTCAGCAACCTGTACAACCAAAAGAGCCATTTTTAGCCAAAAAAAAAAAAAAATCTGCCTGGAGCCACAAAACATATTTTAGCCTTATAATGAAGGTAACAGTGAGTCTAAATCTGCCCATCAACATTACCAATAGGTCTAAATGAGCATTTAAATACATTTTACCACAAGGTGGCCTTTTTACTGGTGGTACTTTAACTTTGAAGAGTTGGCAGTAAAATCAGATGACTATGTCCACACACTGTTTAATTTTCTATTGTCCTTTAAGACTTTTTTTTTATCTGGAATCCATAGCTAGCTTAGCATGGGGCATCTGAGACAGGCCACTGCTATTGAAGTTTGGCAAAATTTAAATAAAAAGGTGATAGGCCGTATGACACACATCTAGTTGATGAAATATAAAGACATCTTTTTATTCTGTGTACAGGCTACACATTTTTACAACTGAGAATGTAAGAATGGCACAAGGCCTACGACAATGAAAAATGAAAATGTTAAAAAAAAAAAAAAAAGCCATTATTCATTTCTTTATAATGTTTTGCCAACGCCACAGGGAGCCACTGGAGAGAGGCAAAAGAGCTGCATGTGGCCCCAGAGCCACAGGTTGCCACAGGTTGTTATCTAGGCCAAACTTTAGGCTAGCACATCAAAGGAATGGGCTACTTCACCCACAAAATGACCATCTACAACCTTCGTTTTTCCCTCATGCCTTAACGGTGAATGAAGAATCCAAAAATGGCAAACGTTCTTGATGCATTGAAGTTAAGGGGGGCTGTGTTAAACAACAGCAAAACTATTTAAGATGTCTGTTTACAAACTCCCACACAGCTCTTGCCGTATAATCCAAGTCTGATTTATCTGGTGGGATGTTCAGTGTTCAGTACACATGCCTTTTCACTAAAACCTTACTTGAAACACTATCACATGAACAGTTTCATGCAGAGATAAGTAGCACACCTTGGCAACTCAGAGTCTCAGCATACTCCATATATGATCTGGCTGCCCCAACTAAGAATTTTCCTAGTCGACCAGTAGTTGTCATTTAGGGCCATTAGTTGACTAGGCGCCTGCATGTTTATGATATTAATTTAGTTATTGAATTATATATTTTGTGCGGGGCAACACAATGGTTTGAGTTGAAGGTGTGAGAAAGAATAGTATCAGTAACATTGTTAACACTGTGCTACATTACAGAGAAATACAAAACCGTACTAATGAACCTTCATTAATATAGGCCTATATTTTATCTACAAGTGCACGTCACACACTGAGCGAGCCGCCTGTTAATGACGCTGTCGGCACAGCAGTAATGATTGTGCTAAGTGGCTAATGGGCATGTAGCTACTTCCATGTTTCAGATGATACGTCATGTTTGTAGTCGACCAATGAAGATGAGTTTACATATCACCTTGGGTTCGTCCTTCACCTTCTCAAAATGATCCCACACTTTGGATTTCCTGCCCGACATGTTATTAACTAGCCTGTGGAATAACCGCAGCTACCAGCCCTGGAAATTAACGTGACTCCTGTCTGACTGTTGAGCGTGGCCACTTCTGTGTCTGTCCTTTCAAATTAAATTCCCATATGGTCCAGTCGTATAGGTTTTGATTTAGTTTTACAATTTTTTTCTGCAACTAGACAACCAATGAAATCTTGCTGACTAATTGCCTTTCTGGTTGACTCACATTTGGTTGACTATCAGGGGGCAGCCCTATTATATGATCCAGATATAGGGGCGCAACCCAGAACTGTGTGGAGACAAGGCACAAATAAGACTTGGATTATACTGCATGAATCGTGTAAGAGTTTGTAAACGGGTGTGTTGTTGTGCTGTTATTAGATGCATTCCCCTTCAGTTTATTAATAATGTTGGATTCTTCATTCACAGGTTTCTTCTTGAATTCTAGGGATGAGTAGTTGATACAGAAATGGTCATTTTGTGGGTGAGCTGGTCCTTTAATTTCAGCCTATTAGCAATTATTGCATGTATTTTGTCACAGTAATTATACAACATACAAAAAGCTGGTTCATTTTCACATCTGTAGGCATTGCACTACAGTTGAATCAGATTTTTCCTGAACATAACGTGCATGTGTGTCACACATAAAGCACAATGGGAACAATTTTGTAATGGGGCGTTTATAGCACAGTGCATCTGGTCCAAAGGAAATGACTTGGGAGGTCCGGCCACTGTAGTGAGAATTACACTGCAGTAGAATTGGGATTCAGAGATACTGAGAATATGCTTACGCCACCTTTTTATTATAGAGAGGGAGTGCAAATTACCCTCCCTAAGAACTTAATTTGTTTTAGCAAACTGTACAGTGGAGAGAGATGAGAAATTTGGCACGGAGTGATCAGGAGAGCCCCGGGAGGTCTCAGATCTGCATATTTCTCTAATTGTGTCACATGCCTGCAAAAACACTGTATACTCCGAAAACGGTGACGCACACACTCAACATGTTAAGCCATTGTGTTTTAATTTATACTTTGAAATAGTCTTTAAAAAGAAGTAGAAACATTGTTTTCCAGACATAAGCACCCCCTGTAGAACTCGTTCACATCTAAGATCTAATGTACTGTACTTGTTCTCAACCTGGCACGCAGGCAGTAGTGCATTTCAATCGAACCACAAATTAACAGTCACATTTATGGGAAGCTAATTGTGATTTGAAAAATGCTGGCAGTATCACAGTGTATACATAATATCACTTGAATGATGAGTGATGGTAGCCGCTAACAACCAGTTTGAAATCTAATGTGAAAGACTGCAAAAATAAACAACAGTAAATGGCTCCTGTATGAAGTGTGATATCAGATCGATTGCAAAAAGAGACACTTTAAAATGGCTTCACGTGGGCACAGTTCAGTGCCTGTTTGGAGGGCCAGCTGCTCTGTAATTTAAATTTTTATTCTGGCTACCTTTTATATAACTTTTTTTCTAAGCATAAACAGAAAATAAAAATAAGGGGATAAATTTTGGACATAAATCTAATCTTAAAAACATCAAATATAAACTAGAGCTAGAGCGAGGTTTGATAATGTCATGTAATGTCAAGTAATTTTATTTACGGACACATTTAAAAATAACAAATGTTGACCAAAGTGCTTTTTTAAAGAGATTTAATAAAACAGACACGTGATCAAAAAATAAAAACAAAATAATGGTCAATTAAAATCAGCCATGAAAATTAAGATTAATAAAAGCATACAACATCTAGGTATACATCGTTTTTCATACATTATTATATGAAGTGATTAAACAGAATTGGAAAATAATTAACATCTGTTAGGGCCGAACGACTTTTGAAATAAATAAATTGTGACTATTTGAACTGATATTACAGTTGTGATATGATTTTGGATATTAACAGGAATGATAAGTTTTTTACATAATAATTCTCATTTTCATTTAAAAACATATTAAAATTAATGTTGTGGAAGTTTTGCGGGGATCTGTACCAGACAAAGATGCTTTAATATGATGTGAAGGCCAGGACGTCTCTGCAGTACGACAGTATTTAATTTAAAAAACCGAAGATACAAATTTCACCATCAACAAATACTGTGTCTCCTGTGATTTGAAAATTGTAGAAGGCCATACTGCTATTTTAATAAAATTTTGACTCATTGTTCAGCCCTTATTTTGTAAGGATGTAATTCAATACAATTCAATAGAACTTTATTTATCCCGAAGGAAGTTCCTGTGCCAGAGAATACTTTAAATTACAGTAACATTCAGTACAATAACCACAATTTAACATTAACAACCAGTGGGTTGTACCAGTATTAAATATTTGACAAAATATACAAGACAGAAGTGTTTTCAAAGAGCAAAAGCAAAACCAGTGCCTAATAGAGTAACAATAGGAGTAAGATAAGTACAAGAGTTACTAAAAATGAACTAAAATGGTGGAAAAAATAGACTGTGCCTGATAATCAATGTTATATTGAATATGATAAAACAATTGGAAGGAGTATTGCACATGACTGATAATTATGGGAATTAATTATGCTGACTTATTAATTTAGTTACTGTGAATATATTAATGATGACGCATCTAACCAGATCAGCCAGTTTTGAGATAGTAGCCTACACTTGAATGAATATACAGCCCAACATAGACAGAGCCAGGGCACTACCTTAGGCATTTTCTTCACACCTTTGTTTACCGGGGAAAAAGAAATACGACATCAGCTGAGATTGTTTTGCCTGGAGACCATAAACCATGGTACCATTGGAATCAACTCAGAGCTCCCCTTTGGCAATGACTGTCCAACCTTGGAGAGGTCGCTTTTGCCTCTGTCCCTGAAACATCTCTTTGTGGCCGAGGTGTGTTCCATAGTGACAATTTGCCACTAGGGCTAAGTAATGCGATGTGGGCAGACAGAGGCGCCCTTTGCCCTCCCCGTTGCTTCCCACAAGGCAAAGAGAGGCTCCTGTCTTGTCAAGTTCAACTTCCCTTTCAAGCAGACAGCACTTCAAACTCCAGGGACTGCAGTCACCTCTGAGCCACCTAGGCGCCTCACAGAGAGCCTTGGCCCCTCTCACTACTTGCAATTACTGCCGAGAACACCACACCGCCGTTGCATCTGCAGGATCTGTAAAGACAGGAGAGAAGTGTAAACAAAGAGGTGGTTTAGATGTATCACTGACGCTTTTGGCCAATTACTCATGTCTGTGGTCTGCAATTGGCTGTCTGGAAGGGTGAAAATGGGTCTGAAGTGAAACATCATTGAGATCCAACTACAGCAAATCTAATTTTGTTATGTTTTCCTTTCATACTTTTATTGCAAGCATAGATTTGTGCTGGACTTGAAGTATAAAGCTCCATAATTATTTGTAGCAAATAAACAGTTGATATATCCATCTGTGGAGTATTATGAAACACTAAAAACAAGCACCTGTACCTTTTTGAAGGAGACATTCTCTGTACTCTGCTACTGAGAAATGTAGATCGGCTCGTGGTGTCTTGTCAGGTCACACTTAAGCTGGTTAACAGTGCCAGTAAAGTCTGTTCTAAAAGCAGCGTTGTTGCACTGGGAACAATGCTTTTTTTTGCCAGGTTGGTACATACTGTATTTTCATTCACCAAAAAATCAAGGATACATCTGAGCAGGACTGCACCTAGCGAACAGAAGCCTTTCCCAAGTTTGGCAGGGTTGTTTAAAAGTAAATGGAAGACTTCCAAACACATTCCACATCCACTCTGGTATCTTTGCTTTTGCCCTTACACGACTCAGTTTACCTCTGAGTCAAAATCAAACCTATTTCTTGCCAAGTACATGTGCACATGCAATTAATTCATACTGCAAGGATGCTTCTAGGGATGGCAATTGCTAAGATTTTATTGATACCATTGCTGTTACTGGTCTTTATAGGTTCCCTTATTGATTCCTAATCAATTTCCTGTGTGAAAACAAGTAGGCCTACATAGGTTTTCAGCATCAGCACAACTGTTTTATTATCTCTGAGTCTAAACACAGTGTAGATAGATGAAATGAGAGAGTATTTGTACAGCATTTGTTCTATTACTCAAAGAAAAAAACTGCTAAGCCTGCCAGTGTAGCACTGTTACAACAGGATATTTAACCTTAATAATGGACGTGCTGCTTGGTTAGGAAACAGTGGCACTTGGACAAATATTGATCTTCACTGATATATTTAATGTGCCAGTATTATCAATGCAGTTTTTGGAATTTCCTTCTTGGTTTTGTTTTTCAGTGCCGGAGTTTGCGCTTGTTGTCACCGTTTTTGTACCCTGGAAATCCAGAGTTCTCGCGATAGCACAATTTGAATTTGCTCAGCGAGTCACTCTGGCAATCAGTAATGATGCTCATTACCTATGCTCATGAAACCGAGCTGCACCAATCACATCAGTGTATCTGATATAGGCGGGCCAGAGGTGAGCTAAACAGATGACAACAAAGCTGCGACCACGAAGTCCGGAATCAGTCAGTAAACATTGCAAGATGGCTACGGATGAACACCAGAAACGGCTTTGGCTGCTACAATGAACGAGTTAGACTTGGCTTTTTCTCTAAAAGAGGAACAGAAGACGACGTTTTTGATGTTTTGCCAACTGGATACAGCAAGCATCTAATCTACCAGTTAGCTCCGCTGGTAGCGCTCTGGATACGTCACCCTGTGTATTGTTCTGATTGGTCGTAGTGTTACCCAATTGCGTGCAGTGATCTTTACAAATGCATGCTTGGTGCTGCCCCTCGAGTTGGGCCATTTGCATTACTCATGGCCAAATCCTAAATCTTTCTAGATTTGGGTCTGGATTTCCAGGCTACGGTTTTGTCCATGCATATCTCTTTTCTGTTTTTGAAAGATATTTTTTGGGCATTTTTTGCCTTCAATGGACAGGACAGTAAAGTGTGAAAGGGGGAGAGAGAGAGGGGGATGACATGCAGCAAAGGGCCACAGGCTGGACTCGAACCCGGACCGCTGCGGCAACAGCCTTGTACATGGGGCGCCTGCTCTACCACTAAGCCACCGACGCCCCAGCATATCTCTTTTCTAAACCTTCAATCAGTGCTAGCAGCTTAGCACCAGGCAGACAATGCTAAGCAGCTATTAAAAAGACGATGAGGAGATTTAGTGATATCTTCTCATATCGATCGGCATCTGAACTGGATCGAATCAAAATTGTTCCCTGAATGACTTTATGTTATCAGCAAATACAGTATGGATGGGTATCAATGGTCCAGTATCATCGATGCAAAGTGAAAACATCGATTCATATCATTATTTTTAGGATACGCAGGCAGGAAATGGCAAGCAGCCAAGAGAAAGACGATGAGGATAAAGTAATTTATTCAGGAATAAATCAGCAGAGTGGAAAAAGTTTCAATTTTAGACAATTAGCTGCTCTGTTTCAACAATGGTCGGCTAAAAAAATTCAACAGTGCTGTTCTGTTGGGAGATGATAGATTAACGAGTTTGACGTCCAAAAGGAACACTAAGCTCGGAGGACGTCAATTCTGATGGATCAGACAATAAGGAACCTGTTCTCAACTGGAACCAGTTCTTGAGTCCCATCCATGGTTTCTGTCGGCAATTATAATCAAAACTACATTAGGTAAGATGAATTACTGCATAACCTTATCCATGCTGATATAACGCTTATGTGCGTTACCATGCTGAGCTCTACAGTAGCATGTACAGAAATACTACATTATAAATAAAACCTGGCAGAGTTTAAAAATGTACAGCACAAATTAATTTCCTAGCAGAAAAAGTACATGGTGTACATGCAGCAGATGCACAGTTGTATTTTCTAAACATAATGTAGAGACATTTGTGCAGGTTAACATCAGTGAACCTGTGTACTTATTTAAGTCGGTCGTAGGTGAGTCAGGGGGGGTCTAGATCTTTGTCCTTTGGGGAGATGGCTCTGCACTTGTTCTTGGTAGTGCTGCTGTTGGCAGTTCTATAGCAGATTCCAGCTGAGAGCGCTTGGAAAATGTGCCGGCTGGTGTGAGAGGGGTCAAGGAAGAGATGTGTATTTAAGTACACTCCTTGATCTTGGTGTCGCATAGGCCTGGAAGGAGGGCGAGTTGCATACAGTGATTTTCTCAGCTGATTGGATGATGCACCACAGCCTGGCGCTCTCATGTCGGATGGCTGCTGTAAAATAGTCGGTTACAGTGAAAGATGGAATGGAGTCTGTGATGACAGTTAGTTCCTGTGGCAGCTGTCATCAACTCGGCCCGAGTCATCAGGATGGACTTACACTTCCCTATGATGTTGAATCTGTCTGCTTGTTGATGGTCCTCCACACAATGTGGTTGTTATTAAGGTGAATCGCGGTGTGGTGTTTGACTGATGACCAGTCAAATCAGCTTCCCTTCAAAAGCAGTCAGTAGCTCTTCTAAAAACCCTGCTCTGTACATGGTGACACTTCTGTGTCAAAAGATTTTTTCCACCATGAAAAAGTCTTTTTTCCTGCTTGAGGGGTTTGTATCAAAGATCAAACAGCCCACATATCCTCAAATGCTTAGTGGGCTTCTAAAAAGGATCATATGTGCATTGCTTGGTAAAGCCATACACTCAGTGAAGATGTGACTATACCATAGCACTTTACACATTTGACCTGAGCCTGAGCATGTGGGCCATTCAAGTGCAAATCTTCAATATCCCTCACATAAATAGCAGTCTAAAGCCTGATCATTCCTGATACTCCCCCCTACTGTTTCTTTTCTTCCACACTGACGTCAGTTCCATAGGTAGTCACCAAAATACCAGATGTGTGAGGGCGACTAAGAAGGCAAGCATGATTCTTTAACATTAAAATTTGGCACAACTGATGGCACGACTTCCATTATCCATATCCAGTGCAACAAGCTCATAATATGATTCTGAATCAGACATGTAAGTGGCAAAATAATCCAGACGACTGAATTATCACCAGATCTTGTTTAATTAACTGATCATGTAGGTCTTTAGAATATTAGAAAACAGTACAGTTTCCTGAAGCTCATGCAGATGTCAAAACAGATGTGCTTGTTTTGTCCAGTCTAGGGTTGCAGGGGTGTACTAGTATCAAGGTATACCATGATATGAAAGTAGAGGGTTACCACACCATGTACATTTGCTTATCTACTGTATGCTATTGAAAAAAAGGAAGCTGGAAGGAGAATCTCACCTTCATTTAAGTGGCTTACATTAAACCAATTGTTTGAAGTTTTATTTATAGTGATAAAACATTTGGTCAACCACAAAAAAAAAGACAACTTCCGTTTTCATTCCTGTAAGGCAGGGGTGTCAAATATACAGCCCATGGGCCAGAACCAGTCCGCCAAAGGGTCCAATCCGGCCCACTAGATGATTAGACAAAGAGGTGACAGGTTTCGGAGCAGGTTAAACAATGCATTGCCTACTTCATGTAAAATTCTGCTTCAGAGGCTTTTCCACACTGACCAGAATACAGTTCTCTGATATACCAATTAGAGTTGTACCGATACCAGTATCGGAAATGCCTCTGATACTGCCTAAAATGCGGTATCGGGTATCGGCGAGTACAGCCTATGACAATCCGATACCACGTAATGCCTCACGTCATTACGCATACGCACGCTACAGGCAAACGAAACGGAAACGGAGCAGAGTTTAAAAAGCATTCTGCTGTAGCCTTTAAAATGTCTTTTTTTTACCAAATTGTGTGGCTGCACTGTCTTGATCTGTGTCAACACTGGATAATAATAATTAAAAAAAGTTTATGGCATTCATTCTACTATTATGTATTCATTTCTTAATATTTTACATAAAGTTTCAGGAGTTTAGTTGAGTCCCTGCTGGTATCGGATCGGTACTCGGTACAGAGATCGGAATCGGAAACCGCAATATTACCGAGACAGTTATTGTCACGTAAAAATCTAATACTGTTACAACAGTAGTTGTATTCCAGTCAGCACTCTAAAACCCAGACATATTTAGTTCATTCTTACATAAGACAATTTAGTCTTTATAGTTGAGAAGCTGAAACATAATTTGCCTCGAAAAACGACTCTAACAAAGCAAATTAGTTGTTGATTGTGATTATTTTCTTTTCATCTAATCAGTAACTATTTAATTGTTTCAGCTCTTCAGCGGGGTTCAAAAAAAAAAAGAAAAAAGGTGACGATCCATATGCTTCCATAAAAGATTTCAGTGTCCTGGAGAAATTACAGGCAAATATTATCTCTGTTTATTGAGCTTAAAAACAATTGTAGTACTAGGGCTGACCCCCAAAATTCGAAGCTTCGAAGCTTCGTTCGATGGCACGGGATTCGATTGTGGGGAAATTTTTTTTTTTTTTTTTGAATATTCGGCCTTTTTTTTTCTCCCATTTTTTGGGGGGACCTTGAACGCAACACCATCTCCAACAAGGAAATAGAAAGCCCGACATGCAATGAATGGAGACCTGTTATCCTGCTTGAACACAGACAACTAAATTCTTTCAACAATGTGACTCAAAATAATGATAAAATAGATTTTATTGATGTAAAATAATATGCTGATGGTGACATTTTCCACCGGTCTGCTGCGCTCTGAGTCTGGTGTCAGTGACACATGCTGCTCTGAGTCGCGCATCTGTCTGCTTGCGCTGCAGTGTGCGCCAAGGGTTTTAATTTTTAGTGTTAAATCAAAAGTTAAACACTACTTATCAGCAACCAGAAGTGTTTTTTCGTTTGTGAATATTTTATCTTAATTCTAGGGTTTTTTTGCTCACTTGTACTATTTAAATATAAAACACCTTTCACATTATTATATTTACTTGAAATGACAAACAACATAGCCCACAGCATGTAGGCTGTTATTAGCAATGGTCATTTATCACAAATGTTTAGCTCCCTGGCGATCTCCCTCCAGAAAGCTGCCGCCATATATAGGTTTTTCTGGTAAAATGAGGAGGTATCGTACAGATAACTTCTCATTTCAACTTGTGAATCAGCCGTTCCTCAACCATTGTGGTGCTAACAAAGCCAATGACAGGAATAAATGGAAACAGGGCGTCCGACAGAAGGTCAGTTAAAACGGCAGCGTTGCATTGCTAGCGACCAGTTAGGACATTCACGTTATGACTGGAGAGATTAGATATGTTGGCCTTCAACAAATGTTCCTGGTCAGATAATGAAAACCTGCTCTACAGCCAGTGCACCAGTAAGAAGAGACTCTATCCTGTTGATTTTGTTCAATACAGAATAAAGTAGTAGTTTGTCTCAATAAGTTGGTCTGAAATATTGGAGCACCTTGGTGGCCGTTTTTTTTAAATGCTGCAGAGTCTTCAGTTGTTTCATGATGTTGCAGATGCATGCATTTGGCAACCTTCACCATGTGTTATTAAAAACACATTTATTTTAAGCCACTGGTTAAAAAAAAAAAAAAAAAGCCAGAATATGTAGTCTGAACGTCAAATGAATTGTACTACAAGGTGAAAGAAACAAGAGAAAGGTTGACAAAGTTAGATAGAAAACCCATTACTGTTCTCCTTCACGGTTCCTTCCTTACCTCCTGTGTTCTTGTGAATTAACTTTCAAGGGCACAGAGTTTCAGCAAATATTTCATTTCCCAAGATGGCCATCACTCAAGCTATCACTTGAACAACTCAAATCCGTCTTTTGTGAAGGAAAAAGGGGAAAAGATAGAGGGCTATATAGAAAGTGGAAGATGACTGAGATTACTTTGTGGTCTTTTTTTTCCCAGTGTCAATATCTGGAGACAGAAGTTGGAAAAGTGCAGATTGGAATCCTTCAGATGTCTCTGTTATCACTGGACAGTACATCTCCAGACACATCTCTATATGTTATGAAGAATAAAATGAATTCTGATGATTATTTTATTGAAACCACACCTTTGCACATAATTTCAAAGGTGTCACTTGAGCTAATTAGGATAAACGGAACCTATTTTAAGGATGAAAAGAAAACTGTTGGTGACACTGTGTTAAATGTTATTTTTTGCTTACTTCAAATGTGTCTATTTTTAATTGATTGGGTGTTTCTCTGCCAGTTTGTCGGTTAATCATTTGATGGTGTGAGCAACATAGCAGTTACCCAGCAGCGATGTAAATTGGGCTTCAAAGAGAAGGTTTATTTTTAAAATCAGAGAGCTTGCGGTTCTTATTCAGGTTGATTATGTCTACATACAAAGGCTTGACGAAAAGTATTAAAGAACAAGCGGCAGCGTGTGGAATCAATGCATTCCATTTCCTTTACACATGTTGGACTCTTTGTGCTCAAAGGAAACATCGTGATGGGCCTCATCACGGCGCTTTGAAGAGTAATGGTCTGTTTTCATAAAGCATATCAGCAAACTGATAACACGGTGTCAGCATTTCCTCCGCTGAATTAGGTACGTTGACAATGGAACAAGAGTAAAACAAAAAAGATTGAAAGGTTCTGCTTTCACAAAGTGGGAGGGCATTTAAACATTTATCATACCTCTGAGTAAATTTTTCCTCTCACTGTATTTAAATATCACCTGATTCTTTTTTATATTTCGAAGAGGACAAAAAAGTCAGTGTGTAAAAAGCATGTGTCCATGATGGGGGGTGGTGGCGCTGAGGACAAGGCTCCAGAGGTCAACGTCTTACCACTGCTGCTTTCACCATGTCGAAACAAGAGGCAGAAGGTCAGATTACCCCCACCAGGATATGAAAAGAGAAAACAGTGCATTAGCCAGCCTTTGTTCCTCTAGCATGCACAGGCTTTTCCCACTGGTGCTGCTGGTTCATTGTCCCCAGGGTCTCAACGGGTCACAGGCTTTTGGGGTAGAAAGGACAGGGGGTTGTCATACTGCTTTCCAAAGGTCGCTGTCTACGTCTGTCATACCCTTAAGCCATCAATGGGAAACAACTGTTGCTCCGTTATTGCAATACAGAGATATTAAAGCTATTCATCTAGATGGCCTTCCTCTGCAGAGACAGCTCGCAGGGGCTCTGATGTATGCTTAATACACTAATCACGCTCTCTCCCTAGGACCCCTACTTGCTGCCCTAATCTCTTTCTCTCTCCGTCTCTCTTGCTTATAACTTTGATAACCCGTGCCATGCAAACACAAATTGACAAGTAGTACACTCAGAAAACTACAGACATCACTGTGCGCCTGCGCTGTCGTCTGCTGTCTCGTACACGCTCAGGACAGGCTGGCAGCACGGTGCCTTCGGGTACTTGTTTATTTTCCAAATGCAGACAGTTTCCTGTGAGGGCTTTTCTGGTGTCTGAGGCCATGGCCCCGTCTTACACCTCCTTCTGCATGTCCATTTGTTGTCTGCATATCAAATTATGTGGGCTAAGTGTGTGTGCATGCGGTTGCAGGTTTTCTGCATTATCTAACAGAGCTGCTGATGTAACTGACATGATGCTATTATCCAGGCCTGGACTCCCTCAGAAATGATTATCATTTGTTTTTGTTTTCTGCTTAATCATAAAATGTCAGAATATTGTAAAAACTCTCCATCACAAATATCTTTTGTTTGCCTGACCATCTTTACAGAATTCAAACATATTCATTTTACAGTAATGTGAAAATAGAGACAAGCATTAAATACTCACAGCTGAGAAGCAGGAAATGCCAATGTATGGCAGCTTTACTTGAACAACCACTTCAATGTTTAATCAATAATAGAAAAAAAAAATTAAGATTGATTTAGTGTTGACTAATTGCCTGATTGTTTCAGCTTGACTTGTCTAAATCAACAATGAGGTTACAGCAATGAGGTTAAATCAATGTTATTAATATTATACGATTTCTAATTCAGTGGAGAAACAAAGTTTCTCCCTTTGTGGTGTCCCCTATGGCAGTGATTCCCAACTGGTCCAGCCACGGGGTCCAGATTTCTCCTTAATCATTAGTTTAAGGTCCACAAGAGTTCAATACTTTAAGCATCATACATTTGTTTGGCCATGTCTCAAGCTAGTTTGCTCTCTCTGTTAAGTAGCTGTTTGTTATTCACTCACTCTACAGCAGGAAATGGCACCTTGAAATAAAAGCTCTGTGCTGAAAATTCACTGTGCGTAAAAATAAATTGTGTTTTTAACAAAGTTCATACGTTAGGAAGTCACTTTTGGTCCATTCAAAACAGACTCGCAACCCACCAGTTGGGAGCCACTGCCCTATGGGACCCTATTTTGGAAAAATAATATACGTCACTAACACCAACATGGCCATCACCTTTGACATTTTACTTAGGTCTTCCAGAACAAGCAAAAATGATTTAAAAAAGGTGAAAATCACTAAACGTCTGGCCATGTTTAGAGCTTACACTTTAACAGTTTTACAACAAACTGCAACTATCTTGACTAGAAGAATTTTCTTTTAAATTGACAAACATCATATATTTATTTCATGTCATGATTCAAACGGTAGAAACAGAAACAACCTTTTGCCCGAATTTTCATACCTGAACTACCTAGATACATCTTGACACTATAATACTGGTATAATTTCTTATATGATATGAAAAATTCATATTGTGATACTCACACTAGTTCAACTCGTTGACATATTGATGTCATTGTGTTACCCACGGCAACAACAAGCATGGCTGAAGGCGAAATTATTGCCGACTCTGTGGTGGTTCCAAAAACGGGAGCAGCTTCAGTAGTGTAGAATAAACTGTGGCATCCTGAATGTTTTATAAACAGCCCCGAACTTCTCAGACTCTTTTAGCAACTTACCGCTCAGAGGGAACTCATTCAGCAGCTCCTCTGGCAGCAGCACAGCGTCTCTCCTCTATCGCTGTGCGCACACGGGAGTCGATGTCATCAAGTCATTTTATCATGAACATTTGCTAATGTAAACCTACGTGATGTTCGCGACTCGACAAAAAACTACAAATATGTGAATGCACAATAGTTCTGGTATCATAGCAGCTTGTCACAGGTTACAGTGTGAGAGGAGAAATGGCAGAGCATAAAGGTCCAGGTGGAAAAAAAATACAACTCAGTCATTAAGGATTTTGCTAAAAGAAGGAAATCACCTGTGGATTTATATATATATATATATATATATATATATATATATATAGATCCCAGGGTACATTATTTTGTATTTGGAGCTGTTTAAATGTGTAATTTGTGGTATTGTATACAGAATATGAATCTCACTCTGAGTTACTGTTGTTCACTAGTCTCTATATAGGCAAACCCCGGAGATCTTGCCTCCGGAAGAAGAGCGGAAGAGCCCTGGTTTCTGGTTGTAGGCTGTTTGTAGTCCGCGTGATATTGATCAATCACGTTTGAGCCAGCTGCAGTTGTTGCCAGGTTCCGTGCGGTGAACTAACGAGGCGGAACATAATTGGCGTCACTGCAAACTCTGAATCCATTGCAATGGTTCAGCATATTTACTTATATATAAACGGAAGTCGGAAACGGAAATTCGCCTCCTCCGCCCAAATCAAACCGGAATGCCAAAAAATCGGGGGTCTGCCCCCAGAAGCTGTATCACCGTCTGCTGGAAGTCAGATGCTGAATACAGCCGATGGGTGCCGAGAATGGTTGTTCACAAACTAAAGAAATGAGAGATCATTTTAGTTTGTACAGAATATTTGAAGGCAAACTGTAAAACTATATCACCTATTTTGTTGTAATTCCATGTTCTTAAATTACTAAAATCTTTTTACTAATTTGTCATATCATCAAGATCATCGTTATCGCAAAAATACCCTGAAATATTGTGATACTTTTTAGGCCCATATCCTCCACCCCTACCTGACACACAAACACTCATGAGTGATAGTGATGGCATGGCACATGGCAGGCACTTTTAGGGAAAGCCACATCCTTTAACATCTCTGTGTTGTACTTGATTGTACTGCTGCTCAGTATGCAGCAAACTGCAGGTTGATGGATCAATTGCTGTGGCAATTTTCATTTGAAGCTGTTCACAGCGGCTGTTTTGAATCGATAGCTTTTAATGATGGGAGGGACTGTGCCCTCGCGCTTATTGTTGTCAGTGATGTAAAAAAAAAAAAAAAAGAGTCTGACAGTCTAATGGTTGGCTGCCACTAACCAGTGTGTGTATTATACTATAGTGTACTACTAAATGTCATTTTCCAGCCATTTTAACACTTTAAAGTTAGTGTGTTTAGATGTCAATGCTAAATAATGACATGCCGTCACATCACAAGCTATTTCTTACTTTTCACTTTCTCACTTTTCAACTTTTATCTGTTTGAACTCTTTTCTATAAATGCTCCATGGCAATGGCAAAACACCTACACTACCAGTGCCAATGAAATTGTGTTTTTCTTTTCCTGTTGTAATTTAAAAACACTGCGCTATGGATAAAAATGGAGTGTCTCTTAGTTTTCCCTCCCCCATACCACAAGCTGTAACAACCCTCTTCTTTTACACATTTCTTGGTGCCTCGGTTTTTCCTCACTGAAAAGTGCATATGTTTTCTGACATCAAAATGAATGGCACTCATTTGTAATGTCTGCACTGACAGTTTAAAGGAAATTGCATTGTGCTTAAAAGCCACTGAAGCCTTTGGTCATGGAAATTCACCTGCACCAGTATTTAGAAAACCTTTTTATGTGGAGTGAAACCAAATCCATCAAGCTGGACTGTGCCACATATGCTTTTGCTTTGCCACACCTCCATGGTGACTTCCTGTAGGTCAATAGAAATGCTGATCTTGCTTTACCCCATTTAAGGTTAGTCTGTTGGTTGAGAACTAATTTTGGCTCTCTAAACACTTTGGTTTTTGGCAGGATTTGACAACACAATCAATTTCTCAACCAAAAACAATGTAGTACAACAACAGTCACTCCTACTCAGGTGAGCAGGACAGATAGAAGTCAGAGATAAGTGAACTAGTCAAGTGCTGCTACAACCACAGCAGGTTGTGGTGCTGAAGCTAAAAGGACAGCTAGGATGCACGATATTGGATTTTTTGCCCCAATATGCCGAAATGTAACAATTCATTTGACTGATAGCTGATACTGATATTGATTTTTTACTGCCTTATTTTAGTGATCATCAAGTCTCTTCTGTAGTGGAGTTAACATATTATGCATGCATACTCTTGTCGTGATGGCCCACCAGCAGATCTCCATCATGAAATACAATACTTTTAAATTCATATAATATTCTTTCATAGTGCAAAATAAGAAAAAGCATGTTGGCGAATTCAAAGTTGATATTGGCCGATACCGATAAGGTACTGATATTATCAACATGTTGGCTGATTCTGATATTTAATTTTAAAGCAATCCGTTCTCACTCCAAAGTCATCGAAATCCAGCTCTTGGGCAGTGACTTGTGGCGTCAGACACTGATGACACAGCTGTCCTTTAATGTCGACATGATATGCGGCCAGTTGCTGTTATAGTTTAACGCTGTTATGGGAAACGCAGCGTGACAAGTACGAAAATTAAGGCAGCAGAAGTCTGAATAGGGCCCGTGGGTAATGGTGGTGGATGGGTCCAACAAATACTGACTTTCACCTGGGAGAGCAGCGTTCGCGCAAGTATGGTTTAGATTATACAGCCAAACCCAACCAGGTTCTTTTGTTGCCTAAACCCAACCACGTGTTGTTGGAGGAAAAAAAAAAACGTTAATTCGCGTTGTTGTACTGACATTTATTTTCAAAGAGCCTGTATGTATGTATGTATGTATGTGTGTATTTTGAATGAAGACAATGCATGTAACAGGCCAAACTTGACATGGCGTCCCAGAACATCAACAACCAACACACCCAGGGTACCTTTTACGTTGTATCTGGATGTGGATGGTCCATGATCAAACCTCGATGTTACAAGGTCGGCGTGAGAATGTGTTGTTTAAAGCCAGTATTAGCCGATACCAAGGACATGCTGATATTATTGTGCATCCCTAACACCAACCATGCTTAACCACAGGTCTTGGGCCACATCCACACTGTTTCACTGTAGCACTGTTTCAGAATTATCTCCGTCCATTATAACACGCTCATTTAAACACATGGGCATGCAGGTGCTGATGGAAACAGAAGCAGATTGTCTTATCTGCAGTTGGTTTCTTAGTAACAGAAAATACTATGGAGATGGCAAAAAGTTATGCCAGTGATTTCTTTGCTTGAACTGACAATGTGGTGGAACTGTAACTGAAAGAACATGAGTATAAGGCGGTCAAGGAGGTTTAAAACAGATTCAAAGCCATTGCAAGCAAATACCATGACATAAAAGAGCAGTAGCGGGAGTATTATCCATCGCCGCAAGAAGCCACGACAATGGAAAAGCAGTATCTACACAAGAGGGATAAAATCACAAAAGCTATGTAGACTGAGCTAAAATGCTTTAGCTTGACACTTTGTGGCTAAAAAGACCTTTTAGGAAGTGAACATTGTTGTCTGTACCATCGTTTTCAAAACTCTAGTTATTGCCCGTCCAGACATAAATGCAACCCCAGAGTTTTCAAAGTAAGATGAGGACAGCAGTGTGTGGATGCCAGGGGCAAACATAGCCATGTTTTTTTGTTTTAAACAAAAACTTAATAGTGTGAGTGTTGCCTTAGATGCTGTGTTGTTCCTGCAGTAACCCAAAGAGGTGCATGATGTTTTATGGCAGTGTTTCCCAACTTTTTTCCTTAAAGGCACTATGTGTAACAATTTCAGTTGTTCTTTGAGACAAACAAATTTTGCAGTCAAAAGTGTGTCGTAGCACATGCATTTACCTCCATCAGCATATCTAAGTATGTCCGTGAGCTCCGAAATTCTCATTTACATATACATTGCGACCGGTGTCTCATCATGTACGTCCGCCATCTTGAAAATACAGGTATGTACAGGGACATACTTGAGAAATACGGAATCACCTTTCGCGTTTTCACTTGTCGGTTTCCGGTTTCCTCCTGCGGGTAGAGTGACGAAAAGCAGCAGCAAGCAGGCTAGTCACAAGTGCCAGTGCCAGAGAAAGGTAATGCAATCACAGGACAGCGCCGCTGTAAGCTGGGAAACGGCTCACAGCTAACAGCGGCAAGTGGCTCAACCTCACACACCTCATCCCTCTCCCCGCATCACTGTGCCTCTGTTAGCTGTTAGCCGTTAGCCGTTAGCCGTTTCCCAGCTAACAGCGGCGCTGGCCTGGCATTACCTTTCTCCTTCAGCAGCTCTCTACACCTGGGAAAGGATGCCCCGATGTTGACCCTCGTTTTTTGAATTCGACGTTGTTGCCTTTTTGATTCCCTTTTGCGCTTTCTTGGTGACGAGGATTCCGTCTCCCGTGATGCTGCATATGCATGATCCTGCATTATGCTCAATGAGTCGGACTTTGTTATGCTGCATTTCTAATGCTGCAGTAGTGTCGGGGTAGTAGTGGCACCGCTAACAGCTGTCAGCGGCGCAGTGATGTGAGGAGAGGGATGAGGTGTGTGAGGTTGAGCCACTTGTCAGTTGTCAAAAGACAAGACGTGATCGGTTTGTTTCGATTTACACCCGCCCCAACAGTCCTACTTTGAAAACACAGCGAGCATGGGCCTGATGAGATGAGATGAGCCTGAATGAATAGTCCATGAAGTATTGGATGACATGGTTTCATCAATGTTATCATAGCTTTTTGGTACGCAGCAGCTACCGTTGTTGCAATACGCGTTTGAAACAGTGAGGCGCGAGTGTGCTATCCGTTTGAATGCAATATATGATTTCAACGTTAGATGGGAGAAAGTCCTACACACTGTGGCTTTAAGGGACCCCTTCTCTATCATTGAGTAAACTGACGATGCCTGACTTAGTGAGGTATATTATATTAAATTTAATGCATAACAATACCAGAACAGAACAACTAATGAACTGTACAGTTAATCAAAATAGTGAATGCATAGTGAATGTGTAAGCCTATATCACCTGCTGGTGTTAAGGATAGTTTGTCTGGAGTTTACCTTGATGTTGCCCAAATAACAGCCTGTACCTCAGCAGTGGGTTCTCCCCACACAGCTCTACTTTTCCCTTTGCTTCTTAGCTTTCATGAACTCTCTCTAAAACTGGCATAATTATTGAAGTCCTTGTAATGAATTAATACATGTGTAAATATTTTTCTTTGTGCCTTTGAGCACCCAAAGCAAACAAATGTAGAGCTGCTCTAGTAAATAGATGATGGCAACAGGGGCATCAAGAGAGAAGCAGAAATGGGACAACCAATCACACTAACCTTGAATGTTAAACTCAGTTTTACCACCGCCAAGGAGGTTACGTTTTTCGCCAGCGTTGGTCTGTTTGTCTGCAAAATAACTCAAAAAGTTCTGAATGGATTTTGATGAAATTTTCAGGAAAGGTTGATAATGTCACAAGGAACAAATGATACAATTTTGGTGATCGGTTGAAGCGAAGTGGATAAAATAATAAAATGGCGGGAAATCTGAGCTGCTTGGCGGAGATCTGCGCTCTCTGAGTGCTCTAGTTTTGTTAATAAGAAGTTATTATCATCAGATGATGCATGTCGAATAAGAAATTCCTGTATGCCTTAGTGGTGGGAGTCAGAGTAACCCACAATACGATACTATCACAATAACAATGGTGTCAGGATTCAGCGATTCTGCGATACTTGATACATTTCGCAAATCGCGATACTGTCCACCAAAATCACAATCGCACATTTTTCTCAAATCGTGCAGCACTAACTGCTGGAAGTTGGGTATCTTCTGTTCACTTCATTTGATAAGAACCACAATGTACCACAATGAGGGCGGGGTCATGGAGTGTTTATTAAAATACTTTTTGTTTACAAATATTTTTACAATTAGTAAACAGGAACAAAAGAAAAAAGTCTAAGTGTTTAACAGTATCAACAAAGAAGCGAGTAGTGGGGCAGTTTTTCTGGAACCAGTATTTTGTAATGGCCTTCTTACCTGTTACCAGCAAGTAGGTAGGTATCATCTTTACTTAGTCTGTCGGGGATATGTCCAAGATAAAGGGTAAAAGGAAAGTCTTTGATATGATTGTTAGTACTTCCTACCAGAAAGTCTGAATAGAAGGACAACACCAAAAAACGTGGACATGGTCAACCATGATTTCTCCACCTTCCCTCCAGCAGCATAGCTGGGTTCCAGTTTGCTTACACTTCTATTTCAGTGTGATGAAAAAGTGAATCAGGTTTTTCCAGCAGAGATCTAGCGCCTGTATGTTTTAATATCAATATAGATATTTAGCACCAGTGTGTCGATAACGTATAGCAAGAGGAAGTAATATGCTATGTTCCCATATCAATACTATTCCCACCCCCACTACGCATGTTGGATCAAAAAGGCACAGAAAATTAGTAATTTAATGTCTCTCTTCAGAGAGCTTTGACTTACTTTGTCTGTTTCTTACACTCTCTACAATGACCTGCATCACAAGCAGAGTAGAGACTTTTATTTTGAGCATTTTGTCACTGTTTTCAGCTCTGTCTTGACGTTTTTTTTTTCCTGTAAAAGATTTTAATTATCTGTCAGTATCATTTCCATCCAGTCACAGAGAGAAAAAGTGGCAAGAGTTCAAGGCTATAATAGATCTAGGTGCTGAGAGGTACTCAATGTGCGTCAGGCAGTGATTCGCTGGGAAATTTAAATTCCAAAACTTGACAGCCCTGTATAGCTTTCTGCTGTCTGCCTAGAGTATGACACACTCAGCTTAGGATGGACTAGAGATGGTTAAGTCTGTGGCTCAGGTGCAGGTTTTGACCTGTGAAGTTGCTGGCTTCCATGACGGTGCTGTCCTGATATCAGTGGTAAACGCAAGTGTGACTAGCAGTGGTGATTAGCCAGTGGAAGCACACATGGCTGGATTGTCTACCACAACAATGAACACACACAGAAGTAGTGTGACTTCTTTCTCTGCTCAGGACAGCATCACTCCACTGTGTCCTTACACAGTTGCAAAATAGTGGTTTGCTGCTTTATGAAGGCTCTGAATAACATGCAGCTCCTTTAATACCGAGTGACACTGAAGTCTTCCAGTGAAATCCCGATCTGTAGGAAAATAATAAGCGGAGATAATTGAGTGATTTAAGAGACAACATATTTCAATGGGAGGGAACTGAATGTGGTAATGATAGAGCCTGCCTCTTTATACTCATTGAGTGAGGTTCAAGGTCACTCGCTGAGGCTGACATAGCTATTCATCACGGCCATTACATATTTCCACTCGCTCACACTGACTCATCACAACCGTCCCACCTCAACAGAAGATTACTTCCGTGCCCTCTGGCTCAGCCCACTTATCCAAAACTTCTGGTCGGAGGTCACGAGAAAATGATCTGAGATTCATTGTCAGAACCTCCCCTTACTCTATGTCCCATCAGTGCAGTGCTTGGACACTTGCTGTCTGAGAAATTCCCCTCTTACTAAACTGAACAACCACAGCTGAAAAGACAGTTTTACAGACTTTGACAGGACGACACAATACTGTTCACAACGACGGGGTAAAACAGAACATTTCAAGTAGGGCTGCCCCCGACTAAGAATTTTCCTAGTCCACCAATAGTTGTCATTAAGGTTCATAAGTCGACTAGTCGCCCGCATGTAATCAACGAGTGATGGGCAAATGTTTGCCTGCAGAGTTTGCATATCACCTTGGGTTCGTCCTTCACCTCCTGCCTGACATTTTAGCCTGTGGAATAACCGCAGGTACCAGCCCTGGAAATTAACCTGACTCCTGTCTGACTGCTGAGTGTGGCCACCACCTGTGTCTCTCCTTTCAAATTAAATTCCCACACGGTCCAGTCATGTAGGTTTTGATTTATTATGACAAGGCACAGCTCAAGCACAGTTCACGTTTGTTCCTTGTTTGTTTTTTTCTGCGACTACGTGACCAATGAAATCTTTCTGACTAATGACCTTAACGTTTGGTCAACTATTAGGGGGCAGCCCTAATTTCAATATAGAGAAATGTACAGTATCAATCATTTCTTCAGCACACCTGTCTCATTGTATTACATTTCGCTGCAGTGCTACTTGCGATGTGAATAGATAGACAGACATACTGTAGATGAAGAGCTGTCAAGGCTGAATTGGGAGTTACTGTTAGCACTGTCATTACTGTTATTACATTTCCATTTTATTATTATCACTACTCTGGTGTGTATCGCCTGGTTGGCAGATTGCTCTGGAGGAAACATACCTTAAGCTGCTAGTTTATTTACTTTTTTTTTTAAACTAAAACTGATGCAGTCTAATACAACAGCCCTGCATTAATCTTTACCATCACATCATAATGCTCAATTTTTGCTGAAACTGTAGTGGTGTTGATTCAGCTTTATGATCATTTTGAATGCAGTAGTTTGCGGTGCTGTTGAATTGTACTGCATTAAAAACTTTGTCTGCCCCATTTAAATCAATGAGGGTCGATTATCCTTGTATTAGGAGCACCACTCAGTACATCTTGCTCAATCAGTAGATGAGTGTTCATGCAGGAGTGAAAACAACAGAATATATTTTCAATGAAAGCTCCCATTTATTCTGCTCTTAGTTCAGATTTATTTTAGTGCTTTATTAGAAGAACACACTTGCAGCTTTGTTAGATGAGGACTTAAGATCAATAAATGTATTTGTTTGTTAACAACAAAATGTAAAATTACTATAAAATTATTATAAAATGCTCCAACTTTTAGATACTATTCCATTATTAGTGCATTTTCTATGTATTAATAACATGATGTTGACCTTTCTGTGTATGTGTCATTTTTTTTTTTTTTTTATCTAATTCAGTTTTATTTGATGAGGGCGCAGTGTATAAATACTTTTAATTAATTGCATTTGGTTATCTTTACTGATTAGATGTGGATATATGGCTTGGCCCTGACAGCTCAACACACTGATCATTAAGAAAACACATGCAAATAGACACAACATGAGCAAATAAACATCTTCACCAATCCGACAACACAAGTGCAGCATTTGGATAAAGCAAGAAGCTCATAACAACACAACAGAAACTGTTTCCAAGAGATACTAACTCGCTGTTTTTGCGTTGCTACGTGCTTCACCTTTCTGCATTCAGGGTACCTTGTGCTGGAGTCCTCTGAACTCCTCAAGTTGAAAAACCTTCGGCTGAGAGCCCCCACATTATCTCTGTTTTTTTCCCATTGTCCAGTGGATAATTTGAGAGGCAGGCCTTCTGTGGTGGTCACGATAACAAGTGAAGTTGACCATCTCAATAGAAAACAGCAGATGTGGAAGCATTTAAGTGCAGTCCTTAAAAAAAGCCATCATAGAGGTGAAGCCCCTGGACCAACTAGTGGTACTCCCCATGACCCACCCTCTATTTTAGGGTCTCATGTCCCCACACAGATCTTCGTTTCCCTGTGCTCAGGAAGTACCCTCTACCCGTCTGTTTTAGTAACTAGATACTAATTACTGTGAAATAACTAAAATAAAAAAATAGAAAATGTTAGATTTATTACACAGGAAGGTTAGGGAGGTGGTGGTGATGGGGTGGTTGCCTGGCAACAATAAAAAAAGACCATTTTTTTTTTTTTTATGAATAGCATTCAATTATAAAAGGAACCTGTGTGACTGGGGCCTATAGAGGCAAAAAAAGTAATTGAAATGTATCAGTCTGGAAAAGGTTATAAAGCCATTTCTAAAGCTTTGGGACTCCAGCAAACCACAGTGAGAGCCATTATCCACAAATGGCAAAAACACGGAACAGTGGTGAACTTTCCCAGGAGTGGCCAGCCGACCAAAATTACCCCAAGAGCGCAGCGACGACTCATCCAAGAGGTGACGAAAGACCCCACAACAACATCTAAAGAACTGCAGGCATCACTTGCCTCAGTTAAGGTCAGTGTTCATGACTCCACCATAAGAAAGAGACTGGGCAAAACTGGCCTGCATGGCAGAGTTCCAAGACGAAAACCACTGCTAAGCAAAAAAGAACATTAAGGCTCGTCTCATTTTTGCCAGAAAACATCTTGATGATCCCCAAGACTTTTGGAAA
>NC_065509.1:29669872-29675209 GCF_006386435.1 Epinephelus moara
ATTTTGTATTGTGATTTTAATGCATTTTCTTGTTCTGTAAAGCACTTTGAATTACTTTGTGTACGAATTGTGCTCTACAAATAAACTTGCCTTGCCTTGTCTTGCCTTGCTGCTGTATCTACCAGCAGTAGTGAATCTCCACTATAGTCCAGGCTTTGCTACTAAAATAGCTAATAGGTGACAAAGACCAGAAAGTGCTGTATGCCATTGTGGGTAATTGTCCCTCATCAATATTACATTACTTAGTTAGCCTAAGCTTGATACCATCAGTTAAATGCTCTGGGCAATGCATTCAGTTAGTGTGGAGCCATTGAAAGAATCCCTAGATCCTCATTTAACCAAAAAATTCAATAGAAATTATGATGCCAAAAAGAAAATACTCCAGTGGTAGATTCTGCTCGAATAATCCTGATATGTTTGAAGGAGTTTTTTTTTTTTTTTTTTCAAATTAACAGTTTATTTCCTTGTCAGTGAATGTCACCCCCCGATTACATACAATAATATTCTTTATAGAACGACACAGCAATCCATTCATCAGCTACCTCCATTAATTAGTATATGACAGATGTGCTTGAGAGGTTTGACTCTGGAAGATGATTAAAAACCAAATCTAGACCTCTTTTTGTCTCCCTGGAAAGCTCATTTATTTGTGAAATGAAGATGATACATGTATATTCGATTCTTTGTTCTCGTAAACAAAAACTTAATTTGGTTTCTGGTGGACTGCTAATCATAAATTCAGCATAAACTTGAATCAGAACAATCAGAAAGCGCTCTTATGTTTATTATCTGCGTCTGTGTGACATTGTGAGAAATGATGCTTTGCAACATATACAGTGATATTTTGTGAAATGCACTGGATGAAGAAATCGAACAAAGTAAAGATATCAGACAGTTTAAAAAGAGGTACGAAGACAGTATCTTCACAAGGTACAGAAATGAGTAGAGGGAATGTAAAGCACACTCAGGGTAGGGCTGGGCGATATAACGGTTATGTATGATATATCGATATATTTTCAAGCAAGATATCAATTTAGACAACACCATTTATATCAATATAGGCTCAAGTTGTGTTACATAGTGCATACCAGTGTGCAACTCTCCCCTCTCACACTCATTCACTCACAAATTATCCTACAACACTTTTTAAAGCCCTAGCCCTGACATGCACCTCCCCAGAAATGCAACAACACGACGAGGTGACGCAGACCTGTCTATTTGTGTAAGCTGAAACCATTTCCCTCAGTGGAAACAAAGCTTTTATTTACTTAAATTTCACAGATAGGAAACACTAAATTATGAAGATAATAAAGCCTCCACAAAAATAGCATTTTAAGTCTTGTGTGTGATTTATCCTGGCTTCATATGAGCAGAGGAAATCTCCGCTAGGCCAATTTATGCTTTGTAAATTGCCATAGGCTTGTGCTAAAAATGTTAGCATGTTATATTTGTTTGGAAAACGTGTTTAGTATAAGACAGTTATTTTGTCGGTGAACCTTGAGAGCCGTATTAGAGCTGAATTTTGTAACGTTACCTTTGTTAAATGTCGCTATTGTCCCTGGCTTCATATGAGTAGAGGAAAAGTCCACTAGCTGTTAAGCTAATTTACACAATGTAAAATGCCATAGGCTCGTGCTAAAAACATTAGCATGTCATATTTGTGGGGAAAATGTGCCCATGCTTTGTCTGTGAATGCTGCGAGTTAAAGTGAAGCTGATTTGTGTACCACGATTAATGTGTGTTTAATATGTGTTTTGAATCAACTAAACTTTACAGTACTTCCGCTGCGACTAGTGTTTTGGAGGTGTAACTGTTGTGCAGCTGCATAATTTCAAACAAGGGAATAAAATCCCTCTCTTTGCATTTTATTTTGATCCGTCTGTTTTCATAAAAGTGCTTGTGACAACTAAAATGTGGCTTTGACTTGCAACTGAAAACATGTTGCCCATTTTGTAAAAAATACTGAGATGTATATCATGTATTGCCAGTCAGCCTGTAAATACTGAGATAGGAATTTTGTCCATATCGGCCAGCCCTAACTCAGGGTGATACTGTAGTCTCAATTTGATTTTTGCATTTGTTTTACACACGTGGTAATATTGGTTATCTGGTATTAAGAAGTGCAGTGGTGTAAATGTGTGGTTGATGGATGGTGAGGAGAGTGTAGTTATGTAATAGTGTGATTAGTGATGGATTAGTATAGTTTGGGATTGGGGGTGTAGGGCTTGACAAGCATGTTACTACTTCCTGCTCCTTTTCGGACATTATTTATTGTTTGTCTCTGTTTCGTAGTGTTTTCCCTACAGTATATTTTATTTTATTATTATTTTTTTAAATGTTCGAAATGAATAAATCAAATCAAAGTATATCCCCAGTTTATGTAAGCAAATCACACGTCCCTGTAACAGTAAGGAACGACATGCATTGTACAATCCCACAGCAGCTGACTTACAGCTCACTGTTAAAAACCCTCGAGGTTGGCTCCTAAAGGAATGTTTTTGGAGGCTTTATGCACCACTAGAGAAGGGTAACAACAGCATGCCCTAAGAAATTGATACAACACAAAAGAAACTCTGCCTCCAAGAAATGTTCCCTCTGGCTCTTTATGTTCTTGAAATGGCCTTTTTCAAAACACCACTGGGCTAAACATTTCCAGAATTATTTTACTTCACTATTGTTGAAGCCATCAAAGCTGCCAAGCCAGGCCAATTCTGAGAGCTCGCCATACGGTGCGGTATACAGTGAAAATAATAAGATGTAGCTTGACAACACAGACAGCAAGGAACACTCTCATCTATTCAAGATTACATTTTCGAGTATATCATACATTACCTTCTTAACAGCCTCATCTCATCACTTGAGAATAACAAACACAGTATAATCAAACAGCAGTAATTGTATTTTATTTATTGATGAGAGTAAATCAAAGTGTAACACCACCAAGCAATTACAATGCTGGTCTTAATGAGTGCCTCAATTTACACTGGTTGATTGCCAAAGAGAAAAGCAGTGTTTTGCAGTACTTCTCAATTGATCACTGAAATTAATTCCCTAAATGTGCACAATAAACAAACAATAAAGTAAGTTTATGATAATTTACTAACAACGCCCATAATGCACTGCTTTCTACACAATTATGGCAACATGAATTGTTGCCTCAATTCATGTAAATTCAATATGTAAAACAGGCAGTAAATGACTTGTGAAGACAGGCGTGCGATGCTTAATTTGGCGTTTGCTTGACAAAGAGTGATTCAAGAAATAGTGGCCAGTATCAAATGATTTAATTACCAATTAGCTGTAACTGAACACGGCGTATTCTGCATTATCAGCCAATCACATGCTTGATTTTCCGTACACTGTGTCCCACCTACTGCTGCACCACCACTGACACTACAGTGTTCAATCAGTGAACTCAAATCACCCACTGACTGCAGCACAGCAAAGTGATTGCTCGCAGTCTGAACACAGAAATGGTGCAAAGCTGAAAACATAGCTGCTTACAGCAGTGCTCCTAAATTGGCAACTGCATCACTAGATTTAATAACTTCTCAGACCTTCTTGGTGACTGTATTTCTTAACAGCTGACAGTGACAAATTTTCCAGAGTGTCTGCTGAAATAGTAGAGTTTACATTTTAATACATTTCTTTTTCTAAAATTGACACATCTGTTCTAACCAGAGCAGATCTCAGTCATGTGCCAGCCAGAGGCATAGCCCCTCTCCCACCCTGGAAAAAAAACAGTGGAGCAGGTGGGTTCGTGAGCTGCAGTGACCTTGCCACTGGTGTCAGGTGAGCTGAGTGTTTTTGCTACTGAGTGAGCTGCAGGCCAGGTAAGAAGAGAGCAGATAAAAAAGACCTGTCAGCAACGGGCTATAGGTGCAACAGCAGTTAACATAAAAAAATTGCCAGGAGTAATCAAAGCAATAAAGTATCATAAGTTGTTCCAGTACAGGAACAAGAGATGTGTGCGGTCAGGCGACTAGTTGATTAAATGTTGCTACCCTCGCTAGTAGGCACCATAAATGTGAGTCAGTTACACATATGATAAAATTATTATTTTAATAGCAGATCATTTAAATTACATATCAGTATGCAGATTTTCTTTTCTATTTACTGTAGAATAGGCTGTTTTCTATGCAATTACGTTCACCCAATGAAAATATACTATTATCATAATGATACAGGATAAATAATAGTATTAGAATAAATAATATTAGATTTAATATTTTCTTGTTACTTAAATTAAAAAAGGAAATCATCACGTTCAAGCCACTTACACTGTACACATTTTTAGACCGGAAAAAACAACATGCAGACAAATAAATACCATCTTTGTATCGCACATGGCAGAGTTCCGCTCCAATGCGCACACACACAAACACACAGCACACTAGAGCGCGGCTCGGGCTGCATTTTCCTGACCGAACCCAACCCGAGTCCGACGCAGTTTGTTACCTGACAGTTATTGTTATGGACAGTGTGTAACACGCTGCTCGCACAGCAGCACAGCACAGAACTGTACACACAGTCTATGGAGGGGAGCCTGCGTTGCGTTCAGGCATTGTCACGTAAATAACAAACTCCAGCACTTGAATAGGCTGTAGCACAACACAGCAGCATGTCAAGTGGGCCGAACCTGAGCAAAATGTTGATACTACTGCACTGATCAGAAAAACACACTTGCAGCTAAACCCTCACCCTTCTGGCCTTCCTTGCCACCAAGTCCTCAATGTTGACGCCCCTTCCTCCGCCCGTTCCAATAGAGAGGTGAACCTGTCCCCTGCACCCCCTCCCCCTTGCCCCTCTTCTCTCCCACACGTTGTGACAAAGTGCCGCCCTGGGCAAACACCCATTCGGCCCATATCAGGATCCGCTACTGGTAGCAGGTCACCAGAGGTAGATATTGTAGTGTTGTGCTTTACAATTGCATCACGACTTAGGATTTTGGCAGTATCACAGTGCATCATGGTACCTCTTGAAGTATCTGGTTTCGGCGTTTTACATAGGATTGCCCATTGAATGTATCACAGCCAGGATCTCTCAGTACGACAGCACGCGGAAAGTTTCCAAAATTCAAAAACAGCAGTACATTATTTCATTCAGCACAGCAGTCAGCAATAAATTACAACACAATGTTTACTTAACATCTGGTCTGTATGGCTTAATAAACTCAATCCATCCTTCCCATTATTTTCCAAATAAGGCAGTCTTGAGTCTCAATTCAAAGGTTCCTATCCACCTTATTTTTCACAGAAACACGGAGGCAAAACAGAACGCAGTGTATATATATGTGTATATGTGTATATATATATATATATATATATATATATATGT
>NC_065509.1:29677091-29705876 GCF_006386435.1 Epinephelus moara
TCTCCAGCGGATGTCTTAGTTACAACATGATTGAGCTAATTGGAGTAGTTTCATGTCGTATCCGACAACGGGAGGCTTTTAACGGATGGCGATCCTGATGTTAGCTTTGCTGCTAGTGTTAACGTTAGCTGTCCCTGTCAGCTGCAGCCACTGATGCTTTCTAGACATCGTGATTTCCCAAAACTGAATAAATACCACACATAGCAACACAAAACTGCTTTGCTAGCTCACTCATGTTGTAACGGCTGGATGGTTGATGCGTACTTGCTGATTCGGGTGCTATCAGAGCTGATCCATGCATCACTATGGCTTAATAATCAACTCAGTCAATAAAAACAACCCGTCCTGTGTTCGGTGTGTATGTTGCTGACAGAAAGAAAGAAAGAAAGAAAGAAAGAAAGAAAAGGAAAAAAAAAGATAGAAAAGCAGCGTACACCTCACATATTTATTTCTCACAGTTGCACACACGTTTGGCTGGCATGCAGAAGCACGGTCTGTGTGTCTGTGTGTCGAGGGTGCGAGCCGCAGCTTCAGCTGCTCAGGTAGAGAAGCTGTGTAGCCCTTTGTGTTTTTTCGCTGATTCGGTTCTGCAGGTTCTCTGCTGGTACACTGGAGATGGGGATCAAGCAGTTTGTCTCACTCGGGATAGATTGTGCTTTTTTGGTTCATAGTTTTTGATTGACGTGTGATTTATTCGCGTTTAGAGGGAATTATTTTTACCGGCAGTTACCGGATAACGGAAGCGTGGGCACAGTTATCTATATAAAATACACTGACTAACTGATTGACTAACATATACAACTGAAAATTGAAAAAAAATAGCTTGCACCGTTAGCTCCGGTAAGGGAAAGCATGAGGGAAAGCGGCTGACCGGAAGTCACGCTGGTGTTATAAAGTATCTGAGCATATTTTTCCAATTAAAATGCTGTTGTAACAATCGGTACGTTTCCTAAAAATGTATTTTCCAAAAGAATATTGGGCCTTTTTTTTTTTCTTCTTAAGATTATTGTTGATAAAGGTCCTAAGAAAAGTCTGTCAGATTCCTGTCATATTCTTAAACTGCAGAACTGAAAGACAACAAAAACTAGAAAAATGAGATGTCAATCATTTTATTGTGATTAACTTGAAACCCAGTTCAGAACCAATGATTCGCAACGAGATGAAACTGTTTTAGAACGCTGCAGTGAAAAGTTGCAGCAGTGTCAACTGGCCAGTCTGAGCTCGACTCAAGTTGGCTGATGGTGTCACCTGCAACTCAGCTGGTCAAATCGCCAGCGGCTGGTTTTAGAACTTAAGGCTGGTCACTTATTTCTACAGCCAATCAGCTTGTAGTGAAGTCTGCTGGTAAAATCAAAATGACCGCACTCTGTCACGGTGTGTCGATGTCAGATGACTGATTCTCATTGACTGATTAATTGGCACTGGTTAGTTTTACTATTGTGTCTTATATTTATCACGAATAAAGTCCATCTGATGCTTGTTTTATGTTTTTCACCGTTTCATCACTACTACAAATGCAGCTGTAGCTAGTATCTCACTATCACTGTCTTCATTCATATTTTAAGAAACTACACATTATATTTAGCCACAAAATAAGCCTGAAAACTGAAAATCAGAACGGAGATAAGGAGAGTTGTTGCATAGAGATGATACACCATCTCATATAGTTGCATTGGTGTAAACCGGCAGGTTTATACAACGTTGCAGAATGGCACATTGTAAGTAGTTGCCTGTTTCAACTCGTCTCATCGTGAATCTTTGGTCTGAACTGGGCTTTACTTTAACAATTTCTTAATAGTTGCCCAGCCATTTTACTGTAGTGCGAACATCTTTCCATCATATCCTGACGCTACCATAAAGGGCAACAACCGACAAATTTACTGATTTCATCATAATGCAGAGCTAATAACTGTGCTTTAGGGCTGGGCAAGCTAACCTACTTTATAAAGGCCCATTACCAGACATCAGTCAGGCTGTGAATAACAATGTCTTACAACACAGTTACCATATCCAGGAAGAAAAGAGCCAAATTGATGATGGTGAAAAAGCGGAATTAATTTATTATTCACTTCCAAGTATGCTACAACTCGACAGAAAAGAGAGTATGTAACACAACGATGCCTTGTAAATGATGAGCACCGAAGTAAATGTCTTACTTACCTTGCTGATATATTGATTATTCATTGGTTTCATTTAGTGTCATGTAGTTTTTAGTGTGTGTATAGTCCTTTACAAATGCAGTGTGCACTGTGTAATGAATTACATAATTACCATTGCAAGTGAGCCAGCAGCTCTTATTTCTTCAAAGTTATCTTGTTACCCTTGATTTCCTGTAATTCCACAGATGCCACTTTGTCTGGGCTTCTCCCCTGAGACGGCAGCCATGAGGGATAGGGCCTAGATGACTGAAACTAAAGCTCGGGGAAAAGGACTAGGTCCCCTGTGAACTGACGGTGTATCAGAGTTTAGGACCCTTGTGACAGTGCGGCAGCTCTGAGAGAATATAATACTGGAAAGCCCTGAGTGGAGACAAGAAAGAGAGGGAGGGACAGACAGATGTTACTGTTGCATTGACTATATCCATCCATCCGTTTTCTGTATCCATTTATTCTGCTCAATGTCACGGGGGGGCCGGAGCCTATCACAGCATGCATTTGGTGAGAGGCAGTGTGCAACCTTCACAGGTCTTCACTCTATCACAAGGCAAATGCACTTAGACAAACACAATTTAGACTTTCCACTTCACTTAACCAGCAAGTACTGTACTAAATGTTTTCTCACTTTGAGGCAGCCACCTGCTTGTTATATTATTTCATGAATTAATCATTAATTAAGAGCATCAATTTGATAACATGAATACACAGACCGTTTCCTAAATACCAAAACTGTATTAAAAATTGTAAGAAATAAATGTGCAAACACAAATGACAGTACCAGTAAATGCTGTTATACAGTTTACAGCATGAAAGTTTAATCAGTAACATTTTTTCTGCCACTTAATACAAGTTCATAATGTAAATGAAATGTAGTGACAACTGTAGTGTAGATGCATTTGTGCCATAGTCTGTTTATAAATCTGGAAGATGCATCTTCACTTCCTCTTTCCACACAAAAATGAAGCTAATATCCAGATATGGGCGCTGCCATCTTGCGCTGGTGATGTCATTTGGAGTCTGCGCAGTGGTGATCAACCAATGGAGCTGTGGTATTGAGGTCCCACCCATACACCCGTCTGACTCAGCACTACTGGCCTGACTCTGTCATGTGTACACCGTTTACACACAGCTGTCATTCATGACATCACAGTAAATAACTAATTTAAACCAAACTTATGAGAAAAATTAATACTTGAACATACAGCAGTTTGATACAAATGACCTAAAATGACCAAATGACGCATACTTTAATTGTTTGTCATAGTTTGTCCCATCTAACGTCCTATCCGATCTTCACTGGTTAGCTAGCCTTGGCGGCTCTGCACTGCACACCACCCGAGTCGAATGGGAGCTAGCTAGCACACAATGTGATTTTTCCAAGTAGGACATGTTCCTGGATCAGAATTCCACATTGCATTCCTGGACCAATATTGTTATCAACCAATTGCAGCCCTCTGACATCATCAGTGTGCCGCTCCTGGGCCTCTTTTGAAATTCCTTTATGCTTCTTCAGAGCCAAGCTAGTTTACCAAACTGAAGTTAGTACAAATCCTCAGTAACATTAAACAAAAACTTTGTAAGCTACTGCGGGGTTAGCGAGTTAGCTTGCTAACTAGGTTGGCTACGCTAATGAGTATACTTGCCAAGAGATGGAAATATTAGTGAGCTAGATGGCTAAGTATGTAGGCTATGCTAGAAAGTAAGTTGTTTACTAACAAAGAGTAAGGATAATAGCATTTCCAGTTGCAAATTAGAACGAATTGTCCAGGGTCAACGTGACGATTATGTCCCTGGATTAAACAACTTATCCAGGCTAAAGATGACAACTATGGTTCTTGACCCTTTAGTTTTGTAACTATGTTAGCACCACTAGCTGTGCCGACACTGCTAATGGTGCTAACAGAGCTAACACTGATTACATACTTAACAATACTAAAGGGGTTTTGGAGGCTGGAGGATTTGCACATTTCCACAGCAACGCTGCTGGGTTGGGATGGTGTTACTAGCAGTTATCGCTAAATGAGCAGCACCGCTAGCTAGCTCCCACCAGACCTGGTTGTTGCGCAGTGCAGTAAACTGAAGAGTTGCAAAATTACCCTATATACCAACATGTGTGACCGGTCAAAAATATTCTTGGCAGTTCACCGATAAACAGTTAACCTTTGACATCCCTACTGTCAATTCATATTTGCAATGATTGCTTTGTGCCAATGTTTACAACAAAGCATCTGAAAAAATTAGATTTAGTTGTTGTCTAGTGTAAGTTTCTGTTTCATCACCCTTGTCAATGAATTTAAGAGTCAGAGCAGTTTTTGATTCTAATTTTTGGTGTTGTGGTTTCACCCCGTTTCCACTTTGATCACTGAGCGTGACGTTAACAGCGTAGTAATTATTTCTGATGGTTTTGCTGCTCAAAGTGTGGGCAGGAAAATTTGATCATTGAACTTGACTTTGAACCGCTATGTTATTAAAACCTGCATCCGCTTATCCCCTGGATGAAACACAAACAAAAGACTTCTACTTCCAGACTACCCCACAAAAGGAGTGTATATTATTTATCCAGTGCTTGACTTCAAACATACCAATGTCTCTGCTCCAATCTTTATTTACGTGTCACATATCTCAGGAGTCAGAGGAATCCCCGAACCTCAAACCTTAATTAATGTTTCAATCTTTACTACATATGTCGCAAATAGGTTTATTTGTCATTGTTGCGTTTCCGTCCTCAGATGGTCAAATTCCAAGTCAGGAAACAGGCTGTTTCTAATCCTAATGAGGACTATTACTTCACTGGACTGATAAGGCACTAGTCTGTGACACTCAATTTTCAAGACCCAAACCCTATCAAGGAACTATCAAGTGATAGTATAGCTGCAGGACCAGTAAGTGAATGTCTAATTAACTTATTATAAGGCATTTCTGAGCTGGCTATCAAATCCCTCCTCTAGGCACCAATGCATCCATCTGACCTGATTTGATTGCACCGTCACATTAATGAGCTCTGTGATGTCCCACATACAGGCTCACCTCGCTTCCCAGCTGCAGCCAACAGCAAAGGGGTATTAGGGGTGGGGGGTTGATTGTGTGCGAGACAGCGAGAGACCAGAGTTCTAATAGATCTACGAGTGTAACCAGCACTTAAATGCCCCTACTGGTATTTAAAGGTTAATTTGTTTGTTTCTGTGATTAAACGGCTCTCCATTAACTTTGTGTTTCAAATAGATGTTCGATAACTTGGCTAATGCTGAATCCTGTCAAGAATATATGAGCGTGTGTCTGGTCCTGGCGGAGTTATTGAATGGGGAGGAAGGGGAGAAAGAGGGAGCCTGGGAGCAGGGATATCACAAAACACTTCATATAGAGACACACGACCCGCCATCGCAGCTTTGTGTGGCGTTAAACCCCATCTACTATCTATGGGTGTCATGTGTCTGTGCTGGTGGGAGAGAGAAAAGACAAGGAGAATTTATTTTCATGCAAAGTAAAATAATTTGCATAACACGCGTGAAACTCATTTGCAACAGTCCCCCCTCAAACTTTGCATGAAAACAACATGGAAAACAAGCAGACAAAAGAAGTTAGGAGTCAAACATATACACTGGATCAGCTGTGTGGAATAACTCTAGTCAGTTACCCACCATCTTATATGGAGACTTTTCTCAGTGTTTTTAAACCTTTGGAATTGACTTCTACCTATCGATTAAGTAGCTTGTTTAACACATCCTTGAGAGTAGAGTATGTGACCGAAAGTATAACCAAAGGTCACCTCCGTAAGTTGATTGTGAAGGATAGTGGAGGGAGATTTTGGTAGGATTATGGTCTCTGTCTGCATAAGCCCTGGGTTTAAACTTTCACTTTATCCATCTACTGTTCTCTCTCTGAATCCCTCCGCTGGCTGAAGTCAGAGAGGTTCACTGCACTGCCCCCTCCTGTATGGGAACGACTATGAATATAAATAGGTGAGCTCCTCAAGGTATTACAACTCATCCATGCTTGGCAGCTGGTTGAGAATGTCAATACCTGCATAATACAGGAATTGTAATTTCCCTCAGTTTCTAAAGGTTACAATGGCTGAAGTTTTCATCTACAATTTAATTTATATTGGCACCATAATATGCTGCTGTAAGGGTCAAGAATATGGCTAATCTATACCCTAATCCATCCTAAATGTAACACTTAATCAGATCTGGTATTTTACATATTGGAGGAGAAATTAGTGCCACAGTATGCGAGATATGTTTACGTGATGATGTTGTTTGTCCCGTCCACATGCATTATTATTTCTGTTTTGTACAGATTTTGCTGTAATATAAGATTTTATTCAAGGAATTCTTCTCAGCCGCAGGGCGTGCTCTGATAATCAATCAAATGAACAACCTGAAACGGAAAAATCCCTTTTGGATTAAATCACTCAGCTCTCTGCATATGCAGCCCTGTATGCAGAGTTTGCAAATGCACTAGGTATCGCTTGCCATTTTAATGGGTCAAAATCCAAAAAAGCACAATGATATTTCCAGGACTGCCACGAGGATCTTTAAGTGGACCACCAGCGTACCTGGCACGAAATGGCTAAGCAAACACCAAAGTGAACACAAAGAGCATTATCAGGCAGGAGACAAATCCCGAGACAAATAGGAGAAGACAATGATACGGTTTTAGCAGAGTAGGCCATTAAAATTCCATTTGTATCATAGCAGTCTGCAATGGTGAAAAACAGCAAAGCTGGGTAACACATAGAGCCTGATGCTGGGACTGTGTGACTCAATCCTCCCCTGAATTCAAAAATGTTGCTCCTTCCTGTGATCAGTCAGCCCGGGGCAAAACTGGCACTGCTGGACTGTGCCTGAGTGAGAGGGAAAGAGGGAGCAAGACAGAGTGAGAAAAAGGAAAGGAGAGAGGAGAGAGATGCTGGTGTGTATGTGTGTGTGTGTGTGTGTGTGTATGTCTATGCGAGTCGGGCTCCAGGCCATGATACCCAACTTCCTTTGAACCAAGCAGCTGTGGGCTGCAGGACTGATATAATATTTAATGAAATAATTACATATACAGAGAAAAATGCATTGGTTAGGGAGTGTACCTTTCATGGTGGGGATCTGGGAAAATGCGGTACTAATAGACATGATTTGGCTTGTTGCCCTCATCTCCCTCCCTCTCTTCCCCTCTTTCTGTATAATGCATGCGACCCAACTCTGATATTAAAATTTGTGCATTAATCCAGAATTTTAAGTGTCTGTAATATATGCCTGCCATAATTTTATTTATTTCTGTGGGCAAAGTCTCATTGTCAGCAGCATTACAGAGCCATCATTAAATTCAGTGTGTTTGCATTCACATTTATATCATGGCCGACTCAACTATTCAATTTAAAAGTTGGTAGCATATTGTGTCTAAAATAAACATGATAAAATCATACTGTGTTTAGAAAAGCAGAGTTTTGCCAGTCTGAGATATTGAGGCATTAAATGCTTCATATCATTTTCTACTAATTTCTGTCTGTGTAGGGTCTGTTTCCATGGTAATATTTGGATAATAGTGTTTTTAAAGTATACAGAAATATTCATAATTGGGATATGAAGTGCGACTACTTACAAGTGCATGTAAACACACTCAGCAATTAATAAAGAAATGCAAATACACTCCATGTTATGATTTTTTTTTTGTTTTCAATATGTGGAGTATTTGTTGTAATAGACATAAAATAGGTATTTAATTTGAAATAGATTCTTTGGGCTGCTACGGCTTTCCATGTGATGTATGCCAACGTGTCAACGCTCTCATCATTTCTGCTTACGCCGCATCCCCTGCCAAGCGGTGCATATATCAAATCCTTACAGAAACCCATAGCTCATCTTTCCCTTCGCAAACTACAACACACTATGCACTGTTACCTGGGATTTCACATAAGATTAATCACTTAAATCAGACACGTCAGACAACTTAGAGGCTGCTGATAAATCTGTGCCCCCTTAAAATGTGCTGTTTTCTCCATAGCTTTCACTTTTACACAGAGAGCCTCATATTATCATGTTTCTTCTGATTGGAAATGTATTTACATTACTTGATCTTACTCACTCCGAGGTGATCAATTTCAGACGTACGTGCGAGAATAAATCAGAGCCCACATTCTCTCTGTTTTTTTTTTTTTTCAATCGAAGTGCCCCACCTTATCTGAAGTGCAGAGATTACCAGTGATTTATACATATAATAGCCATACCCACAACAAGTTTGCTCAATAACAGATAGATGGTGTTGCCTAGCAACTGCTGAGTGCCATAACAGCGACTAGTACCTGCTCCTGGAGGCAGACTCCATCTTGTAGGTTTCTCTGTCTTCTAATTGGCCAGGTGGGTAAACACTGATCCCTCGCTCCTCCATCCTCCCATTCTCATCCAGGGTCTTAAGAGGCAGATAGCAGCGGCATTATACTAACCTTCTGACTGGGGTAATGTGCTCAAATGCACTGCTACTGGCACGAGCTGACAACATGAAATACGGAGGACATTTACTCCCCAACGGAGAAGCCCGTAAATTTACCACCTAAAAGTATCCCATATTCCAACAATACATCAGCGTGTGTTGTCCCTCATTCCCAATCAATTAGAAATTATTCAGGAGGTAAATTGCATGAAATGTGCTTGTGGCACTTCAAGCGCAGAGAAGTCAACAGGCTGCAGGGAGAGATTGGTAATTATAAACAAGTAAACAGAGGAGCTGAGCTGGATGCAAACATAACGTCTGATGTACACCTTGTCCTACTTTTCAAAGATGGACAGTGTTGCTATTTTTATGTGGCAGAACAATAAACCGCCGTCCGTTGACAGATGAGGAAGTATTAAAGAGTAACTTAACACCAGGCGGTGTTCCACTGGCTGGTAGTGACAAGGCTGTTGCAGCTTTGACCACACCCAGTGTAACTGATGGTCGTCTGCAGGACCTGTAATCACACCCAGCAGCGATGTCATTGCGCACTGTCTCACCCTGCATCAGTGCAGCAAAGTGAGAAGTTAAAACACAGATCAGTAGACATGCTCAGCTCCTACTCATAACTGCAATAATCCCTGTACAGGAAGCTGTGTTTTTTTATGTTTGGCATTGGTGTTTGACTTGAGATTATTTGTCAGCTGTATGTCTTAATTGTTGGCACCTGTCATGTTTAAAGCTGTCCTGACTCGAGGCTCCGGGTCGATCAAGGCATATTTTAATATATTGTATCAGCCAAAGTGAATCAGATCAAAATCCAAATCCTTCCCACAGCTGGGCTCTACAGTGTGAGCATATTCATATCGAGAGTGAAAGTTAGAATGTGTCAATATGAAAAATCACTTGAGCCCACCGATGAGTTGCTCAACACTGAGGTTGGCAAAAAAAACATGCCTTTTTTAAACCCTGACACTAATCATCATTAGCAAAGAGCCATGTACAAACAGTAAGGCAGCAGCCTCTTATTTTTAGCCGGCGCTGACCGTCACTTTCATCCCTTGAAATGACAAACAGCGCCTGTGGCAGCAGGTCATATCAGCTGTTGCTTATTAATGTTAATTCTGTGAGTAACTTGACGGCAGGCCTGTTTTCTGTGCTCGTCAAAGATTGTGAGGGAAGAACCTCCACTCTGGAACATCACTGTAAAGTATTTCTGTCAGCAGAGTAGACAGAGTGATGCGTCCTCTCTCTAGATGATTACATACATTTCAAGAGTCAAATTCTCCTAGTTAAGTTTCTTTTGTGTTATATCAGTAATTTCAGCTTATTCATTTTATGGTTTTCAACCAGGACCTCCAATATTTCAATTAAGTAGCTCATGAAATATAAGGTTTATATTACAGCACTTGTTTCAAGTAGTTCTGGATCAGACTTCCTGTTGTCAGATACCAGTTATTAAAGGACTCAAAACCATGGATGTATAAAGAGAACTGGATACAAGGTCTGAGGCCGGACACTGTTCATTCCTATTAAAATTGCTCTGTGGCTCATGAAGCCCAAGCAATTCTACTTCCATATGGAAAATGACCTGGATCACCCCTCATGCATCATTGGGCCCACAGAGTAGAGACTTCCGCTGGCCAAGCAGGTCACTTCCTGTTTAGCCCTCAGCTAACTTGATTGTGCGGCCCGATGAATCCCAATAGTGAAACTAGTAGGGCCCCATTAAAGTTGGAGATTCAAATCATCAGTCAGAGACCCATCAGTCGACTAAGATTACTTCAAGTCAAGCAGTCTTTTTTTTTCTAAGTGTGCTGTGAAGTGTACTTCTGGGGACATTTTGGTCCCCAGATTTCGCTGCAGAGTGAGCGCATGCTACTCTTTAATACAGATAGCTGTGCAGAAATGATACAGCAACCAGGAGGAGGAGAAACTGTCTACCGTAAGGCTCCAAGATAACATTACCTTCTAGCTGAAAACACACTGGTGGCGCCTCAAATGCAGCCTCTAGCACACACTGGTTGCATCGCACCGCAGCTTGTTAACAGACAACCACATGAAGTTATTACTACTTTTACTGAAAGATCTGTACCTCTTCTACCTCTGCATTAGCTTAAAATCATGTGTGGAGAGCCCCTAATTAAATTTGATTTCTCACCTGAAGAGCCGATCTCCAGAGCTTTGACTCATCAGGCAATATCTTTTTGATCATTGTCTTCATAATGAGGGGATTGTGGGTTATTTAGCTTGGGATAATTCTCAACCTTAGCAACGAGGGTCTCATCATCCAGTCTTTGTCAAACACGAGACACAGCAACAGAGTTCTCTTTATGCATCCATGGTGAGGAGTTGAGCTACCACAGGAGCTGGTATGTACAAGCAGAGAGCGAGTGGGGGAAATAAATGCATTCAATTCTGTGCCGGCACCCTTCTAGCCACGACTGGTGTGGAGTTGTACATTGAAATTAATAGGGGTGTATTTTTTGACGCGTGGTGTTCACCGCCAGTGTGTTTTGGCCTTCTCTCTTCTGCTTGGAAGTGGTGAATGTACGGCTTACAGATACTTCATACGATACAGTCTCTGGCTCTTGTTTGATATTTAGTGTCAGCAAAAAATGATGTTGCATATTTCTGATCCGTCATTAGCGGCGTTAGCTTGTTTACTATATAACATGAATGCCCCTGTCACACTGAACGTCCTGCTAAGCCCCGTTCAAACTGTCAAACTTTATATAAAAAAAATACCCAGAATCATCGAATATTCATATTAAATGGGGAAACTGATTCGACTGACAAAATTCTGAGTCAGGTACAGCCCTAGAAACTAGTCATTTTGCGGGGGTTGTGACGCTCCAAAAAAATTTTTTTCAGGGATTTACAGATGTCTTTCACAATAAAAGACTATGGGGAAACAGTTTTGTAGGGCCCAATGGAATCATGTGACAGACCTGGAAGTTGTAATTCCAAGGTTTGGCCACTAGGTCAAATTGGCTGCAAAGCTTGGCGCTGTTCCTGGGGGCTTACCTCAAAACTGCTCAGAACATCCTAGTTGAATAACTGCGCACCATGTTGTGACAGTATTGAGCGTTTGAGGCAGAGCGCTTCAAGTGCGACAATGCCCGTCACTTAACCTGCTGGTTAGCTAACAGTATCCTGTGAGCTGACTGTACTGCCTGATATGTCGATGACAACTGACACCAGCCAACAGCTACAGGATCGTAAGTAAGTAGTCTGTCGTCATTATCATGTTGTAATTTATTATATTTATTTGTTAAATTTATTGAAAGATTGGTGGCACTTGATCACAAGACTTTAATAGTACTCAAGTTAATTTACTATGAAAAAGTGTTACACACTCATACGCAGTTGTGATGAGCTTCTGTTGTGATTTCTCTCCTGGCTGCCTTGAAAAGGTGTGTCACGTCGCTACTTATCAATACGCACATCACTGCCTAATTAGCCACAATTAAGTCTGGAACGAGCTACAAATAGTAGGGCAAAATAGAACACTTAATTATCTTTCTCTTCAAGCTGTTTTCAGCCCTAGAAGGAAAATGCAATGCTAATTAGGTGGTCCTTAAAATAGCCTGCATTTTGGATTACCTTTTATCAACAGGTCCTGGAAAACAATCTGCTCTCAGCTGCCAAAGAAAAGAAGTTTACTGAATATAAAGCGCAGTGCGGTGTGTTGTACTGTACACAGCTGATGTAGTAAGCACAAGTCTGTGCTGCAGTCCTGCACTCACTTGTCAAATGGCACCAACATTTAATCAATAATTCAAAGTACTTATGAAAAAGTGGTAGATTCTCACACTGAGATGTTGAGCTACTTATTTGTTGAAATTACCATCCCGAATGTTTACAGGTTTTTGCCAAAGTGCGTATTAGTATACAGATGCGACTGCATTGATGCATTGATAATTGGCATCTAATAAGAGTATTCCTCCTCTAAAACATCACATTATTGTGAATGCATATTAACAGGCTAATTTTCCTGACATATTCCTGTATGTGTGAACGTGTGCACATTTCTGTGTGTGCATACATAAATAGGCATGCGTCATATGTGCTGCTGACTTAGCAGCGCAGAAATACAGTACATGCAATGTATATGGTTATCAGTCCAAACACTTGTAATGTGTGTTATGATTCACCAGCGTCTTTCTCCCATGGCGAATACATGACATTTACCTCTAATCAGTCCTCCTTCATATCTGCAACACATGCAGTAATTGCCTTTGACGGCCTTTGAGGCTGCGGCAACCTTGCCGATTCTCACAGTCTCTGTCCACATAACATGATCACTCCCATGTCTCGCCATTTATCTTGGGCCCTGTGGCATGCATCAGTGTGAGCGAGCAGAGCTTAGATAGCCATGTGTCACTGTTAAGACAGGAAGGAGTTGGTGGCCATCTCAGGAGACTTAAAGGAGAGTAAATTCATCTGCTGTGGCGCTGATGATGCTGCGGGTCATCTGTACACACAGACTGGATGGCGATCCCTCCAGGAGAGAGGAGAGCAGAGGAGAGGGAAGGGGGGAGAAATGGAGCATGGGAAAAGGGGGGGTTGGGAGGAGGGTGAGAAGGGTGCATCCAAACCCCTCTCACACTGAGCTGGGAGGCGAAAAGGAGAAAAAAGCCATAGTGGCTGATAAAAGAGCCATTCAGCTGAGAACACCAAGGACCTAATCGCCAAAAACAGCCTTGAGATTGAGCCAGATCCCAGAGGAGTGAAGAATGGGGAGATAGAGGGATTTCTGTAACCCCTTCATTAATAGCATTTATTTATTTATTTATTTGTCCACATGACTTATATGAAAAGATATTAGAATCAAATTCAATTAAGGGTTATCTAAGTGGGAAAATATTCCAGGGAAAAGTTAAGGGTCAGGAGAGGAAAGGGGGAAAAGAACTCCAGCAACTAGTTGGATGTATTAGGGATTAGATAGCGCCTGTAGACATGTCATGAGTTGCAACATTGCTGCGATTTCTGTGGCGCAACAAAGTGTGTTTACATTTTTAAATCAAATCCAGATGGAAATGGGATTTTTAGCCTTCAGTGCTGTTAGCCACTCTGAGCAGCTTTAAGTCTTCACATTCGACTGCCTCTCGTACAGCGACCTGGAAAAGGCTTTTCACAGCACTTTTGTTGCGTGCAGGAGATTAACGTTGTATTTTAGCCTTCATATATTATTTGTTTGCCTCAGAGTAGGTCTGTATTGGGAAACATTTACCTTGCTCAGTCATAGATTGTATTCCAGAATTATGTTTTGGCGGTTTTAGTCTTAAATGTAATTAAAAATGTTTTCATAAGGATAATGAATGCAAAGTTTTGGGGCTATAGAAAAGGTCACAAAGGATAAAAACATATTGAGGTAAATTAAATAGATGTCTAGTGCCTGTATTTTGATCACGTCCTTAAGACTTTCTGTATATATTAAATAAATCCTGTTTTCATAAAGGAACATACTCAATGTAGTATTTGCTTTAGCAGCGCAGTATATATCAAAGACTTAGTGGAACTATTAGAGTGGAGTTTGTCTGTGAAAAAGAGCAGCTATGGCTGTCAGGATATAAATAGAGTGAAATAAAACTCTGAAATTCAGTAGCTGAAAATTAAAAAAAAAACATACTACGCAAAAGTGCATTTACCTCCTGTAGCTTTAGGAGATATTATGTTCTTATGTTTGTGTGCATAAAGTAAGTGTTTTCACAAGTTGGGCAGCATTATGTTTCAGATATTTATTCACAACTTTCTCAGCCCAAGGCAAATATTTGTGATGAAGCAGTGATTTCTTTTCCATCCTATTTAACTGAAGAAACAAAAATCATTAAATGTCAGTGCTTATTTGTAATTCAAGTAAATGCTATTGACAGAATGATACTATATGTTGTAATTACCTCGGGCCAGGTATGGACAATGGATGCCTGGAAGTTTTCATTCTAAGTGATGATTACGCCGTGTTAAAGTACTGTTGCCTCTCCGCTTGTTTATCAGTAAAATCACCTAGGTTACTCTTTGGAGCACTTTAATGGTAGTGTGTTAAATGCCAGGAGGAGGCTTCAAGTTATACTCTGGAAACTTTTTCTTTTCACAATAGCAAAATGATGCAGGCGATAAACAAGACCTTGGTGATGGCTGGACTGAAATGCTGCAGACTATTGACCCCTAAGGACAGATGACTCCCCAGCTTGGTTTTGGGCTGTCAGAGAAACTCTACTCTGTTAGTTTATCTGATTGGTTAAAAAAATATGTAAAACACAAAACATGTAAAAAGTGTGGGACATGCATAATTATTGATGTTTGGAAGTGAGTGTTGGAGGACATGAGAATTTCATATCACGGCCAAAATAATTGTGATTCACGATATCCTGATAGTTGTCAAAAAATATGTGTAAAACTAGGGGTAGGAGATATATGTATTGTAGCCTTTTCCACAAAGGATTTATAAAATAACTATATTATGAATGTTGAGTATAAATTGTCACATCATTTTTTGAATCCCCTGGCTTAAACATGCTTCGTCAAACACACTCCCTGCCCATACAGACCACTCTCTCCTGGGCAATAGTGTGTGAGGCAAGGTGAGGGTCTTTGTACCTGCTGGGGTCCAGATAGTGACAATTTGGTTGCATTTTGGGACCATGGAGCACCAGTTCAACTTTCAAATGTTCGCTTTTTGGGACCATGGAGCACCATTTCAGCTTGCAAATGTTCGCTTTTTGGGACCATGGAGCACCAGTTCAGCTTGCAAATGTTTGCTTTTTGGGACCATGGAGCACCAGTTCAGCTTGCAAATGTTCTTAGCATTTACGGGCCATGGAGCACCAGTTCAACTTGCAAATGGTGCTGCTGTAATTGTTTAACTTTCTGCTAACAGCTAACTGTTGACTGGAAGCTTCAAGCACAGCAAAAACGTCAACACTTCCTGTCTGAGACAAGCGAGGTGCTTCAGAATAAAAGCCCCAGTGGTTCTGCTTTGATTTATTTTATTAAAACAATACTTAACGTTATTAGAACACAGCTTTTTTTTTTTTTTTTTTTTTTAACTTTTTGAAACATAATGGTGCTTTATTTAATTTAATCCTAGCTGTACTTTATTTAAACTTATTATATTTGTACTTTATTTAACTTTACTGCAACAGTAGTTTATTTAGTGGTAAGTATTTTCGTAGTCTACAACAGTTTAGAGGAAATTTCCAAAAATAGATAAATGTATAGGGGTGGGAATCACCAAAGGATCCACAATAATATTGTATCATGACATAAGTATTGTGATAATATGTTGCAATATGCTAAGTATTGCGATAAAATATATTGTGATATATTGCTATTTGTTACCTTTTCTCAACTCTAAATTATTTTCAGTTTTCAGTCTGTTCATCTCACCTCCAAGGTTTGTTTTGTAGCAGAATGTCTCTAGTAGACTGAAAAAGCAATTCATTATATTATTGTAGAAGGCTACCTAAAGTTTGATTTGGATTTGAAATATTAAAAATGTCTTATAATAAAAAGATCGATACTTAGCACTGTGTGATGATACGATATTGCCACACAAAAATATTGCGATACTATGCTGTATTAATTTTTTCCCCCCAGTTCCTAATATGTATATATATCTTGCAGTGCAATATAGCCTAAAACTATTGTGATATTATTTATAGGCCATCGCCCAGCACCACTTTAAACTATTAAAATGGCACTAAAACATACTGGAATAATTTAACCTTCCACTTTAAGAAACAAATCATTGCATCAGAGATGGAACACATCTTTTTTAGTGAAAAACAAATGGTCTTAAAAAGCCAACTTTTTCAGCTATTTAAAATGGCATCATATCTTTCAATATGTGCCAGTGCTTGATTCAGTTCTTTTGCGATTTTTAAGGTTTGTGCCTGTTTTTGTAGGTGTTTTTATTGCTGGACACGATATTCATTATCCTGATAATGAAAATTTACCATACTTAACTCATTATGAGTGTTTTTTTTATGGCAGTCTGTGATATATTGTTGTACCGTCCCATCCTAGTGTGGCAGCATGAGGTAAGGAATCTAAATAATCTAAAGGTTAAGTGGTTATAAATTATAACTTTAGTTCTGTGAAAACAGGCTGAACTCTCTAACAAGGCTTTAAAGCTCATATTTCCAAGCGGGCATTCTCAAAGTTTGTATTCAGGGGCTTAACCAAAAGGGGTGAGAGCTCATCTCTCCTGATGGAAAGTCTGTGATTCAGTTATTTATCCATTATGTCTGCAGCAAATAATGGAAAAGGCAGCAAAGCTAGTTAAAGTGCTTTCCCCGTGTTTGTGAAACTAGGGTTATAATACATAATGGTTGCTCTATTTCACACAAGCTTTGCCCTTTAATGAGGTTGTTTTGGCAGAGGGACTGAAGCCTGATAACTTGCTTTTTTGTGAAGCACTTAGTAAGACTATTAGACTCTTCACGAGCTTCAATTTAGTGCCACTCTTGGGTCAAGTTGTCAAGTTTGTACACAAGGAAAATTAAACCACACTCAAACGATTTCTCATTGATTTTTTTGCAATATTAACATCTAGAGAAATGAAAGATGTCATGCAGTTAAATTTGTGGCGATAACTGCTTTAATAGGATAAATATCAACAATGATGAAGGCTATTATGACTGTGAACCCAGTGGGGCTGCAACTTCTCATTATTTAATCCTCAGATAATTTTCTTGATTAATTGTGTTGTCTGCAAATGTCAGAAAACAGCCCAAAACCAAAAGATAATCAGTCAGCTATCATATATGACAAAGAACAGCAGCAGATATTCACATATGAGCAGCTGGAGCCAGTGAGTGTTTGATATTTGAGCTTGAAAAATGACTTTCAATAAGTATTTGTTTATCAAAATAGTAGTTAATCAACTATTTTTTCAGCTCTGGAGTTTAGTAAGATTTACCTACATGTAGCAAGGGCTCGATTTTGATAGCAGTGAATGAATTTAAAGGATAACTTTGGTATTTTTCAACCTGGACCCTATTTCCCCATGTAAATAAATCAAGAAGACTGATGTGAACAACAATTTTTGAAATTGGTCCAGTATTGAGGGAGCCAGCAGCGACCGGCAGGCACAGAACAAGCTGCAATGGAAGCACATGGGGCAACTAAACATCGTCACTGTATGTCCATTAGAAGTGGTTATTTTTGGCACAGAGCAGCTCAGATTGTTATTTTAAGTGTCCCTTTACTTTTCACTTGGTGTGATATGGATGCACAGAAGTTTTGGCTAGCTGTGCTACAAATGGATCCTAGAACGATTTAATTCATTATTTCTCTTTCCTCGGCCATTTTTCATGCAGAATTCAAAGGGCTGAGACACATTTGAAATCAGGTAAATAATCATCCATGATATTGAAAGTCTTTTAGACAACACTAAAATACATTTTCTATAAACTACTCCGGTTATTATACTCCCTCCAAATCTCACACACACATCTCGTGATATTTCGAAAGAGACTTCTGCCTAAGAGGCAATAACAAATAGATCTGATCAAGTGAAAGGTAAAGAGACACTTAAGGCACTTAAAATAACAATCTGAGCTGCTCTGTGCCAAAAATAACCACTTCTAATGGACATACAGTGACGATGTTTAGTTGCACCATGTGCTTCCATTGCAGCTTGTTCTGCGGCTGCCGGTCGCTGCTGGCTCCCTCAGTACTGGACCAATTTCAGAAATTGTTGTTCACATCAGTCTTCTTGATTCATTTACATGGGGAAATAGGGTCCAGGTTGAAAAATGCGGAAGTTATCCTTTAAGCAGTACCAGACATTTTGCTCAAGCATATCTGCCCTGGACACACTAAAGGTGTTGGTATTTGGATTAAAATTGGGTTATTGAAATTGTACTTAGAGTCATCATTTCAACCATATCACTCAGTTGATAATTATGTGATGGGATTCCATGGACAAGCACAAATTAAATCTGTGATTGTGATCCACACAAAAGACTACATATGAACATGTACTTTGAGTTATGCCAAGCTAAACTGATTTAGATCTGCAACAGAAAATGTCATTCTCTGTTATTGTTGCACAAATGCTGTGCATAATAAACTAAAGATTAAGGAGTGATTCGTACTAGTATGTGTTATCAATAATTGCATGTAGATGAAAGCCTCCCCTGTTCTGTTTATTACATCACCGCAGTCATTTGAAGGCAGCAGGACAGATATGCGTTTTCCACCTGCAGCCTCTAATTTGAAAAGTGCTGCCAAACAGCAGTGACACCATTACACAAAATGATTCATTGTGGGTGCTGTGATTAAATCTTTCTCAGCCAGCACCAGGCTGCAAAATAACCACACAAACTTCTGTGCTTCTGTGCACATCAAACTGGCTGGATCACACAGTAACCCTCCAGTATCTACTGGACAAACCATCAGAGTAGGAGACTGTGATATTCTGGGAGAACAACAGTCCTCTCTCTGTATCTTCTTCTAAAAACACCTGTTGACCAACAGCAACAACTGCATGCTCCTTCCTATGCTGTCTGGTAAAAGTAGTGTTGAATTTTTGAGCTCCTAAAATATGACCCAGCAGGATTATGATTACTTTGATAGGTCTGAGTCAAGCAGCAAATTTCACTCTAGACAGTTCGAGCAACGATTTTAGCGCCTTCACCTGCACTACCCTCTGGACAAACCACCACTAAGAATAGTGTATTAATCAGTATGTTGTTCATTCCATTCAACTTTGTCCTAATGTGAGGTACAATGAATTTTGCAGCCTGCAGGAGACACTATCATGGGTTGAGGATTTTAGTCTTGATTAAAATAATACAAGCACCTCCTGTGGGCATTCTCATTCCGCTCTCTGCACGTTCACATGGTCCTGTAATTTGTGTGTTTTTAACTTGTTGGAACAGGAGCATGAATTTTCTCAGGTCTCTGTCTCTCTGGGCTGTGAATGATTTATTTGCCTCCCAAATGCCTGAACTATGACAACTTGTCAATTAAAGTCAGGATCACAGCTGCTGACACATGACACTTTTCATTTCATTCACTGCCATGCTGGGGCACCACTTTATATTTAATCACAGCCGTTTGTGGGAACCTTGAAATGTTTTTTAATTGCTCTGTGCTATTGTGTAGCATGCCTTTTTGTCTTGTTCGTACCAATGTCCTTTTTGAAGCCTCAGTTTCGTGGCCTGAACCCAGATTTGTCCCACGGGTGAAACTTTATCTGTATTTTATCACAGCTGACTCTTTGAAGGTCTTCTATACTGTAAATGTTACATGAAAAGGAAGATACCTCAACCACTCAATAGGGGTGGGTGATACACAGTATACACTCGATGTATCATGGCTTGTTTCACATAGGACATATAAAATGACTATGAACATTTTGTGTTAGAGGTCACGTCTTCTTTTATCCATCAGCATGAGTCTCACTTTGGCGTTTTGAATCTCTCGCTTTCTCCTGTGGCAACGCATAAAGAAAGACTCACAAACATGATACCTCACACACACTCCTCTGCCTGTCCAGATCACTTTCTCCCGAACAATACTGTGTGAGCTGCAGACAAAGCATGTTTCTCATTTGCAGGGCCCCTGACCTTGAGCATTTGCTCATATTTTGCGACCACGGAGTACCACAGTGACTTGCAAGTATTATTAATATATCAACTGAAGAGTTGTTAGTTTGTTTCCATCTTACAGTGAATCATCACATTTAATGGTAATGGGGTAACAGTTCAACTTAATGAGATCAACAATAGCGTGAGCAGAGGAAGTACCTGTAAGGCTCCAGAATGTAACTGTTTAGTCGCATTTTGCAACCATGAAGCACCAATGCAACTTGCAAATATTATTAATATAGGAAGTGGAGAGCTGTTTGTTTGTTTCCAGCTCACTGTGAGTAATACTTCAGGTTTTATGGTGCTGCTGTAATGGCCTAACTTTTTGCTAACTGCTAACATCTGACTGTTGACCGAAAGCTTCAAGATCGCAGCAAAAACATCAACACCTCTGGCCCAAGTAGAGCCAGGTGCTTCCAAATAAAAGCACCAGTGGTTCAGCTTGTATTTGTTGAGTTATAACAGTACTTTATTACATTATTAAAACAGTACTTTATTTTACTTTATTATGACAGTCGCTACTTTAATTTTTTGGTAACTGTAGCTCATTTAATAATTTTGTATTTTAGTAGTCTATGCAGTGTTCAACATAACAGGGTGTAACAGCAACAGTTGTGTAACAGTGATCCAGGATATTCTTCTCTCTGGTCGGACATTTTATAAACTGTTTGTATTTGGGGAGTTCATGGGTGAGGTTACCTTTTGTTAAAGTCACCAAGGACATTAACTAAGAAGTCCACTCCACACACAGTAGCCTATCTGGTCGGCGAGCATGCGCTGTAGCCTACCTGCCTATCTGGTCGGCGAGCATGCGCTGTAGCCTACCTCCTGCATGTTGGCCTGCGGTGGGATGTAAACACAAAAGCAAACTCAGGGGGGAGTAAAAAGGTTTGCAGTTGATGAAAAAAAGATTCCAGATCAGGAGATCAGTGCTGCTGTATCACTGTCACGTCATTACACCAGCCACTGTTAGTGTAAAAACAGATACCTCCACCTTTAGTTTTGCCGGAGAGTTCCGTGTTACGATCCGCTCTAAAGAGTTGGAAGCCTGCCAGCTGCAGCACAGAGTCCGGTATCGATCCACACAGCCATGTCTCTGTGAAGCACAAAACTGCAGATGTAGAAAAGTATCCGTTTTTCACCATCAGTAGCTGAAGTTCATCCAGTTTACTGGCCAGCGAACGCACGTTGGAGAGAAATATACCTGCATGGCAGCGGTGTGCGGTGTCCGCGTTGGCGGAGACGCACAAGCGCACCGGCACGTTTCCCCCTCCTCCGGCGTTTCACTGCACAAGCAAAGGTGAGGGCACATTTGGCCATAAAGCCCAATAAATCCACTGAAGGCTCGAGAAAAGTGGGATAAAAATCTGCTGGAGTTGTTCCCCTGACAAAAAAAGCCTTACAGCGTCACTGGCCCAAGCGGGCCTGTGACCTGTCAGTCAACTTGCCCGACATACTTTTTGATTGGCCCCGGGCCATCTGGCCATTGCTTATATCGAACCCTGCTACGGTACTGTATTTTGTGTTCACACCAGGCGAAAATAAAACAGTTTGCGCAAGTGAATTACATGTAGTCATTGTAAAGAAGCGATTAGATGCAAATTCCCACCAGGCGGCTCGATGGACGCGATGCGAAATAAGCAGCTGGAATGAAGCAAGTAGCACGATTTCACATCATACGCTTATTCATGAGAGTTGAAAAATCGGAACCTCGCCGAGGACATACCGACAGAAGTTCATTCAGTGATTTCAAGTGCGTATGACACGAGTTATTTGCACTTATAAGGCGAGTCACCTCAAAATATTCTAGCGCTCAAACTCGCGTGAGTAACGCAGTGCGAAAATTAGCATCGCGTTTGGTGTGAACACTACATTAGAGATTGTAAAATATAACTGTATAGCCTAAAAATATTGGAATATTATTTCTAAGCCATATCGCCCAGCCCCACCACTCACCACTCACCTCTCCTCCAGTGATCTAAGAGCTAAGTATATATTTGCTCCTACAGCATACACATAAAGGGATAAGAAATGCGTATTAGACCTGAGTCTTTACTCTGATGCACAACATGAGATAAAGGCCTTTAACGAGATTGTTTGTCATCAAAGCAGAAAATACGCTGGTATTTTTCCAGGGCATCTAACAGTGTTCATTAGTTCAGATCAAATGTAACACAGGATTCATCGTCTTTCAGGCTGAAACAAATGCAGCTGGATGCATTATGTTGCGTGTTCATGCAGTCAGCAGAGAAAACTGAGCAGTATAGGTTGACCCAGTTCACCACCAGTTTACACAGTGACAGAGTTCATTGTCAAGGGTAAACTCTGTCAACTGCACCTACATTGAATTATGCAGGAAGTAGGCAGGGGATCATTATGTGACATCTGCAGTGCCACCAAGTGCTGGCAAAATTATAGCCTGGAGTACTGTGTGATTGGCACTTAATGAGCAAATGTGAGTGACAATGAGCCTTAGCCTGGGGGCAACAACAGCATGGGGCGGTGGTAGGTCATGAATCTGGAATAATGAAACAGTAAACGGCCTCCATCACTGGTATTGATTTTCCTTAGCCTCTGTGTTTTATGTCCATGATCATCCACCAACATTGTAACCACTCACACATAAGGCAAGCAGCAGTTGTAGTCACTATACATGTAGTAAAAGAGGAAAGGCACACCAGGATGAATGACCTATTCCTTCCGTGATAGACCCCTTCAGCTCATATCTCACACTATCGCATATGGACTGAACAGACTGTATTAAGCTGTGCTCATATAATATGTAGCACTACCTTATAGAAGCTTTACAAAGTCCTGATAGAGGTCTTCTGTCATCACTTTTAAATGGAAAAAAAGGAACAGATTTGCAGAAATGACACCATAGCAGAGGACTTGCACTTGACTCCTGCTCTGTTGTCTTATCTAGTCTTTCATTAGCATGCCTCTGCTGGAGTGCTTCATAAATGTAGCTGGTAATTCACAGGAAACACCCCCACCCGCTGAGGCCTTCTCCTCCCCGTCCCCAGCCATTATGCAGTTCCTCATGGTTGTGTGCGACTCTTCTCCACACCCACCCACCACCTATCTGCCAGTCTCCCTCCCCTCCTATCTGCCACTCACATTTTCATCCACCACCGCCTCCTCTCCCCACAGCTACTCTTACTTTTCATTTTATGTCTCCATTCGGTCTCAGCTTCTGAGCACGAGGACGGATGTTTACAGTAACAGAGCTGGCAGATTTTGATTTTATGTTTCGTCGTCAAATTAGTTGCGTGCCACATTTGAATGATCTATTTTTTCACTAAGTGATGTTAACAGGGTGATACGATATTCTCACCAATACATTAAGGTTATGTATGCATCATTACTAAGCTTTGAATAACTATAAAAGCGGCTGCCTGCTGGGGGAAGATGGAGATATACTCTAGCTTCGCAAACGTTTCATTCATCAACATGAAAAATATCCCAGTGTGAGACAACAGATGCGATGCAGCTTGGTCACATTTTAAAAAGCCATTTAAATTATCAAGTGGTAACTCTCCCTCATGTATTTCATTGGGCTTAAATAAGTTAAATATTCTGTGTAATTATTAAAAATACATAGCATACCACCAAAAAAAAAATGTATGAGAAGGGCTGGGCAATATATTGATATTCAGCCTATTCTCATACAGCTTGTATGATATCTAACAAAGTAGTGCCTAGTGAATAGTATTGTCATTTTACGTACTTAATGCAAAGTTGTGTACTTAATGCAAAGTTATGCTTACGCAAATTAAGTTATGTAAGTTAGGTTTCAGAAAAGATTGTGTGTCCTTAAGTTACATATTTAACGTGATTTTGCGTCCTTTTTGTAAAGTTAGGTAGGTCAGGTTTAGGCAAGTAAAGTTCCCAGATCCTGATCCAGATTTTTTTTTTATTGTCATTGTACAAACGTACAACGAAATTCAGGTGCACTCAAGGACCAGGCTACTATAGAAAAATAAGTTATTAAATAGGATAGGTATAGGCAAGAAAAGTTACGCGGGTTAGGTTTAGGAAAGGAAACAAGGTTGCGTGTCATCAAGCTACGTATTTAATGTAAAGTTGCATTCTTATTGTAAACGAACCTAGCTCAGGCTTAGGCAAAACAAGTTACCTAGGTTAGGTGTAGGACAAGAAAATGGTTGGGTGTACTCAAGCTATTTATTAAACCTAAAATTGCCTTCTTATTGAAAAGTATAGTAGGTCAGGTTTATGCAAGTAAAGTTATGTAGGTTGGGTGTAGGAAAAGAAATATGGTTGGGTTTTCTTAGGTTAAGTATTTAATGTAAAGTTGCGTCCAGTCCAGGTTTAGGTAAGTAAAGTTGCTTAAGTTAGGTTTTGGTAAAGAAACATGGTCTGGTGTCCTCAATTCATGTATTCAGCGTAAAGTTGCATCCTTTTTGTTAAGTTACGTAGTTTAGGTGTAGGGCAGTGAAGTAACGTAGATTAGGTTTACAAAAGGAAACATGTTTGGGCGTGTTTAGCTTTAGGTTTAGTAAAGTTACCTGGGTTAAATTGAGGTGATGAGGCACCTTAAAATAACTCAAGGTTCACTTGGTTACACATGGGACACAAACACTGGTTTCTTGGGGGAAAGTCCTGTGTTTGTTTGACCTATCCACCAACCTAACCAGACTCCTTACACAGCCTTCCTGATTACATGGGTTACAGGCTCGTGATTACGTGGGTAGTTTACGAATTCTGCAGTAGCACAGCCTGCCTTATTATATTGATATCTTTACATGAGACTAGATGTCGTCTTAGATTTTGGATATGATAATATCCTAGTGTTGTCTTTTCCTGGTTTTAAAGGCTGCATTACAGTAAAGTGATTGTTCTAGCTGTTCTATTTGCCTCTACCCAGTTAGCCATTATATCCTTATTACTGATAATTCTTTATCAAATATCCTATTGTGTTAATATTTAGTGAAAGCACCAATGGACAACCGTTACAATATCATCCCCGTATCCATATTGAGATATTTAGTCAATATTATCGTGATATTTTCTCCATATCATCCAGCCCTATCTACTAGTTAACATATTTTGCAATTTTAAGTATTATGATATCAAACAGGAAAATTGTATTGTAAGACATGTTTACTTGACACACATAATTTAGTCTGTTTGTCTTGCTCAGGAGTATTTCAGCATGCTTGATGCTTGTGGTCATAACCAGGTTCCCTAGCGAAAATAAATGCCTAAATTATTGAAATATTTTTGTGATATTTCTTTTTTTCTCCTTCAAAATTTGATGTTGTTTTTGAGGCTTGCTGTATTTTCTAAAGTGGAAACAGACGGGTACAGTAAGGAGGGAGAAAACAATAGCATGACCAAGGTAATGTGCCAAATTAGAAGCTATGGCATCACATGCACTTGGCAACACTTTAGCCAAGTGGGAGCTGCCTCGGTGTCCTGAGGCTTGCTATTGTTAGCCCTTGCATCCAAAACAAAAACAAAGAAATGTCATAGACCTTCTGTACTGCTCAGCAGGCCACACTATTAACCTGAAGTCTTCCTACCTGAAAGAATTTTATTAATTTGCTGGATGTGTTTGCTTTTCTCTCATTTCTCTGACAAAAAAAAACTGTGCACAACATCACTTATCAGGTACATTATTCAGAAATTCATAACCTTGTAAATTTCAAAGGCTGTTATTCAATTTGAAACCCCATCACCTTTTTTTTGGATGCCAACTCAACATTCTTTTCTTAAATCATACTCTAATTCTCTTCTCTGTTTGAAGCCGAAATGCAGTGTTTCCCCCGAGATTTGTGGATAGTTTATAGTTAAGAGATTTCAGTCTCCAAAGAGGTAAGGGTGATTTTATCATTGCAAATGCTATTCAGTCATTTCTTTTCTATTTGGCTCGCATGTGTGTAATTTACCCTCCCTCCCCTGGTATTTAGTAAAGCCCCAAATGTCTGTCTGGGTGCTCCACCAATAATTAAGGGCCCTTTCAAACAGTCACCTTGTATTTAAAGGTAGATAGTACAGCTATCCTGATAGACAGGAACCCTTTAGGACTAATACACAGTCTGAAATTGAAGACTGAACACACAAAGAAAAAAAAAAGTTAGGATGCGTTGTCTGTCAGAGCTATAATTTTGCTGTGGATGAAATACTCTCCAAACAATGAGCATGGTTAATGAAGAGAATTGCTCTTGTGGCTGCCGTTAACTATGCCCATCTTGATTATCTGCCTTTATTAAATAATTCTGTCAGAAAGGATGTAACATTAATTGGTGGTAATACACCCGTGAGAAACACTGCTCAAACTTGTCAAACTGCTCTAAAATGCAACACAGTTTCTCAACTTCATGAATTCATTTAACAATTCATAATGGATTTTTATTATTAATGATTGTGTGGCATGGTGAAAATGTGGTGGTGTGCCACAGATGGCCCGACTGTATGTTGAGGAAACGCTGGACATCTGTAGAGTCAATAAAGTCAATACGAGCTCAGTGTTGTCTCAGATGAAGAGCTTTCTCTACTCACATGTCTGCAACAGAATCATGAATAAAGATGATGAGATATTATAGCATGAAATGTTAAATTGGTCAATGAAATTGTACCCAGATATGGGTGAAGAGAAATTTGGCGATCTGGAAAGGTAAAGTTTTTAAGATGTTGTGCCAACTAACACAATGAACTGTAGTGAAAACATAACCATCATGACAAAGATTGTCAGCTAGCTTAACATAATATATTCAGTCATTATTATTTATTCATTAATTCATTTTCCGTAATCACTTATCCGGTTAGGGGTGGTGGGGGGAGGGCTGTAGCCTACCCCAGCTGACATTGGGTGAGAGGCAGGGTACACCCTTGTAGAGGTTTATGGCATTCATTCTACTATTACAGTATGTATTCATTTCTTAATATTTTACATAGAGTTTTAGGAGACATACAACAATTCATATCCCATCCATTTTTATTTTACACGCTGGTTTCGGATTACCTAAGGTTCAAGGATCGGAATCGGAATCGGTATCGCGAAGGAAAAAGTGATATCGGTACATCTCTACACCCTGGACAGGTCGCCAGACTATCACAGGGCTGACACATAGAGACAGACAACCATTCACACTCACATTCACAGCTACGGACAATTTAGAGTTACCAATTAACCTGCATGTCTTTAGACTGTGGGAGGAAGCTGGAGCACCTGGAGAAAACCTATGTTGGGGAGAACATGCAAACTCCGCACACAAGGGCTCCCCCACCCTGGGTTTGAAACAGAAACCCTCTTGCTGTAAGGTGACAATGCTAACCACTTTTATTTTTTTCATGGAAATGTCGTCTTGTTACAGAAGACAAGACTTTGTCCAAAGCCACGCAAGCAAATCTGTGATGCACTTATAGGGACAGCAGCGCTTTTAGCTAAATTCTAATGTCAGCAAGCTAACATGCTCATAATAACCATGCTAACATGCTAATGCTAAGTACATATAAACTGGTAGACCATGGTCAACATTTTACCATTTCCACAATGTGTGTGTTAGCACGCTAACATTTGCAAATTAGCACTAAATACAAAGTTAAGCTGATTCCGCTGCGTCATTAGTTTTTGAGGCATTTGTTGATTTATATCTTATCCAGAGGGAGACATGGAGGTCGGTACCAAATGTCATGGCAGTCCATTCAATATTTACATAGAACCCAAAATGTCAACCTCATGATGAAAGAGTTACCCGAAAAACTTCAGGACAGGCCTTTAATTCCTTTCACACAAACACTGTTGCTCAGCAAGGATCAGGAAATACAATCGTTTTTTTTTTATTTTATTTTTTATTTTTTTTTATCTAAACCAGTATGACTATTACTTGGATAAAAATTAGGCTTCAGATAATATATCAATGATGAATCATTTATTTGATCTAGCTCCAACAGACAGCACATCATAGAAAAAGAGTGTTACGGCACTCAACACCACTTTATCCTGTTTTAAAAATACTCACAACTTGGGATGATTTTTATGAAAAACCCTTTTGATTCTTTTGATTTGAGGACCCTTATGGACTAAAGGAATATGAATAACTTACAGGATAATCAAGGAATGGACACATAATTTAGGGAGCCAACAACTCAGTTTTATACATCAAAAAAACTGCTTGGCAACCAGACCAGGCCTCTATTTGAGACAGGCCTTTATTTGTCATAATGTGTTGCTACACTTGCCTAGTTAAAGGGACTAGGCTTTTAATTACATTTTTTTTACGGTAATATATCACTATAGTGTTTAGGATGCATCGTCTATTCTGGATATTGGAACTTGATTAAGTACCCATCCATCCATGTTGAGAGATTTCACAGGATCAGTGAAATATTTGACCTGATATAGGAAACGTCAGGATTTTACCAGAGTCATTGGATTCATCTTCTGGGGATCGTGAATGTAGAAAATTTCATGGCATTCGAATAAATAGTTGAGATATCTCAGTCTTGAACCAAAGTAACAGACAGACAGAAGTTACCATCCCTACAACTTGGCTGCTTGTGAGGCTTAAAAACAAAACAACTCCTGATTTCTTTCAGAATTCCTTTAACGCTTTTTTCATCCCTTAACGGTACACTCATGG
>NC_065509.1:29706376-29713010 GCF_006386435.1 Epinephelus moara
ATCAAAGCTAAATGACAGCTCAAACATACCTATACATTTCAACCCATACATTTTTTAGAAATACATTCGATTATAAAGAACCAGTGTGCAAGATACAGGAGGTTTTAGTGGTAGATTGTAACCGGCTGAAACTTCTCCTGGTTAGAATTCCTTCAGTGCTCATTGTTCATGAGGTTTTTACTGGGAGCTTAATTATCTGCAGAGATCTCTTTTTCTCCAAAACAGACAGGCGAGGGAATGAAAACCTGCAAAAACACTGAATAAAGCAGTTTCAAGTCACAAATTAGTGTTTCTCTGATGCTGTTTGGCACACTGCAGCCAGGTCTTTTTCTCTGATAACTTAATGTGTGCTCACCTTATTTTTTGATCCAGATGTTCAGGAGGTTTTTACAGAGAGCTATATTATCTGCAGATATCTCTTCCTCTCCAAAACAAACAGACCAGGTGACTTAAATCGCCAAAAACACAGAATAAAGAAGTTTCACATCAAAAATCACAGTTTCTCCAACACTGTTTGGCACGTTGGAGACTGCAGCTGGCCTTGTACCTGTGTGTAATGTGTGCGCAGTTTCTTTTCTGATAACTCCTGAATGTCTTTTTTCTTCAGTCTGGAGAGGTCTCTTTTGCCAAAACAATCCAACCCGAGGCCTGTACTACGAAGCCAGTTCAACTTCAACGACATCTTTTCGTTATCTGGTTAACCGTCTGGATAACCGGTACTACAAAGCTGGTTATCAACTAGTTCAGTCAACCCTGGGTTTTTGTATTCAGCCACAAGCACTTTCATATGAAAGAGGCAGGGGTGTTGACTACGAGCGACATCATCAGAACCACGAATGAAGGAGACTGCTTCATATCATATGTGATGAAACGGTGCCGAAAGTGTCCATGACACAGTAAAATGTCGGTGGCGTGGGATGTAAACAACCTCCCCAACCACCCCAAATTACCTCTGTAATCTTAAAATGGAAGATCTAGAAACACTGAAAACACTATCCAAAACTTCACTGTTGGCCAAGACTTAAATTAAATGCAGGTATCGCTGAGCTAAGGGTCTATGTGTCATTAGTAGGGAGTATTTTTTGCTGTTTAGTTGGAAGATGATGAAACTACTCTGAATATGTCACATAAAACACTTTAAAGTGATGCCAGACTGTTTCTGATAACAAAGTTACGGGTGGAAAAGTAGCCTAGTTAATAGCCCTTTTTAAATAGGAATTGTGCAAATTTGCAGGAAAGCCCAATCAGTCTTTTTTCAGCATTGGCAGTATAAAAACAAAATCGGGGAGTGCAGCAAAATGCCGCCTGCCTACTTTCGTTTATACAGAATGCGCCTTTTTCGGGGCAATGGGGGGCGTGAGCAAGTAATAAAACGTGTAGCTCAGTGTGTGATGTAAACACGCAGAAGGGAAGCCGCGGCTGGTCAGTCCTTAAGCGATTCTCTCATAAGTTGGCCCGTTCTTCACCGTCCCCGTCATCTGACGGTTAATGGCCTCTTCATTTGTGAGGACAAGGAGGGCGGACAATTCCTTGTCTCCCCAGTTGCTCATCTTTACAGTGTCTGTCAGGTTTGTGTTCCCCTCTCGCTACTAGCTGCTCATTCCTGCTATCAGCTGTTTCCTGTTTATCCACCACCAGTGGCTCGCACGTGCAGCGTCATCAACAGCTCCTCCCACAAGTCTTCAACAGCCCCTCCTGTGGTGGAAGGCCGCCTTGGTCTGTTTAAACTAAAGGAGTTCCGCCAATATGACTGCCCCACGAGGCGGAAAATTGGGCACCTCGGATCAACTCGCATTCGCCGAAAATCTGGCAGTGTAAAAGGGGCTAATGATTGATGGGGTCTATCTGACCGAAATGTTACATAAATGATAATGGGAGCAAATAACAGTGTGTGGATTATTTACTAATAAATAATAATAATAATAATATATATATAATATTATCTGTTTTATCCTAGTTCTCAACACACAGGTGTTTCATGTTATTTTGAGCTGCAGTGATGGAATCAGAGTGTAAAATAACACCTTCACTGCAGACTAAAGTTAACTGTGCAGCAGTTCAAATCTGCTAAAATCTTGTGTTTAGTGTGTAAACGATCTCTCCGTTTGTTAGAAGCTCTGTTTCAAAACCAGTGGAATAGAGCCCTGGAACAATGAAGTGATTCTACTGACCTGTAACAGCACATAGGCTCCTCTGTTTTTACCTGTCACTCCAGACTTCTGTCCATGGACACTTTTTTCTTCAGTTCAGTGATCTGATTGGTCAGAGGTCGGGATGTTGACAGGCTGTGATCCGATACCCTGAAGTTAAGCAGAGCAGGTTAGCTGTTCAGCATCAGTTGCCACAGTGGTTTATCCCGGTAAAACGAGAACCAGCTGAAACCATAGTACTGAAAACCCTGAGTTAACCCCGAAGTTACCTCGCTAACTTCAAATCCTGCTTCATAGTACAGGCCTCTGGTGATTTAAACTGGTGAAAACTGATAAAGCAGTTTCATGTTAAAAACATCAGTGACCTTATGTGCAGCCAGTGTGTGGTTTGTTCAGGTGATTATACAAGAAGATACTTATTACATCCCATCTATGCTGAAATATATTCCTCTAAATCCTACACACTGAATCTTGAATATATTCAGCTATGTGTGTTGGGCCATATGGTATCTGCTGAAAGAATAGAAATTGTCATGATTTTTTTTTTTTGGAATATTCACTTGGCTGCAGGCGGTTGTACCTGCTGAAGACCACAGAAAATCACTTGAACATGAACCTTCACATTCTACAATGTGCAGCGGGACTTGAGCCCAGTAGCCTATCACTTAGTGTGTTAAAACAGTGCAGGTGCTGATGATGTGGTTGCTAGGCAACACTAACTACTTGATTATTTATTGAATAAAAAGAGGTGTTCTTGTCTGTGCATGTGTGCGTGTGTGCCTGTGCGCGTGTGTGTCTATTATTCATGGAAATTACTGTTATTTTTCATATTTTGGCAATTCTTTCTCTCTGGAGGAGAGAGGCCATGTGATAGCAGCGTTCCTCTGCTTATCAACATGATGCGCTGCAGGGCTGACAGAGCTCAAGGCCAGATTGAGAAGTGGTGAATGAGTTTGTGATTGTGTGTCGCTGTGTGTGGGTGTGTGTCCGTGTATGCATAGTTTGTCTTTTGAGCAAATAGTTCATTAAAAAAAAGAAACAGTCCTGCAACAGAGAAGCTTCACCTAAAAGGCAGAGAAAGTCAGTCGCTGTGGCATTAAAGTGTTTGTTGCAGTTGACCCAAACAAATTGAACACACACATTAACCGTTTCCCGTCCTGTAGCCCTGGTAAATTAGTGCTGACTGAATCCTCCTCACACGCCAGTTCCATTTCTGGAGGCAGCAACATTATTAGACGGCGGCCATGTCCTAAGTCCCTGCATTGCAACCGGTTTAGGAGAAATGTAGGTCATCATAGAAAACCCACCTCCGAGCCCCCCTCCAGCTCAAATCCAACTGACATCTTTGTGGTAAGAGAAGTCTTGGGCTGCACACTAATCCTTCCGGTCATACTGAGTTTCAAATTCCATCTCGGTTTTCTCATTATGGGTTTTGGAGATACTGAGACCCCATATTGGTCAAGAGATAGTTCGGCTAATCTGATAGGGTTCTGTAGTAAGGCCTGTAGAAACCAATGATCCTGGATCCATGGGTTTGGGATATTAACAGCACAGAGCAGGTGGTGAAAACTCCAGGGGGAGGACAGAGCGCTAAGGCCAAACATGGTGAAATCTAACCTTACTCATTGTTATTTGTTTGGATAGCCCCAAAAAACGTGCCCCAAATATCTGGAGAATCTGAAGTGAGCGAGGAAATGCACAGTGTGGAAGGAGGAGGCAAACAAAAATGGTGTTGCATTGATGTACCCTGAAGCAAAAGTTAACTGATTGCGAAATGAAAAATAATTTGCCGAAGCTAATGCAGGAACTCACACAGCAAATGTAACCTGTGGCTCGTGCCCTGGGGACACGAAAACTGTTTATAAATGACTAAAAATACTCTCAGGCAAATGGTATAAGCACAAGAAAATATACACACCTACCCACTCAAAGACACACACACACCTTTTATTACTGCACCGCTGTCTACTGTCTGCATTTCATGTCTCTTTGATGAAGTCCCGGTCTTTCTTTGTGCCTTCTCTTGATAATAGAAAAGTCATGGATTTTTGTTTTTACTCCAATGAGATAGCCTTGGATGTTTAGGTAAAGTCAGAGTAGTTGTACATCTGTGTGACAAGAATCTAATTCCATCTCATAACAGACTAAAATCCTCCTCATTGGGGTGAGCAGTGAGATCAATACTGTTGACATGGTAGAAAATAGGTCAGGATGTGTCTGAGTCAAAGCAGCGCGGGGAATCAACATATCCAGTACACCGCTGCCTTCTGAGACTCTGCAGCCTTGCAACAAAATGGGCCTGAAAGTGGTGTGTTTGGACTAAACCCAAGCAGAAAACAGTGACTAATAAAATGTTGACAGGCACAAACCTCCAGCTACACAACCCTGGATAATGCAATATGTCTGGCTAGTGTTAGTAATGTTTGGTAACGCACATCGCCTGTATCCGGTTAATATTTTTCCAGGCATCACCAGAGGCAGTTCACCACACACGAGCACACACACACACACACACTTGTAAGAGCTTAGCCACATCTGTGCACATGCACATGTGTGTGGGTGTGCGCACACATACACACACAGTGGTGGGAAAGTGACCTTGGAAAGCTGGTCTGAAGCTTTTGTTGCGCAACTGCTCAGTATTCAAACAACATGTAGCAGTTGCTCAATTTCATTTGTTTTTGGAAACATTAGAAGTCTCCAAAGTGCTTTCTTTGTATCCTCATTTGTTTTTATATTCTCTGGGACTCTCAGGTTGTTGGCTCTATGAATGATTTCTCTTTTCCTTTCCCTGTTCAAGCTGTTCAAGGCTAATCTCCAGCAGGGTTCTGACCCATTTAGACTGTTTTCGTGTAAGGCAAATTTAAGGGGAGGCGTGATGCACATCAGTAGGATGTTGAGCCTCGGCTGACAGGCCAAATGTCTCCCAAAATAGAATGACATGTAAAACATCTAGGTTTTTCAGCTTGAGTTGATTTAAGTTATGTCCCAGGCTGTAAGAAGCAGAAAGTTGTGTATCACAGTTGGCAATTTGGCACTGTGCTACTGGGTACTAGACCTTGCCATGGACCTGTGTGGGCAGATGTGCTGCTCTGATTTGGCTGTAGGCTCACAGTGGTAATGCAGTCTGCAGGGTGGAGATTGAACATGGAAACAGATCAGAGATCTCTCTGTGTAGATCATGCAGATACTTGGGAGGAACATACAAAATTTGAGAGCACAGCGAAATGATCACAGATTGTCAGAAACTGTGTTCAGATTAAGCTTGCTTTGGAAAACAGGAGTTGTTGATTTCTCAGAGGCGAAGACAGGTTGTATTATTTTTATTTAAGCATTTTAAGATTCACAAGAATTCTACCCCTCCTAAAAGAGGTTTGCTTTATGGTCAAAATCCAACTGCCAGAATAGCCTAACTGTTGGCATTGTACATTTCTGCAATCAATGGAAAAGTTACATGTGTGTATTTCATATGTAGTATGTTGGGATGTTTGGTTTCTTTATGTTTCAATATTATGTTTTGACAGTGCTGTGGGTAACGTGTGGTTATGTTTAGGCACAAAAACCACTTTATGTTTAGAAAAAGATCATGTTTTGTCTTGAAATACCTGATATTGTTGCCACAACCACTGCTGGCAATGTGCTAACCTCACCTTAAAACATACCTGGCTGTTGCTGCAAAAACCACAGCTGGAAATATGCCACTGTCACCTTAAAAAATACCTGGTTGTTGTACCCAGTTGCTGTTGCAACAATCACTGCTGGAAATGTGCAAATGCCGCGTTATTTAAAGTGCCACTTTTGGCTTAAAAAACACACTGGTTGTTATTTCAGTCGCCACTGCTGGAATTGTGCTAATGTTGTTGTCGTAACGTACACTGCTGGAGATGTGCCAACATCACCATAAAAAGTACAGTTGCTGTTGCAAAAACCACAGCTAAGAATGTGCCAACTGGATAAAAAATACCAAGCACAGCTGGAAATATGCTGATGTCACCTTTAAAAAATACTCAGTTGCTGTTGCAACAACTATAGCTAGAAATGTGACAGTGTTGCCTTGAAAAATACCCGGTTGCTGGAAGAACAACCATAGCTGGAAGTATTCAGATGTGGCCTTACAAAATAGGTGGTTGTTGTCCCAACATACACTAAAGGAAATCTGACAACATTGCCTTAAAAAGTACCCAGTTGCTGTTGCAAAAAACACTAGGGATGCACCGAAACGAAAATTTGTGGCCGAAGCCGAATATTATTAAACGCTTGGCCGAATACCGAGTACCGAATATCGAATATTATTGTTTAGTTTTTCATTAGTTTTTGCAGATGAACCCCCTCCAGATTAGTGTTGTCACGGTACCAAAATTGGGACCCACTGTGCGATACCAATGAAAATATCATGGTTCTGAGTAGTATCACGATACCACAGCGAAAATGAGGCAGATGTGCCTTTTGTCATTTATAAAAAAGTTAAATCACTTTTCATAATA
>NC_065509.1:29716743-29759183 GCF_006386435.1 Epinephelus moara
TTTTAACAGGAGCTGGAGGGCAAACACTTTTTCACACAGGGCCATGTAGCTTTGGATTTTTTTCTTCCTCATTAATAAAACCCTTCATTTAAAAACTGCATTTTGTGTTTACTTGTGTTATCTTTGACTGATGTTTAAATTTGATTGATGATCTGANGGCAAACACTTTTTCACACAGGGCCATGTAGCTTTGGATTTTTTTCTTCCTCATTAATAAAACCCTTCATTTAAAAACTGCATTTTGTGTTTACTTGTGTTATCTTTGACTGATGTTTAAATTTGTTTGATGATCTGAAACATTTAAGTGTGGAAAACATGCAAAAAAGTAAGAAATCAGGAAGGGGACAAACACTTTTTCACACCACTGTATATGTAATCTGAACTGCATCACTTTAGAAATGTTGATAAGATACGTAAGAAATTTACATATGTAATGTATCCGTGGTTTGCAGAAATATACAATGCCAATATTCTATTCTGGTGACACGGCTGATGGTCAACAATTAACCATTTCTAAAATGTAGTGTTGATACGAGTAGGAATAATGTTTTTCATTCATTTCTAAAACCATTTTTAATAACTGCAAAATATCAGTTTGAGTGTTCTGTGGGGTCACATTACTGACTTTAATTAAAGTAATACATTGATCACAATTAATCATGTTTAGAGAAGAATATAAAGTAAGTTTAGAGAAATATCAGCCGTTGTATTAAGAAACCATTCATTAAGATTACTCTCTCTTCACTTGCGTGCATCATTATCAAAGCCTATTCCAAATTATTCCTCTGCCTCCGCTCATGTAATATTCTGTGGACAGTGAGTGGATCCTGCTTTAAGAAAGGCTCTCCTATAATTAAAGTCATAAATGTCCCTGTCATCACACAGAAGACCTGACCTGTTTGTGATGTGCTGAGTGAAGTCAATATCATCAAAGCCGACTTATCTCCAAGAGGATGGTTGGCTGATTAACGGTGGCTTTTAAGACAATCCCGTGCTGACATTCACCTGTATTGGCGGCTAATGCTGTTTTTATAAGCTACCTGAATGACAGCTGGTCTATCTCGATGGGAGACCGTGCTTAAACACATGCAAATACACATACTGGCACAAACCACCCACACACAAACAGTGTTAAGACCTAGAGATCCATGGTTTAGACCCGGACCATGGGCACACATTGAACTGCAATCCATGGCTACAAGCCTGGCACGCTTAAGTGCACAGCTATGGATTAGCGGTTAGCCCAGCAGTACCCCTTGATTATGCACTTTGTGGTGACAACCTGAGCACGACTCCATTATAATTGACCTCCTGTTAAACCAAGCAAGCTCACGCTTTCCCATAATGGTGCCTGTGAATAAACCTTTAGGTTCTTTACGTGATGCATGGCCAAGTCACATGGCATTTCACTCTTCAATTACCAGACAGAGGCAGACTTCCTGTTCCCCAGACTTTATTATCACTTCATGCTCTTTGGGTCTCCTAAATGGCAATTATCTCACCGTGTTCACAGGTGATTCAACATGAGTTCCATTAGTCTCTGGGTAGTATGCTGTTACATTAGTTCATGGCCTCTGGTCTCTTGTTAGTTCCCAGGCCACAGTAATGACAAATTGGAGCAGACTCGGAATCAAATTTCAAACAAAAAGAAACATCATGTCCTTTTAAGGAAACATTTTATTCAGGGTGTAGTTCTGTATTAGAGCACAATATTTCTTTATCGGCGAGGGCCTAGTTTGTAAATCCGATGTAAAGACCTTTCTGATGCAACTGACCAATGTCAGTGCTCGTCCCTGCAGACTGTCCACAAATCACAATAACAGTGAAAAAAGAAAACTCAAAATCAAATACAAAACAAAGGCATCCCTCTGTTTATGAAGACTCGCTAATTGTTTGTTTTTTCAAGCTTGACTTGAAGATCCGACAAAATACTGTCACGCTCTGCATTTGTAAAAGTACTTGTTGGGACAAATCTGATCTCTATTGTTCTTTATGAGGTGGGTGTTTTTGTTATTGACAGACACTACTTTTATTTGGATCCTGATGAGTGATAGTCACGGCTCTGCATCACCTATTACAACAATGAAGCCACAAACAACAGTTGGCTGCTTAACAGCACCATTGTTATCACGAGGAGCTGTCTATCAAATTTACATGATCCTTTTAGTGATGTCCATGGCGTTTTCTCTTCTGTGTTTGACGATGTGGCTCATGAATGCAAAACTGAACGGCAGCCAAATTTAGCATGAGTCAGAGGTGTTGTGGATCAGTCTGAGGCTGAGTCCAAGTACAGTATTGTCTGTCTTTGCAGGCTTTTTAAATGAGTCTACGCTTTCAACTGAGGTAACTTTGACAAATATAGAACAATTTTCTGTATATGGACAAGAGCAGGGGGAGGTAACCTGCGTCTCCCTGTGACTTAAAAAAAATTCTATGGAAATGAATAGCGTTACTTTTTAAGATCTTAATTTTCATTCATCAGTGTTGTAGGCCGAAAGTGATTCTTTAATCCTCCAATTGTAAAAGTATGTAGTCTGCGGCCTGGTGCCTTCTCCTCTAAATTTTGCCAAACCTCAACAGCAGTGGCTGGTCTTGGTTTCGAGAATTTAATAGTGCGTGGACAGAGTCATTTGCGCTCACCACCAACACTGCAAAGTTAAAGAACCAAATAATCACAAAGACAAAGTACATAAAGAGCCCACTTCATAGTGGCCACGCTGTGTTAAAACATATTAATGAATGCTCATTTACACCTTTTGCCTAATTTAGACTTAATAGGCTGTGTTACCTTCACTATAAAGCTCAAATATGTTTTTTTGTGGCTTCAGGCATTTTATTTTTCTTTTGATAGTGAAGGTTGCGGACCCCTGGACTAGAGTTTGTTTGGGTTTTTTCCGATACCAGTGCTAAAACGATACTGCAAAAAACTTAACTGCACATTTAAAAAAAAGAATAAAGCACATAACAATAGTCATTAGCATTAAATAACTTTTTATTAAATCGCAAAGGCAATTTGAACTTGAAATTGAACAATATATCACCTCCTGACAGTAGGGTATATGATCTGGTGCATCATTGAAGGCCGAAGTTGCTTTGTCACATGATAGAGGAAGAGGAGATGACGCTGCTTGGCCTCGTGAATGGAGCATTTACATTTAAAAAACTCCCAGATGTAACTGTTAATAGGAGCACTGTTCTCTGCAGTTTCTACAGTAAGGAATTTTCGTACCATCAGAGTACTTCTAGCCCCAAATATCACCTTAATGCAAAAATATTTAGCAGTGAACCCAGAGGTCCGACCAAACACAGCCTCTGATGCTTGCAGCCAGCCTCATCAAGCCACACTCGATCAGGCGTTCACACGTAAACTGAGTAAGCCTACCTGTGACCGACTTATTAAGTCCCTTACTGCAGACCAATTTCAGTGGTAAAGGACCGGGGGGACTATTGTGTCCAAAATCCAGCAGCTTTACTATGACACATCTGCCAGAATTCATTTGACTTGATATTTTTAAAATACTTAACAGCAAAACTTGATGTATTCAGTTAATTTAGATTAATTAATCACAGAGCACGTAATTAATTATATTTTTTTAATCGCTTGGCAGCCCCTAATACATACAAAACTATTTAAAAAAACACATAATAAATTCAGATAATAAATAAAACCTGACACAACTACAATAATTTACCACTGAACAGTTACAGTACTAATAAAAGCCAAATATTACATAATTATCTCCCTCACTCATGGAAGCTGCCATAAATTTCTCTTATCTGTTCAGTACCAACTGAGATTGTCGCTTCATGAGAATAGCTGGTCCACCCTAACAGTCCACCTTAAAACAGGATTTATACTTGTGCGTCAGCTCTACGCAGAACCTATGCATGTGTTATTAGCACAAGCCTATGGCATTTTACATTGTATAAATTAGCCTAGCAGCTAGCAGACTTTTCCTCTACTCATATGAAACCAGGGACAACAGCAACATTTAACAAAGGTAACGTTACAAAATTCGGCTCCATTACAGCTCACAAGGTTCACTGACAAAACAACTGTCTTATACTAAATGCATTTTCCAAACAAATACAACATGCTAACATTATTAACACAAGCCTATGGCATTTTACATTGTACAAATTAGCCTAGCGATGAGCAAAGTTTCCTCTGCTCACATGAAGCCACAACGTGACGTGTAGTTATATTTCTGGGGAGGTGCACGTCAGTCTAGGGCGTAGGGTACAAAGAATAGAGTAGTATAAATCCTGCTTAAGTGAGTCGGGTCAGGCTGACTTTGTGCGCTAACTTCAGGGCTAACCCTCTTCACTCTAATCAGCAGGAGGTAAGCAAGACAGGGGAACTTGACTTTGCTCTTGAGGATCTGTAGCATTTACTCACTCACAAATGCCACTGTCAAACACACACGCACACTCTCTGTTTCAACCATACATTCACAACACACACACGCGCGCAATCTGGCACTGACTTAAGGCACCAAAAGCTGCGTTGTGATTTGGTCTGGTCGGCACTGGTCGTTAAGGTTTCAAAGCCCATGGATGTGGGATGTCATGGATAACCTAACTCAACCAAGTCTCATGTATGTTACCATACTGAAAAGAATCCTGCTTGAAAGGTTAAAGAACAAAAAATTTTTTTGGAAAATGCTTATAAGTAGTGTGATTTATAAATCTAAGAATGCACAAAGACAAAGAAAACCCTGGGTTGGACTTTGAAGAAGGCAGGACGTGAAGTTTATTGGACCATAGCTGTCTTTTCCTCTTAAGCTTCTCAGCAAAAATAATGCTGAACAAAAATTGTATTTGGAAACATTCCTACTCCCCATAAATCAGTGCATAATTCCAATAAGTGGGTGTGATTGCCATTCATGGGAACTGGATCAGGATACGAGATTGGCAACTGCATCATTATGGCTCTGATTAAGTCTAGCTATTCACACAAGACATCTCGAGTCATTACACATGCTAAAATTTTAAATGTCACGCCGTAGCATATCACAGATGCATTTAGGTTTATTCTCACTTTGCATGTACAGTATGTTATAGCTGATGTTCTACCTAAAAACCTGCTATCAATGTGGCAGTCACCAATGAGCAATCAGATTGCCTTTTTGTGAAGTGATTACAATCATACAGCTATTCCCTGCATAAAAATCCATGTCAAAAGAATTTAGATCTGTGGCCGTCATTGCGGAGAGGTTCCTGTGGTGTGTGTTGCTCATCTGTGTGATTGATGATCGGGCCTTGCTCTCTGTGGTCTATGACGGGGCCTCAGTGGACTAGTCCCATAGCAACTACTCAAATGTGACAAGCAGGCCAAGCTGGCAGACACTGGCCAAGGTGAGAGCAGGACAGATGGGAAGCTTCTCTCCAGAGTCTCCGCCACAAAGCAGAACCAAACAAACTGCTTAAAGATTCACTTTAGATTCCCCTCCCTTCCCATCTCGCAGGCATGGCCCTCTTCTGGGCTCCTCCAACAGGTCTGTTTCATTTACGTCCTGACACTGGCGTTCTTCATGCTCCCCTGCTGCACCCAGCCCCAGGTCTTCAAGGTTAATCAGTCTGGTTGGGTGTATATGCCAGGATGCATCTGTAATCTCATGGAATTGTCCATATATCACACCAAGAATGTTTGGGGGGAGCGCAGCCTCTTTCAATAACCCAGAACAGTGGACTTATAATGCGTTTGGACAGACAACGCTCCCCTTTGATTTGCTGTCAGATTTTACAACAGTGAAGAGGGGTGCGGGTGGAGCTCATGTGAGTCACCTGAGGGGACGGCGATGCTCACACCGCCAGTCAACCAGACCCGGCTCCTCCTCTTCACGCCTGAACGGCATCCTAAACATGGCTGTGCTGACCTTGCGAGCAGCCATTAAACACCTGGAGGAATTCTCCCCGTCTAATTACATTTGCCACTGCCAGCCCTTCAGTGAAAACAGGGACTGCTCCCCATAGTGATGTTTTATAAAAAGTGAGCGGTGTCAAGTTAGGTTCATTTTTAATTATTCTGTGATAAATTGAAGTCAAAGCAGTGTTTGGATAATAATAATTTGGAGGATGACAACAGTCTCTGGATGTTGAGAGGAAGTACATGCACAAAATAAGTGGGGCTGTGCCAAATGTCTCTCGGTAACATCAGAAGATTGTATTAAGTGGGGGTGGGAGTCACCAGAGGAACCACGATATGTTATGTTCCCAAATGAAAACTTTGTCAGCATCTGTTTTATTTAATAAGATCAAGTTTCAGTCGGTTTACCTCATCTCAGCCATTTTTCTTCCAGCAGCTAATTATATCTATTGGACTGAAAAATCTATTTATTATATTATTCTGGTAGGCTACCTAAAGTTTAATTTGTATTTGTAATATTAATAATTTATATAGTAAAGATAATTGATGCATGGCACTGTGTGACGATACGATATTGCCACACAAAAATATCGTGATACTTTGCTGTATCAATTTGACGTTTCCAAATAAAGCTTTGAATGTCTGTCGTTATATTTTATGACGTCATCTGGGGCTGGGCAGTAATTGATGTTATTGATACCGTTTATGAGACTTGGTGTAGATTTTGGATACCATACTATCCTAAGTGTCTTTTCCTGGTTGTAAAGGCTGCATTACAGTGAAGTGATGTAATTTTATGAACTTACAGACTGTTTTAGCTGTTTTTTTATTTGCCTTTACCCAGTTCGTCATTACATAAAAAATCTCTTTGTGTAAATGGTTTGTGACAGCAGCAGTCGTCAAGCCTATAATATCATCCCAATATCAATATTAAAGTATTTGTCAGTATATTGTGATTAATGATTTTTCCATATCGCTCAGTCCCAACGTCATCACCTTAAAAATAATGACAGTAATACTAATTCTGATAAAATCCTTCAACAAAATTCACAGTTTGAATAAAGTTGGGTCAAATCCAATACTAGATCCTTGCAGTAAAGGAGGCTGCACTTTCAGGACCCTAGTTTTTCGCCACAGCGCCACCTATTGAACTGAATGACCGCAAAAGAGCAAACAAGATTATTCCATTCGAATACTTTGTATAGCTTTAAAGGCTTATTCCACCCAAATACTACTAGACCCAACTGATTAAATAAGTCAGTCTTTTTTATTGAATTAAATTTGTTTAATGAATAAATACAGTTGGTGGTGTCAGATTGGTGTAGACCACCCTGTTAATACACGTGTGTGCCTCCTTTTGTGTGAGAGCAAATTTTTGAGCGCAATAAAAATGTTGCTTTTGAAAGGCTAAAAGCCACATATATAGACTGAAGCTGAATATTATGTTAGATAAAAACATTTTGTGAATTTTGGACATGATTACATGCATCTATTTTTGTTCAATAATTTTTGACTTTTGGATGTCGCAACACTCTGGAGATATAAAAAATGTCTGGATCACACGAGTTGGAATGAATCTACAAATAGCATAATACTAATAATATTAGAGTTGCCTCGTCTTTATCTGCAGCCGTGCAGAAATGCTGGGTTTCAACAGAATGAATAGATTTGCAAAAAAATAATAAAAATAAATAAAAATAAAGAAGTTGCGTAACATTCAAATGTTGATCTAGAATTCAAATGTCAACTTATGAAGCATTGACACTTAAAACTATTTAGCACAGCCCAAAAAATAACAATGGCATGGAAAGTGTCTGTCAATTTAATACTGAATAAATTTAACTCAGTCAATATTATATACACATATTAAATACTTTGCATCAGGACTGCACTAATCATTGTGTACATTATTGATTAATCTGCTTATTTTCATAAGTAATCATGGTATATAAATGTCAGGAAATGTTCATGAAAAAATAAAATGCCCAACAACTCTAAAGCCAAAGGTGATGGTCTTTGTCTTTCTCAAAGAAAAGGAGCAGATCCTCACAGCTGAAAAGTTGGTTAATATTTTTGATTGAAAAGTGACTTAAACCATTAATTATCAGAATAGCTGCAGATAAATTCACTCGACTAATCAAATAATCGTCCAGTCCTTCAGCTGTATGCATGAACTGACAGGCCTGTTTTCCCAAATATATACAGCTGGTCAAAAACCGTCTGTTTTAAGGTGTTTACATTTGATAGTGTCTGGGCTAATGTGTTTATTTTCCAGCTATCAATTTGAGATGTGTAAAAGCTGAAATTATCCCGGCTCTTACAGATGGGGCATGGTATTCATAGGCACCAAATCAAACATGAAATAATACTATTTGAAAATTGATGTGCATCTAACCACACTCAATATGTGTCTCTTTGATTACACAAAACTGAAGGCCTTGTTCATCTGGAGCCATGCTGAAAAAACGGCGGTGGGTCTGACAGTGGTGGAGCAATTCCAAATAGGCCTCATGGTTGAGTGAATGAAAGGCGTCGGTAATAGCACTTCATTGTAGACAGACAGGATGCTGAGTAGAGTGAGGTGGGTGGTGGGTGGTGGGTGGTGGTGGTGTGCTGGTGTGGGGGGGTGGTATTTTGATATCATTCAAAAGCTCAACCATGACTTCTCAAAGCAATTACTATACTGTCATTGTTGAAAATGGAGTGTCAAATTCAGATCACTAAAAAGAATGCAATTACACCCAGACCTGACAGGAATGACAATACCTCCTATTGTTAATGCATAGGTTGACCGATGCCTTATGCATCTCTCAACACAGTCACATACAATATGTCCAGATGAACAAAAACTCACCACAATGACAAGATTGTGCCTCTGGCATAAAAGGATTGCAAGAGAATGACAAAAACTGGACTTTGTGTCAGCTACACAAAACTATTACCAATTTAATGTTCATTTCTGAATAGAGTCGGGAATATTGAACTGGTTTCAGTCAAGTACCAGCTCCAGATTGTCGGATCCATTGGAATCATATAAGCTTATCAATTCCTTGAATCAGTGCTGGTATGTTTTCCTGAAAAAATGATAATATCAAACTCATGCATCTGAGCTGCTGGAAAATTGCAACAAGAAGGAGTTATAGCAGAGACAAAGAAACGGTCCAAAGCCTGGTTTCTTTTCATGAAGAGAGATGATAACTGACAAAATGACATTGTCAGCTAATGGGGAACATCTCTCTACACAACATGGGCCTTACTTTCAGGAATGCCATGTATTTGAGTCTACGCACAAGTGTCACTGCTTCCCAACTGAGGAACGTGTCTGTAAATATCCAAATATACTATGTTGTAATAACATTTGCGTCAAGCCGTGTCACATAACTCATTCACTGTGTTCAGACTCCGAGATAAAACAGTTGTGTTGACTCTGAAAACCTGTGTTGCGCTACGTTTTCCCCACACAGAAAACTGATTAGGAATCAATAAGGCAGGGGTCGGCAACATTTACTATCAAAAGAGACATTTTTGGCCAAAAAGTAAAAAAAAAAAGTCTGGGGCCGAAATACATATTTGTGCCTTAGTCATGGCAACACAGCCTATTTAATCTAAATTAGCTTTTAAACACTGTGAGTAGGTCTAAATGAGCATTCATCAATATGTTTTACAACAAAGAAGCTGCTCTGCAGTGGGCTATTTATGATTATTTGGTACCTTAACTTTCCAGCATTAGTGGTGAAAGCAAACAAATCTGTCCACTGACTATTAAATTCTCTATTTTCCTCCATGACGATTTCTCCATTGGATTTGGAATCAATAGCTAGCCTTATTAATGAGACTAAAGCTTAGTCACTGCTATTGAAAATTAGCAGATTTTTAGGAAAAGGCGCCGGGCTTTAGACGTGTGATACACATAGTTGATGAGATGTTAAAACATTTTTTTATTCAGTGTATTGGCTACACATTTATACTATTGAAAAATGTGAAAATCATTTTAGGGCCACAATAATGTTAACAGGGAGCCATTGTTTAAGAAGGGCTACAGAGCTGCATGTGGCTCCTGAGCCGCAGGTTGCTGACCCCTGCAGTAAGGGAATCAATAATGAATCAGACCCATAAGTAGAATCAATAATGGCACTGGTATCAATAAAATCGTATTGATTCCCCTCCCTCACTTAAACTTTGTTTAAGACTTAACAACAAATCCACATTTCTAAGAAAGTAGATCATGTGCACAGCGACTTTAATAAGCCATCAGTTGATCCCGACCCCCCTCTATAGATTGTGAGGTTGTGGCTGACCCCTCCCACCACAAATATAAACTCTTTGAAACTTAACCCTCTGGCAGGAGGCTGCGGTCCATCTGGATCTGGATGGACAAAACTTCTTATCTCAGTAAATAGGCCTACTGGCTGACTGGCGATACACGATATATATATTGGTATTTTCTCTGAAATTTGCTACGTTTTCAGTTGCAAGTCAAAGCCACATTTAAAATATCGATCAATATAAATGGTCTAAATGTATATCTTGCTTGAAAATATATCGTACATAGTGGTCTTGTCGGTGAAGATTCTTAGTCATCCAGGACATGGTAATCGTTAGTGCCAATATCGTAGGCAACTGGACTTGCTTGTGTTTTTTTGAAGACATTTTGCCTCTCATCCAAGAAGCTTCTTCAGTTCTAAATGACTGGTACGAAGTTGCAGGCTATAAACCCTGTGAGGGTGGGAACCCTTGCAGAGTCATAGGGGTCATTTGAGCTCTTAGTTTCAGAGTCGTTAAGGTCACAATGTGAGTTGTTGACCCACCTGGCCACCATGTGAGTCGTTAGGGTCAGATGGGACCAGGGGTGAATGGGTAAATCGTACATAGTCGTTATATCGCCTAGCCCTCCTCATGCCACAAAAGCATTTTTTTTCCCCTACTGCGGGTGCCTCATCTACAAGGCCCAGGACCCCCACTAACACCCACTCCTCCCCTGCCTGACACACTCCTGACGTAGTGTGTTACATTAATGCACACCCGTACCATCATAACTATCACCCCTCCTCCACATATCCTTGTCCCAGTATTATACTGTGAACTTTTCCAACCCCGACAATAATTTGCACATTCCTGCACAACTCTACACTTATAAAAAACAGTCACTTTAATAACCAAGTCAAAGTCCTTGCAAGTGCAAAGTTTCTTGGTTATAAAACACTTCTGATTCTGATATGGTTGCCATTAGAACAGAAGCTACTTTCCTGTTTGGATTCATTTTTTGAATTTGTGAAGGGGGCATGTTTAAGCTATGATGGGGTGTAAAGTTGTTTAAGGTTAGCAATTTATATTAGATTAAAGCAGGTTTTTTGGTTGTGGTAAAACATGAAAAATGGTTGCTAACTTAATTAAAGTATAATACCTTTTTGTATGTGGAGGAGCTGAACCTCTCGCCGCAGTCGTATTTATACAGAACACTGGGGGCGGATGAACAAAAGCACCCTCAGTATATTGTAATGCTATCTAATGCAACAGCTCCGAAATATGCTCCACTTTTTTGTAAAGCTTATAATGTCCACTGTGTGTTGAAAGTGAGTCATAGAGGTGTTGATTCAACCCAGGATTCTTTTGAAGCCACAGTATAGTTTGTGTTGGTGTTGTATTAGATTGCATTACATTGTGATATTTCTCCCTCGCCTACATCCACCACCCATGCACCGCTCTCATCATCTTTACTTTTTGCGGCGCTATGTCAAACAGCTCGCTGATTGTAGTCGTCTGCTCATCTTTCATGCATAGATTTGCATTTACGATAGCATGCTGATTTCATGTAATTTTGGAAGACCAGGCTCAAATCACTCTGGGAGGTGCTGGTAGGCTCAGAAGCTGTGTTTCAGAACAAGTGATGAGCAAGATTTGATTTCAAAATTTTGTTATTTCCAATCACGTCAGCTATTTAAAGCTTTACTTGGAAAGAGCAACAAGAGAAAGTGGCCAGGCGTGTTGACTTTGTCCTCCCACAGGGACTGAAAAAAAAAGCTTCTCCACAAAAAGCTAACCAAATTTTTGGCTTATTTGTTGTAGTAAACACAAGCTTGTTGTATATAGTATGCAACTGCTACATTCCCTTTGATACTTTTGGCACCAGAATTACTTGTGAAACATTTCAATCTAACAGAGATATTCGTCAGGCATTTTGAACAAGAAATATTAAGACACAAACACATTCATCTCTCAGGTGATTGTGATCTACTTGATGGAGAGTTAATCCACACTCAGGTTAAAATATTTAGATTGTTATGGAGATGTACACATACCCAGAACCAGACTCAGGACCATGAGAGATACGGCCTTCTGTGCTGCTGCCCCACGTCTGTGGAATGCCCTCCCTGACACATTGAGGGCACCACAATCCACTGACTGTTTTAAAAAAGGTCTTAAGACATTTCTTTTTAGCAAAGCTTTTGGTCCCCCTTAGATGTTCTTGTTTAAAACCTTTTAAATAACTGCTCATCATGTTTTTATTCTCTTCCATTCCTTTTTTTTTTTTTTATCTTTCTTTGTTTTTAACCTGTAGCACTTTGAGATCTTTTGATGAAAAGGGCATTATAAATAAAATGTATTATTATTATTATTATTATTTTTATTTTTTTCTAAATGCAAGCAGTCATCATCCCAAATTTACAATCAATTATGATTCCTCACAAATTAATTTTCTGGACATTCTGAACAACAAAGATCGAGACAAATTGGCAACAGATCTTTGGAGGAGACAGACAGACAAGAATAACATCTCAAAAAACATCGTCCAATCAGTCAGTTTAATAGAAAATGTCACATTTGTAGCTCAGATGAGTCTTACAATTAACATAGTGCTGACATGGTGGACAGATTCAGAGATAGGCAATATGAGGAGGGCTGGATCCAAAATGTTGTGGAGAAATTTAAAATGCCAGCCTTAGTCATGGGTCAGCAAACCTAATTATCAGAGAGCAATTTTTGACCCAAAATAATTAAAAACAATTCTGCCTGGAGCTGCAAAACATATTTCAGTCAGTAACACTTTTGTCAAAGAATATTTTATTTTCATTTGCAGTATTATATTTGGCGCAGTATTATATTTGGTGGTATGGCTCTGTTCTGGGGCCACTCTGCCTTTCCTCGGGCCTACGCAGAAAGCCTCTTCCACACACCTACGTGGAAAGCATAAGGTAGAGTGAGAGAGCACACCTCTCTGCCCTTCTGCAAGCCTGCATGGAAAGCCTAAGGCGGAGAGAGCACACCTCTTTGCCCTTCCACGTGCCTGCGTGGAAAGCCATAAGGCAGGGAAAGCAGCAGGTAAACCTCCCTGCCCTTCCATGCGCCTACATGGAAAGCCTAAGGCAGGGAGAGCAGCAGCAAAGACCCTCCGGAAACAGAACAGAGCAGCATCAATGACAAACAGAAATAACATTGATAAGTCAGATACAGCATGAAAAGGAGGAACATTTTAGTTGACGAAATTTTAACTGGAGAGAGGCTAAAGAGCCTCATATGGCTCCAGAGCTGCAGGTTGCCTACCCCTGGCCTAAGTGAATGTCTTAAAAGAGAAGGAATGATCCAGATAATGAATGCCCCCTCTGCATCATACACTACTCTCCTTTGGGAAAAGAATTTCAAAAGATTGTCCAGCAACACTGGCATATTCTGAAATCTGATCCTAATATAAATCAGCTTTGAAAAACTCTCCACACATTGTTAACAAACGTGCCCCAAACATTCGTGACCTTATAGTCAGAGTTGACCTGGCCAACCTAGTCATTTTCTATCAGCTGTCCCAGATGGCAATTACATGTATGCGCAGTGTGCACAATGAAAAACATTAAAGGTATCATTACTTATATCATTACTGGCTTATATTCTGTAGGAAAAATAACACGTTCTCAAGACCCGAATTTCAGAACAGCATACAGACTAACCATCAAAAGAAGCCTCAACTCAAACGCAACCCATCCTCACTGAGACACACCAGCACTGAACATGTGAAAACACCAAGCCGAGGAGGTGACATCAGCATTATGGTTTTACAAAGAGAGGCATTTTATATTTCCACCCTTTATATCGTCTCACATAAAGGCTTAAACTTAGAGTTCAATCTTAAACCTTTTGTGTGATTAGATGAATTTTGAAAAAAGACAAAACATTTTTCTTGGTATGATTTATGAAAAACCTTTATTAATTTGATGCCTTTTTAAAAGCTCTATTTCTGTTGATGAAAAATATCTCTACTCTTTTCTCTGTTTGATTTCTTTGTGTCCTCCTGTAGCAGATCCCAACAAAGTCTGGCTAATTGCCAGACTGAACTTGCCAGTATCTCTAAACCCTTTTAGGAGAGTAACTTACTATTGTTTCCTGTTTTTTTCCATGTATTGTCGGATATACAGTAGTGGGTTTTTTTTTTTTGATTCGTGTTTTTTTTGGATGATTTGTGGGATATTTTTGATGTCACTATTGATATGTTGTTTTCAATACATGCTTGTATAGTACTGCTTTTGTTGTTTTTGGTTCCTTATCATGGAGACATGTGGGAGTGTCAGAGAGCGTCGTTCAGCTCAGCTCTGATTGTTTCAACCTAAGAGTGCAGATCACCTACGATATCGTATCATATCGTATTGCATCGCATCACATTGTATCATATCACCTGAGATATTAATGCGTCTTAATATTGCTTGTTGTGCTTGGTGATGGTGACTTCAAAATGCCTGATGAAGATCTCCATTAGATTAAAATGTTGCACAATTAAAGCTGCTGGCAGCTTTTAATACAGTGTGCGTACCTCCTGTCTGGTTCTTGCTTTAGTTTGATTTTTCAATCCAGCACCTGTAAAAGTTTTTTTGGATGTGCGTGCCCTCCACCCTGCTTGTACCAGAAATACTTGCTCATCATAATGTACAGTACGTCCTCTGCTACTTTATGGATTTTTTTTTTTTTTTTTTTGCAGTTCTGCAGCAATCACCCCTGACTCATTAAATCACATTACATTTACTCAGCTGAGGCTTTTAAACAAAACGAATTACAATAAGCACATGTCAGAGTGTGTAGGTTGAGAGGCTGCCCCAAATTCTGCCCAGCTGCTGCAACAACCCAACCAGGAGCCCTTTAACAAGTGTGCCCTATGTTTCAGTACTTTCTGTCAGAGGGGCCCCGACAGCCTGAAAAGGCTATTTGTGTTAAAATTCAGAGAGTCTGAGGCAGCATGTTTTAATGGCCAAAAGTTTAAATCATTCATTTCACACTTTGCAAAACTGACCAGAGTGATAGTGCTCAGTGTTAGTGGTCAGAATTACATTACACTCAAAACCATGAAATGAAAACATTTAAGAACAGAACTAAAATGTCCCCTAATATGTGTTGTATTGTATAAAGACTGAAAATGAGTATTAAGCTAGAGGAGAAGTGAGCTAATGAAAATGAGTGACCTCAGGAATAATAGAAATAACAACAAACAATATTTGTTAACTGGAAACCCAGTGCAGGGATCACAGACTTATAAACCCAGCTACCATTGGCTCTGCCAGTTGTGTGATAGTAACAGACTAATATAAGGACAAGTGATGCCAGCGCTTAACCTTTCATCAGTTAACCATAGAGAGACTGGTTACACATAGTCTGTAAGTTAGTTTTGCTTCTCTCCAGTTTATTGCACCACACACCAGCTGGGTCTGGTGGGAGCTAGTTAACGGGGCGCTCATTCTGCCATAATTACCACTGGCAACGCCATCCAGACCTAGCAGCGTTGCTGTGGAAACATCAGGCCCACCCTTTGGTCTTCCCCGAGGTCACCCAGGCGAGTAAAAGCGGATTTATACTTGTGCCACAGCTCTATGCAGAGCCTTTGCCGTAGCCTACGCACATAGCCTACGCTGTTGTGAGCATTTATACTTGTGCAGTGGTGTGTCTGTGTCACTCTGTAGTTACATCTCCAAAACATTAGTCGGCAGTGGGGGTTTCTGTGAAGTGCTGTAAAGTTTAGTTGATTCAAAACACACATTAAACACACATTAAACATGGCTTAATAGCGACAATGTCAAACACAAGTACACAAATCAGCTTCACTATAACTCTTAGGATTCACAGAAAAGCACTTGTCTTAATCTGGACACATGTTCCCCACAAATACAACATGCTAATGTTATTAGCATAAGCCTGTTGTATTTTACATTGCATAAATTAGCTTAGTGGCTAGTGGACATTTCCTCTACTCATATGAAACCAGGGACAACAGCAACATTTAACAAAGTTAACGGTGCATAATTCGGCTCCATTACAACTCAAGGTTCACTGACAAAACAACTGTCTTATACTAAGCATGTTTTTCAAACAAGAACAACATGCTAACGTTATTAGCACAAGCCTATGGCATTTTATATTCTATAAATTAGCCTAGCAACTAGCAGAGATTTCCCTTTACTCATATGAAGCCAGGATAAATCACACACAAGACATAAAATGCTATTTTGTGGGGGCTTTATTTTCTTAACAATTTATATATTTTTTGTATCTGTGGGAAAAAAGTAAGAAAAAGCTTTGTTTCCACTGAGGGAAGTGGTTTCAGCTTACAACACTGAGGTCTGTGTTGCAGCAACGTGTAGTTACATTTCTGGGGAAGTGCACGTCAGGCTATGGTGTAGGGTACAGCGTAGGCTCTATGTCAGTGCAGAGCCTACGCCGTAGGTACGGCGTCAATTTGCAGCAAAGTTATAAATCCCACTTAAGTGGTTTAATTTTATAGGCCCGTTTCCACTGAAGAAGTTCCTGGTACTATTTGGGGGGCAGGAACTACTACAGGAACGTCCTCTCGCTCTGCCCTCTCAACCGCCGTGTCTCCACTGAGAGAGCGGAGTCGGAAGAAGGTTCCTGTAAAGTTACGGGCTCTGGATGTGACGTAATCGTTGCGCGACCATTTTGACCGGGGCGATGTAGGGACGCCGTTAGCCAATAGCGGTGTCTCTAATAACTCACTAAATGGCCCGTGAAATTTTTTTTTTTCCAGCGGATGTCTTAGTTACAACATGATTGAGCTAACTGGNCATCCCTCCTTGAGTATATCCAATCAGCACCAAGTAATCCCCAAGCCCCAGCCACGAGTCTTTCGGGGCCGTTCTGAGTACCTACCCCGAGGCAGGGACTTGTTTAGCCCCTGTAAAAGTTCTGGAATTCTGTCCTTTGGGGGTGGTTTCTGCGGTGGAGACATGCACCAACGGCCCCGGCCCCGTAGAATTACCCCAAAGTTCCTGCGGTGGAAATGGGCCTAATGCTGCACATCCCCTTTAGGACTGTTAGCTCTGGTAGTGCCATAAGCAGTGTCAACAAGGCTAGTGGTGCTAACATAGTGAACAATGCTAAAGGGGTTTTGGGGCTCAAATGAAGCCACTTATTCACTGGGGCTATAAAAGTCTAAAGCAGAGGATGGCCACCATGTTCCCACAGCAACGCCATCCTGTCACCAGGACGGCATTACCAGTGATAAACACCAAATGAGCAGTGCTGCTAGCTAGCTCCCACCCCACGTGAGTGGAGTGCAGTACAGAGAGGCTAAGGCTAACATTAGCCAACCAGTAAAGACCAGATGGTGGGCAGTGGGCACTATGTTTTCACATGTTAACACAGCTAGCCGGCTGTTTGTCAGCAAAGCTAACAGAAAATAAAAGACATTTACAACACAAAACATTGAAATTTAACCACCTTTAAATGGATAGTGCTTTGAAAATGAGGCGCCTGACAAGAAGAAAAGGCCTTTTTTTCTTTTAAAAAATGACTGGCATCCTAATAAAGATTAAAAAAATGATTTATGTTGGACATTATTCAAGCAACCTAATGCCCTAAGCAAGCTGCAGCCTACCTGAGACAGAAAAGCATCATATATATATATATATATATCTCATATAAACAGGTGTGTGTGAGACATTTTACCTGTAAGATAAGACTGTAGACATGGTGAAAAGGAGAATAACAACAATGCAATAATACGACAATGTTAAAGCACAAAGGGCAGAATTGGAGAAAAATGTGATATGTGGCTTATGACAGTGAATTTGTCCTACAGACAGAATGACTCATGTGATTTGGAGTTATTCACCCTCTAAGGAGACTACCAAAGGGGATATGACCAATTCACTTGCAATTTGGAGTTACTGATGCATTGATGTAAAACAGCATTTTCCCTGAAGATAGGCCTTCATCATACCTCAGTCTCTACAGAAAAAGAGTATGAGTAATGAGGATGGATGAGGAGCCGTGCCCTTACTTGGACATTTCTTATAGCTGTTGCTTCTGTTAGTGCATGCATAATAACTTATGAGTGAATAAATACAAGGTTTTGTTATACATTATAGCATTTAAATATAGTTATTAAAACAGCAGAGCCTATCCCCTTACTGTGAGAGGACTAGACGCTGGCAAACACCACATTCTCTCCTCTGGTTGCTCAGACTGTTCATGCCTCTGATTATTGTCAAATTGTGGTTTGTTGTGCTTTGTCCTTGATAGGGCCAGGAAGACAATACAAGCGTCTAAAGTTCTGTGGATGTAAACAGTTCACTGGTTGACATGAGCCAAGCCCTGTGGGATGGAAGTTCAACATGCACAGGCTGCGTTTTCTGCCAGTTCCACCACTTTATTGCATCTCAGCTGGACAAGCACACTGATCCTTGAGTTGGTCCAACAGTCATCCAACTCGAGCTGTGTTGTCAAGAGAACAGGATTCTTTTGTAATTGTGTAGATCTTCATCAGTGTGCAGACGCTGACAGGTTGTTGCTGCAAATAAAATGTGCTTTTGCTCAGTTACATGTACAACAAGGTTAATCTACCTAAATGAAGGCTAATCCATCCGTGTTGCATGTTTATTTCAAACACTAATGTTGTAAAATCTGTTGAGATTGAGAAATGAAAACCTTAAGGGTGCAGAGTTAACTTCCACACAGCTTGCAGGAGGGAGATAATGGAGTAGCTAATTCGTTCATTCATTCAAAATCTTGACCTTTATCCGAATTGGCACATTACCATGTGCTGATAGCAACCATCCCAAACATGACCTTATGTTGATAAATATTTGCCCTGAAAGCTGAATTTATTTTAAAAGTATCTGCTTTAAGAGAATATTGCACAGTGATTATTAAAACTCACACAGCTTTAGGTTGCCTGAGTCGCTCGCAGAATGCTCAAAGAAGTGATCAGCACTTTTATGAAGTCTTGTTTCTTGAGTCAAGCTCATGTTTGTGAGTGAAGGCTGATCGCCCTTCCAGGTGTCATAAAGGCTGAATGGACCAGTGGCTTTGTGCAATGACATGGTAGCAATTTCATGGCACTCCCCAATGGTCAATGACTCTGCTTCATCATTGTTCCACGCCATTGTGCAGCTTTTTATGGGCCCAGCTGCCACCTGTCCTCCATACAGTGTTATCCAGCACGGTACTGGCATTTTTACACTGTTAGAGCTACAAATGACAAGCTTTTGACAAGCTATTTGAAACACAGCTCTCTTAGCACACAACAACTTTTTTAAAATAGTCTCGGCTTATGTATGACATTAGTACCAGGCTGTTATATTTGGCATATCTGTTGCGTAGGAAATCTCAAATTGCAGCAGATTGACTCAGAAAATAGGCAGTTTCATACTTCTTGAGTGGTATCCCTCCAGCTCAGCCATTAGCTTGCTGTTAATTTCATGCAGAACGAGCCACTGTCCTCAACACCCTCCCTGTGTGCAAGCACATAGTGCCTGCATATTAACTGCTGAGTCAAATCAGACATTTACAGAAAAGGGCAAGACATTTGTATTAATGGCTAATTGACATCACATTAGTTTTATGCAGAATACAACACCCACCCAGTCAATAATCACTTATCTGTGCTGAAGCTCAGCACTGTAATATGAAGGGCTTGAATTTTTATTCTTCTTTGAAATTTGGAATCAGTAATGTGATTAGCCCCGAGGTTGCCGTTTAACTGTCTGCAATGGATATTGTCTTTTTGAATATTTGTTACTATTCCTCTGGATTATTTGCAGTATTAGTCAAAACACTGGAATAATTATGGGAGGAATACAGTAACTCTATTAAGTATTTTGCATATTGCTGCCTCTAAGATTCTAAAAGCAATGCAGAGGCATACATATCTGTCGCAATAGTCCTCCAGCAAGGGGCTCCTCAAATGAACTTGTGTGAGACATGTATCTGTACTTTATTTCACAATTAGAAACACTGTTACGTGGTTTTGTCCTTGAGAGTCATAGTGAGATTGCACAGTGTTGAGAAATTGCTAATTATGTAAGCATATAGCAAGATAAAACTCATCTGGCACTGGAAACCATGCTGCTTCAATAGTCCTCCAGCAGTGCAAAATGCCTACCTCTTCATATGCTTCATATCCTATGAGATTGGAGTTCTTAATACAACCCAACTGCATTTTCACCCTCTCACTCTTTGCTTATGTCAGCAGGCGATTATATTGCACTCATTATAGCATTTTTTCCATTCAGCAGTCAATTAGAACAGCCTCACCTGCTGCCTTGATTCTCTAAAGTGGAAGCTCCACGCCAGCCCGCACCTCCACCTTCTCTCATCAGGCTTTTTGCATTGCTAGCATGTCTTCTTACATACACATTTGTAATTTCACTGTCTTTGTCCACTGTTTTAAGGCGCTGCCACTGAGAGTTGATGAGTCGAATTGTCTATTGGTGACCCCTCAGTTGACTTAAAATTCTTAAAGCTGAGCTCTTGCTCTCTTTTATTCTCTGTTTATTAGATCACAAACGAGACGAGCTATGCAACCTATCCTCGGTTTGCATGATATCCTACGAATTGGCGCCCCACAAATGAAGTTTCGTAATTAATTTAAGGTTATGCAGGTTATGTTTAGGCAAGTAAAGTTTCTGTGGTAAGGTTTAGGAAAAGGAACATAGTGTGGAGGTACCTTAGAATAACTCAAAGTTCACAGGGTTCGGACACGCATCACCTTGAGAAAGTCCTAGGGGGAAGTCGTAATTAACACAAGGTTACAGAGGTTTGGTATCAAATTACAGAGGTTAGGTTTAGGAAAAGAAACATGGTGAGGATGTACCTTAAATTAACTCAAAGTTTATTCAGAATTCACAAGGTTCCGAACACGCTACTCCAGGTGAAAGTCCCGGGTAAAAATTGTTTTGTGACACATCCACCACCCCAACCAGCCTCCTTACAAAATTGCTCAAGACCGCTTCAGTGCTTACTCCCGTCAGCACATTGGTCACGTGATGTCAGCCTTCCAAAAATACGTGGGTTATGCATGAATTACTGGCTTATAATTACATGGGATATGTACGAATTTTGGTTCATTACTTTTTGTAGGAAAACATACAAACAGTTTATGAGAACAGCCTGAGCTACAAGACAAGCTAAATAAGATAAGCTCGCTAGCTAGCTAGCTAATGCACCCCATGGTGCCTCTGCCATTCATTTTCCTCCCTCGTGGGAGAGCAGACGGCAGCTCCAAAGGGTTTGCAGGATTAAAGAAGCTGAAACAAACTCTGCAGCCAGGGTACAGTGCCCCCACTAGAGATACTGTACATGCAGCACATGCAAAAAGAGCAAATAATAGGATCTTTGCATTTTTTGGATTTTAATCCAAAAATCCTGATTCAGGTACAGCCCTTGTGCAGTTAGTATTTTAATGGCTCTGTGGGGTTTTGCAAGTGTTGAATCATTGCCATTCAATTTTTTATTTTATATTTTATCATTAATAATAGTACTATTCATTTTGGTCACTGGATGCGATTCAGTATAATTTTTTATTGACGATTAGTGAAATCTTTCATTTAAAAAAAAAAAAAGTGAAAAAGCCTTTTTACTGTACATGATACATCATTTTCCTGTTTTACAGTGCTGTAAAAACATCAACAAAGTTCTTCATCAAACAGCTGGATTTATTCAAGTTTCTCGCCAAAAGCTGTGTTCTACAAGATTACTTGAACACATCATGAGAACATTATAATTTACCTTTACGCTTTACAAATTTTTACCAAATAGAGCTTGAATGCTTCACAGTGTAAATCAATGCAACCTCTGTGAGCTGTTGGTTACGGCCACCGGCTGCTTTGAGGTAACGATAACTAGCTGGTAACTGCTAACAGCTAACTAAACTAGCTCTTTTCCTGCCGATTTCAACACAGATTTGTTATTATTGTCATGTTCTTTCTCACCACATACACTGCTCTCAGAAGTGTAGTGGTAGTTGAGTGGGCACCAGAGAGCTTTTGTCGTTTTGACATGATAACAATACAGCGTGTTTCGGGGTTCACGTGACGTCAGATAACTCGCCCATCTTCCCCAGAGAGTGTAACGAGGAAGAGGCTTTGCTATGTAGTTATGGTGTTGTGGCCTTATGTAATATTTCGAAAAAAATAATAGTAATAGTATTAGTAAAAATAGTAAATGATAAACAGTTTGATTTTTTTTTTTCTTTCCTGATTTGTGGCGCCCCCTATGGATGACGACGCCCCTAGCATTTGCCTATATTGCCTACGCCACGGGCCGGCTCTGTATGAAACTTTAAAATCGACCTGCTAATGTATTTATATTTCCTGCTTCTAGCATGGATCGTGGATACCTGAGTAACATTAACTTATTGGTTTATGTAGATCGACTCCCAGTTTGGGGGATAGTGGAGGAGACATGTTTACCCATGTTGTAATTTCCTATGGCTGCTGCTACATGTTACTAAACAGCCATGTTTTATTCATTGCTGTTTTGGTTAAAATGTTGTGATTTGTATAAAATAATATGAAAGCTCTCCCTCATCTCATCAGGAACATACGAGATCGGTGTGCAATCAAAAACAAATAGAAGCTGCGCAAACAGCGAGATTTGTGGATGAGGAAGAGACAGGCCTGTGATATTCAGTTAGAGGACGGTTTTTATGCCATGTGCAACAGTGAAGCTGCTCTGTCCAGACCTCAGTGGGCCTGTTAGCTTGTTTAGATGACTGGTCCAGTGAAATGACCCAAATTAGGTTGTTAGAAGAATAGCTTTTATGTGCCAAAGTGCCCCCAATGGGGATGCATGAGCGAATGCATGCACAGCTTTCAATCTGGGCAGTAGAAAGTTTTCCAATATTTCATCTGGTTTGTTGGATATGCCAAGGGCTCGATGAGGGCTTCATTCCACTTCTCTGTAACAATGAAATGTGTGCTGACAAATATCCTACAAAACCATGAACAGCTTTGATTTAGCCAAGCCGCCATGTCTTGTATCAGATATTTATTTTGGACATATCAAAGGATTAACAGTTGCTATGACGCAAGAACAGGCAAAATCTCAAAGTCTGTTTATAGAAAATATCAACAAAAATGTTGAGTAATTATTTATTCAAACCCGAATGTGCTCCAGCTACTGGGCCCGAGTTGTCCCTTCCAAACATGACAGAAGAGTCAAAGCATAAACCATTTTAATCTCTATTGTTTTTTTCTTCTTCTCATAATTACAGTTTTGAAAGTTAAATCCCAGTCGATGCTTTATCTATTCCGACTCAAAATTATTTTTCACTAAATTAATTGCTCCACTCAAAGCGCAGTTATGGGAATACTCTTAAGCCCTGCCTTTGGAGAGACACTGTCAAGACACGAACAATAACTGATGAAGTCCGCATATATGGAAAGACTGAGAAACCATCAAACTCCGGCGCATAACGATTTCCATTAAATAACCAGCTCACCATAACGTGTCTGCGGCTGCTGTAATTGCATATGTTCTATGAATTGTTTTAATATAGAGTGTAATGAATGTGCCAATTACATTTTCACTATGAAATTATGACTCTGTAATTTGAAGTAACCAGGAGAGTGTACTATATGGTTTACATGGGTTGGCACAGTAATAAGCCTCAAATGCTGACAGTGCATCAGCAGCAAAGCACCATGGCCCTCAGAGAGCCATCAAGCAGAAAATGATAATTAATTAATCATGGAGTGTGAGGCAAACTCCGCTCTATTAGCCCTTTGGTAATTCCTTCCCCTCTGCCTCCGCACTAACCATAGAGATCATGCCTCTCCAATAAGGCCTGTTTACTCTGCAGTGCTTTGGTCACTGCACTGACAGCTGGTTGGGAAACGTTCGTGACCTCTTAGATTTACATTATTCAGCCACAAAACGAAACACTCCCAAGATTTGCCTGTTGCTTGTATAAATAGAAACTGCTTTTGTCTTGCAACACGACACAGATGCTTCACAATAGAGACTTTGCCTCAGACCCTTTAAAGTCCTTAGTGGTTTGTATTCCATCCCATATTCTGCCAACACCATGTTATCTTCATATATTAATGTAGAATTGTGGTTTCCATATGGTGCCTAGTGATATATTGTTCTCTAATTTATTCTGTTTCATGACTTGGTTCAAATGTGGTTCACATATTGCAAGCTGCTGTCATGCTTTTGGTCGGCGTCCAACTCCTTTCCCAATCGTCAAAGCCAGATTCTGCTGAATCATGTCTCCTTCGTCTCTCAGGACTCTGCTAATTTCATAAGTGTGAAATTGAGATTCAGCAGATCTTGATTCATAGGCCAACTGGTTGCTCTTTCCCTCTAGAGTTTGAACAAAGTGTAAGGGAGATCTTCAATTATTAGCACAGGCTGTACTGCTGCACGCTGCTGGGATACAGCTACAGCTGGGAACTTTTTGTCATTTGCTGAAACTGTCACTACATCCACACAGTGTTACATGAGGCAGATATAAATCATGTTCGTAATGCTAACAGCATTTGCTAGAATCTATTGTGGCTGTAACAAAACAACAAATCAGAGTTTTAAACGCAGCTGTCAGTCATGTCAATAACTGCTGGTGAACTTGGGTCAAACTGGGCAGTGCTGATCAAATGTGAATCAAGATTCTGTTACTGTATTGCCCTGTATCTCATCTCAAATGTTTAGAAACATATTTTAGTGTACTGTTTAGCTGTGAAAGTTTGCTCCAGCCAGTGGGCTGAGCTTTGTTTTCGCTCGACTGTTTTCAACATGGCAGCCAGCTCACAAACTTTCTCATTTCACTGCTAAACAGTACACTAAAATATGTTTATGAAAACATTGAGGTAATAAACAGGCAATGCAGTAACAGAATCTTGATTCATGTTTGGTAAGTGCTGCCTAGTTTGACAGTTTAGCCCCGTTTCCACTGAGCAGTTGTGGAGGTACCAGTGGAACCGTTCTGTACCGTCCCCATTTTTGGTCCCCCCTCTGTTGGGGTACCTAGCACACAGATCTGGTACTAAAAGGTGGAGCTGTGAACACTGCAGTCTGTTGATTAGTCAATATCGAATGGTCAGTCTTGCTTAGGGCTGACTTGTCACTGGTTTTGTAACCACTGTTCATACCGTGGAGAGCCGACTGCCAACGACTTTTGAGTTGGAACATTTACTTGTAATGTTACTCAATGCATGAGTTGACGACGTGAATCCATCAACACACCTTAAATTTCACTGACAACTTTGACCATTACTTTAGTTTTTATGTGACTCTCACTGCAGCCTGTTTTATTTTGCTCTGAAAATGTCGGCATGCAGCCTCGTTCTGTGGACGATAAATGAGGTGCAGAAGTTCCATCTGTGTCACCGGTGATGAGGAAATCCTATAAATACAGCAAGTGCTAAGTGAAGCAGTAGTGACAACAACCCCACCCACATTCAAGGGTACTGTTTGCGGTGGAAAGGCATGACACTCCCCAATGGAAATGCATAAAACAGACCCAGGGTCTAGGTACCATGTCTGAAGGGTTACTTTTGGTTCCAAAGGTACCCTACCGAAAGTATTTGGTGGAAACGCGGCTTTCGACCACAGTTCGCAAAGTAATTGACATGACTGATAGCTGCAAGAGACTCCTCGGCTCTGATCGAATGTTTTCATAAACGATTCTAGCAATAGCCATTAGCAGCTCTACAAGGAGGAGGAACATCATTTTTATCTGTCTCATGTGCGAATGTAGTTGACAGTTTTAGCAAACATGACATGAAGTTATTTTTATAAAAGCTACCAACTGTAGCTTTAATTGAAAGAAGACTGTGTATAAATCAGCTATTCGCCTTTGTATCATTGCTGTTTGCTATTTTAGGATTATTTAATCACTGAATAAAAATCAATTAATGCTAAGTACGACGTAAGATCAAAGTTCAGATTACATTTGAGTAGTACAAGTTAGATATTGCTTCATTATATCAAACGGTCCCTAGCCTGTAATCATCACTCCAACGCACAACACATTAGTGTCTGTTCGACAACAGATAACTATTGACTTTCATTTGGTAATGATTAATGGTTACCATTAATGATTCCAATTAATCACTGTAATTAACAGCTTCATATAAAGTGTAAGTGTAGAGCCCAGCCAATTAAAATGAAAACTTACTCTTTAAAAATACACAAGTGCTGGAATTTGTATTTTCTCCTCATTAGAAAAGGTTGATATACTGAGATTAAAACGCTCCTCCAGGCACAAGAGTCATCACCATATACACAGTCAAAGTAAAGATCCATAAATTGATTTCTAACTATGTAAAATTGACTGTCTGGCACTAGCAGCGTGGCAGTGCACACTGGCTATTACTCATTGGTGGATTTCGTATGCGCAAGCGTGCCTGTGCAATTACAAAGCAGGCTCATAAATTAGTCGCTGAATCTGTCTTAAATCATGAGGGAACGCATCAAATACTATCTCTCCCCATCCAGACAGCTGTCTACACTGTAATAGGAACTGGAATACTGTAGTTGTGAGTGTGACAACAGATAACCGGCAGCCCCCCGAGGAGAAAGGAAGATGATTCTTGGGGGGTGGGAGGGAACTGAACTTCAGTGTTTCAGTAAGTGATTCTTTCTCTCTGTAGCAGCCTGGAGATATCAGAATATAAAGCTGTGTTTTGACACCGTAGACCCATAATATTTGGACTGATTTTAGATTTTGGTTCTTATTTGCAATACCTGCTTAGACTGTGTTGTAACAATAGAAGAGAGTGAGATCAGAGGGCCAGGTTATGTGATTCATTTTACAGGTCCATTGTGAAGAATCTAGGGGAATATGTTTGCATAAATGGAATATGATATTATAAGTATGTTTTCTTTAGTGTATAATAACCTGAAAATAGGAATTATGGTGTTTTTATTACCTTAGAAGGAGCCGTTTACATCTGCATAGGGAGCGGGTCCTCGTCCACAGAGATCATCGTGTTGCACCACCATGTTTCTACCATAGCCCAGAAAGGAAAAACCAAATACTGGCTCTAAAGTAGTGGTTCCAACTGGTCCAGCCACAGGGTCCAGATTTCTCCTTAGTCATTAGTTCAAGGTCTACACAGTTTAATATAATCAGCGTCATACTTGTGTTTGGCCATGTTGTCGTGCTAGTTTGCTGCCTCTGTTAAGTCGATCACTCTAAAGCAGGAGGTAGCACTTCAAAATAAAAGCTCTGTACCAGAAATTCAGTGTTCTTTGAAATAAAGTGTGTGATTTTGATAAACTTGACACATTTGCAAGTCACTTGCGGCCAGCCCATTTTTGGACCTCGACCGACCAGTTGGGAACCACTGCTCTCCAGAGAGGGTCATTCGTGTTTTTGCTTTCTTGCATTTTTGCATTGGCCATTGAAGATGGCAGCCCCTCTGCAATAAGAGCATCAGAAAAACACTGATGTTTTAACATGAGACTGCTTTATTCAGTGTTTGAATCAGCAGGGGTCTCATTTATAAAACAGTGCGAAGGATCCATCTTAAAAATGTATGTAAAGGACAAAAGCCAAAAATGGCGTCCGCCAAACAATATTCAACAATATCTACAATCACACTTCTTTCATCTCACCATCTGTGTCATCTCCAAAATGTTCATAAGCATGGGTCACAGTTTCTCCCATCAGGTCTGTTTTTATAGATCGCAACTTTTGCGTGGGAAGAGGTGTACGCCTCTTTCAGGCCTCGTTTTGTGTATGTACACAATGTTTATAAATGAGACACTTGGTCTGTGTGTCTTGGAAAGTAAGAGACCTTTGTGGATTATTCAGCTTCTGTTAAAACCAGATCAACATATGGATCTTAAAGTCCAGTTCAGACCAAAGATTCATGTCAAGACGAGTTGAAACAGGCAACTACTTGCAATGCACATTCTGTAACGTTCTAAAAACCTGCTGGTTCACACCAATGCAACTAGATGAGATGGTGTATCATCTCTATGCAACAACTGTCTGTACTTTATCCAGCTTTTCAGGCTTATTTTGTGGCTGAATATAATTTGTAGCTTCTTAAAATATGAATGAGGATAGCGATAGTGAGATAGGCATGCGCACATACGGTGAGCAGCAGCAACAACTTACTGTCCGACACCAGCACACCATGAGGACGGAAACAGAGGGCTGAGCGGGGACGGAGCACCTGCCGCGGCAAGCGAACACACCGTCTGCGGCCATTTTGACTTGACCACTGGACTTAACTACAAGCCGACTAGCTGTAGAAACAGGTGACGTGCTTTATGTTCTAAAACCAGCCAACGTTCTTAAACCATTTTTTTTCGTCGTGAATCTTTGGTCTAAAATGGGCTTAAGTTACCAGAGAAAATAGGTGAGCACACATTAGCAGGTGGCTAGCAGCCTGTCTCTAACATACCGGACAGATTTGTAACGTGACACTGATTTATTTAGTGTTTTAGTACTTTAATTGCCTGGTCTGTTTATTTTGGAGAAGAAAACCTCTGTGGATAATTCACCTCCTGGTAAAAACCCTGGAACAATGAACTCAGAAGGAATTCTGACTGTGAGAAGTTTCAGCTGGTTGCAATCTGCAGTCCTAACCATTAGATGCCCCTAATTCCCCCTGACTCTCACACACTGTTTCTTTGAGTCATGGATGCACAGCATGTGCTAAAGCCCAATCAAGAGAGGATCTCAAACAACCCTATAAAAGTGTTAACACTCAGGTAAAATTTTACCATGGACAGCCTGTGGTCTCAGTTTTAAACTGTCCTGATCACTCACATGCAGATGCTTTATCTCATAACTTCTTTCATAAATGCATGCCCCCATTAAACTGCAAGTGTTGAGGGCAGCCATGCTATAACATTTCTGTTCTTGCTTGCCTAAAGTTATTACTGCTGGTATAAACTATAAAAGATATCCAGAGGTTATGCAACTTCCCTTGCATCTAAATGTGAAACATGCACATGACGTTGGTGGACGTGATGCCTTTCAACTCTTTCTACATCTGAAAGACATTATCGCAATTACTGCACAGACAGCAGCATGTGCTTTTATTCTGAATCGACGTCCCAAGAGGACTATGAATATTTCCATTTCGCTACAAACCATCTTGCTCATGCAGGTCTGTATATATGGGTATTTTATAGGCCTGCGGTCTGGCAAGGACAGAGGAATTAGCCTGATCCACATTCATTAACCTCATTCTCATTCTCCAGAGCAACAGTGCTGTAGAACTATCTGTCACCACAGCACAAAAATGATGAATTGGTAATCAGTTGAGAGCTGTCAAGAAAGCCCCAGGAATGCAAAATTTACGCACTTGTTTGCCCTTGCATTAACCGTTTGTAATCAAATCACTATTTATCGTTGGTTCAGTCAGACATGTTTTATGACCCAATGTTGTCACATATAGGCGGGGAGACAACAGTGGCAGCGCTTATTGGAGGCAACGTTGAGTTCTTTGGAGAGGTGGGAGGTGGAAGTGTCTATTTCTAATAACTGCACCCCCCATCCTTACAGCTTATGATGTGTGTTGGTTGTGATTCATTTTTAATCATCCTCTTGAATTATTGATAATTTCCTTAATGAAAATGGAGTGCGCACACAACAAATCAATGTTTAGCTGCTGTGAAAAATAAATTCAAATAAACCTGCAGGTGAGGAGAAAGAAAATTTAAAATTCCACTTTCTGAAATCGCTCTAATTTAAAGCGCAATAATCAACAGACAGTTAAGTCAAACCGTGCTCATGTGCATCCTCACCAACAATTAGAAGACTGTCAGAGACATCACCGCCGGGGTTTAGTGCCCAACCTGACCGCTCCGCGAGCAAGAGAATCCCAAGGAGGAATCAATACACTGACAGCTGAGCTCCAGAAAATCCAGACTGTATCCTAATTAGGGGGTCAGTGTGTACCGAGAATTTCTCTCACTCACCTAATTGTGCTTTAAAGTTCAGACACAGTGAGCGGTAGGATAGCAGAGTGCTTGGGAGGCCAGCCGATGGGTAGTCTACCAACCTGTTAATGGCTCATGTTTTAAAAGTTAATGAGAGCCGGAGTTAAAAGCAGCATTAGCTAAAGGCTAGGTGGAGTTGAGCTATGTGGATTAACTTTTCATTACCTCCTCATTAGGTGGGCCTGGGGATTAGAGAGACCCCTGTATGAAATGTAGCATGAAAATATCCAAATGGGCCTGTGTAAAGACAGTTTGGAAGTAAGGGAAAAGTGGAGGAGTTAAAGTAAGTGATTGAGCTTTTAGCCTCTCCCTCTCCTCACCGCTGAGAATCCCTCTACTGTTAAGTTGACATCGTTTGCTCCCTATTAGCCAATAAGAAGGCTTGTAGGAGCAGGCGAGCCTACCTTTTCCTGAGGAGGTGACTTTGAAAACTAGATTGGGTCATTAAAAGTAGAATAAGAAGGCCATTATAATTCCAACACTGAAGTTGCCATTTATTTGCATTGTGAAGTCCCTGGTGTAGTAGTTAAATGTCACTTGCCAACTTTAATGAGAGTAAAGTTAGGGAGTGCGGCCAGAGCTGATTAGAGTGTTTTCTTCGGCAACTCCTCGTCCAATGCGGCGTCCAAAGGAATCATCAACACTTCACGCTCAGAGACTGCTGGACAATCCGGTCCAGACCTCCCCTCACCTCCTACAGCCATCACTACAACTTAATTACCCGCAATGAGGAAATAGAAGGCCACTGATCTTCAAACTCGCTGTAAGTGATTTGTAATGCAGTGTGCCGGTGGGACGTGCCATTAAAAGCAGTGTGTGAGCATCTGTGTGTGTGTGTGTGGCATGCATGACTTTTCCTCCTGTATTTCGAACGTTCATTAAAATGGTGTTACAGAGAAAAATGCAAGGTCATATCAGCATTTACTAACCTGCATTCGAGGAAAACGTTCGTACCGATCCGCAGCTTTTTCATTAGAGCCGCTTATTGAAAGGGCAGCACCCTCAGAGGACTACTCGGCTCCACTCGGTTTTGAGGAACCTGAGTCACACTGGGTCCAAAATGCATTTAATCAGGTTGGGTCCCAGTTTTGTAAATCTATAGCCTATGTAAAAATATCATGCTGTGAAGGGATAATTATCTTTTTAAATATGATTCACAGATATTACAATGAATAGAAAATCATTATCATTCTGTCTGTCACCCAGTTGGCAACCAAATGTTTTATTGTTGGTGCAGTAGTAGAAAATAGGATTTTCAATTATTTCTATTCATCGTCTTGAATTATGAACAATTAGGTTTTGGAATTAGTTTATGTGACTTATTAGTCCTCAAGCCATTTCTATTATTTTGCTTTTTGCTTTTCCTCTGTGCCTGCTGCAGGGTGTCTGCAGATCCTTAAAGTCGTGCAATGTCTTACTTTCAAATTTATAAATATTACGCCTCAAAATTTATTTAATAGTCGTAGATTTGAATTTCTGAGGTTGCAATGAACATTTTATCTGTTTTCATTTATTCATCTTTTAATGTCTTTTTCTCCGCTGTGTTAAAGTCCACATTTCTGATGTTACAAATCTGAAGCTGAACCTTCAAACGTAGGGCTGGCACAACACCAGATTTCCATTACAGGATTCTCATGCCCAAAAGATTTCATAATAAGACTATTAATGAGATATGTACAGAAGAATTGAGGGACATTTGTTATTGTGCATTTTGTCTCTTTCTTGGCAAATGAATTACAGTCCAAATATGAGTGTAGGGAGGTGGATACATGTGTAACCATACTTGGTCACGTACCATAATCTTACAGCAAGAGCACTTATACTTAAGGGATTGTGAAAAGGCAACCAGATGGCAATGGGGAGAAAAAGCAAGGACAGAAAGAAATGGAAATGATCGTAAAGGGGTTGAATCATTTACATGAGATTATCAATTGTGTGTTATAACATGATATCAATATTTCATGTTTAAATATCAGTTATCAACACGTGGTAAATCATGAAACCCCTAAATGTTGGCAAAATGTAGATCAACCTAACTCACTCCAACCATATTCCTATATGACTACTTACCTTTATACTTACCTGCAATGCTTGAAGAGGAAAAATGTAATTTGTCCAAAGATCTGTATTTAATTTGGTTAAATATTAAAGGTCTTAAAAAGCATTAGATTTAAGTGATGGTACATCATGTTGCTGCCAGTGTTGGTGTTCTATCTCTGTCGGGGTCTGTTCAAGTTGATCGCATTTTGTATTGGGTCTTATTATTTATTCTCAGGTCTGTTCGGATTAGATTTGACTGAGCTCAGGTCCCCTTTGGATTGGGTCTCTCTTTTGTAAAAAACTGCTAAAACACAAGTCTGATTCAGGTAGATTTCTAGTCACTTTGTATTGTACTCGTTGGGATGTTTCAGTCCCCTGATTTCGCTGCAGAATGAGCGCTCTGTGGTACAGGCAGCTGCAGACACAGAGACAGCTGCTCTGTGGAAGAGAGGCTTTGCCCAGTGAGGCTCTGAAATCCTGTTAATGTCTGCCTTCTGCGCAGAAGTAGTGAATTCACAGCTCAAAGCAACTTAATGCGATACAGTCTCTGGCTTTTGTTTGATATTGAGTATCACAAAATATGTTGTGGCAAATTTCAGATGCGTTGTTAGCATAGTTAGCTTGTTTACTTTATGTCACTGTCATATTTAACATCCTGTTTAACCCCATCCAAACGCTCAGATTCTTTATGGAAAAAAAGCAAATAGTCAGATACTTGTACTGATCAGTCAAATCTGATTTGACTGGCATAATTCTAAGTCAGGTAAGGCCCTAGCTTTCATGTTTCCAGTTCATACTGGGTCAACATTTTGGACCTGTAAAGACCTCCACCATTTGGTCATGTTTTTGGACAATACACACACAATATGATCACAAGGCAGCATAAGAGCAGGCAGTGCTAATGGATGCAGGTTAATGTTTTTCCTTTGGTCCTGGTCTGTATGCTAGTTAGCACGAGCTACATTTGTATTAAGCACAGAAATATGTTGATATCGATTGTCTTATTAAATGTGAGGCTGCAAAGCTGTGAATGTTGTATGAAGCACTGTCAGTCTTATTTTAATAGATCTTTTTTTTTTTTTTTTTTTTAAATATTTTTTTTTAGGGCATTTTGCCTTTATTGGACAGGTAAGTGTGAAAGGGGGAGAGAGAGAGGGGGGATGACATGCAGCAAAGGGCCACAGGCTGGATTCGAACCCAGACCGCTGCGGCAACAGCCTTGTACATGGGGCGCCTGCTCTACCACTAAGCCACCAACACCCCAATTATTTGGTTTTTAATAGGTACCCAAGATAGCAAAAAATTAGCATATTGATTCACGTTGTTATTTTTGTCTTTTATGGCATTGCAGCACTTTCAATCACCAGTATGCAACAAAGAGCCATTACACATAGTGTGTCATGAAACATACATGGTAATATACACTCAGGAACAGCGGAATGTAAAAAAGAGGTTCCCATTGTGAAAGCAAATTGTGTCTTGCTATTGCTCCGCCATTTCTATAAGAAACCGATGTGACCAGCTAAGAACAATCAACACCTCTAGCGATATATGAAAAGGAGCTACGTTTGACGCCTGCACGGTTCCACATTCAATCCCTTAGAGTTTTCTTGTCCATTTATGTGACCTGTTAGAAGAAAAAAAGGGAAGAGAAAAATAAAACGTGTGAAAACAACCCTGAGAGGTGTGAATATAATCTGAATTAATGAGGCCATATGATACGAGAAGAACAATCTGGAATGACTGCGGGTGAATTCACATCATTTGGATAATTAAAGCAACTTACTTTGACATTTGCCACACGTTTGTGAGATTCACATTAATGATAACTGACACCAAGGCTGGCCTCTCTGATTGTGTTTATGATCAAGTGATTGTCCTAGTTTATTTCTGCTCTGATAATCTAATACCGGTATCGACTGGAAAGAGAGAAAAACCAGTGACAGGAAGAACATTTGCGCCGCCCATCATACCACTATGTTCATTATATCATTATCCTTGATGCTTTTCCTGAGATAATTAGATGTTAAGCATAGTAAGGCATGATATTCTTTCACCCTCTGTCTCTATTGCCGTCCATGTAACTGCATAATCTTTCCTGTGCTGCAGCAAAAAAAGGAGTAGATTTTTTTTTTTATAAAGATGCTGCTAATGCCGGCCCCTGATAAGTTCCCCTCACCACTCGCTCATTGGGATAGAACACATTTACTGTGACACCATTTCAATGGCTGATTTCCCTTGCTGGCCAATTAAGGAGCAGCACAAAGGAAGTTAGTTGTAGTCGCACTCCTGTTTCCTTTCCTGTAGTGGAATGAAACGATCACTCACGAACCCATGAAACAAAATGACGGCACAAAACAGTCCATTTCTGCAACTTTGTGAATCTAGCAACAATAATATAGTAGTACATACCGTGGCATTTCACAGTGGAGATAAATGCTCAGGTGCAACAGATAGAGTGATTCATAGTGGAGGGTACATTTACTTATTTCCAGAGGAGAAACTAAATGCATGAATTCTGTGTGCAAGTGAGGGTGACTCATGCAAAAGCTCACAAGGTGGTCTGATGGTTAATATTCCAAACTGTGAATGCCAATTATCGATCTTTATGCGTGCGGGTATTTATCATGCATTGTAAACCCCAGGGTAATTAAATGCAAGTGCTATGCTTATGATAGCAATCATCAGTTTCTTTGCCAGAGCGGTCAATCATTCTATTAGAGGCCTTGCAGGAACTCTGTATGCTACGAGGCCAGTGGCAATGCACTGCCTCGGGCTAGCAGAACTAATTAGAAGGTTGCCCAGTGGAATTCTATCACCACCGCGTCCAATCCACCCAGCCCATTTCTGCTTTTTCGTCCCAATTTTCATCTTAATTTCAACATGCTGTATGTCTCTGTTTCTCTTAATTCCCCCACCTCCCTCTCCAGGGCAATCCATCACATTTGCTTGATATGTAGACTGAAAAATGTGATGCCATCTTACTATTCAACAGGGAGCATTACAAGTGAAGTTTGTGAATTCATGATAGTCTCACACGGCTTGCTGGAAATGACAGAAATGTTTCATTTCTGCCATTGTAAGGAGCCTTTTTTCTATCTCTTTTAAAATTCCCTACTGCCATTAGAAATACCTTTTAGGCTATTTTCCCCCTACTTGCATGAATCACCATTCAGGAAGAAAATATCTCTGCTGCTTCAAATGTGACTTCCCCTCTCTAGAAGACAAGAACATTTTCTCACAATCAATTAATTTTTTTTTTTTTCCTTAATCAGTGGATCATGCAGTCTATCAAATGTCAGAAAAATTCCCAATAACTTGAAGTCTTCAGATAATTTTGTTCCACAGCTGGTCCAAAAACAGCAACGACTCTGTTTACAATTATACAAAACAGAAAATAACTTCAAAATCTCCCATTTGAGAAACTAAAGCGTGTTTGACCTCTGTTTGACCTCCAGGCAATTAATTTTATGTTAACTGTCAAATCGAATGACTAATCATCTCAGCTCTACTTTTACTTTTTCATACCCCGTCTCTATTTCACTATCAGACAATCTAAACCAACAGAGGCTGTGAGAAATATAATAAAATGCAAACCTCGAGACCAAAGGTTTTTAAAACCCATTCTCTAAGTCAGTAAAATTCAATAAATTATAAAATTAAGGGCTTGGAGATATGTTAATATATTACCTCCAGTCTACTCTGCAGTGGAACCTTTAGTCACACTTTCTATGAGGATGATATTATTAATTAGAATATTTATTAAGATTTTTTTTGTCCTGGGGTTAACATATTCTGATACAGCTGAGCTTGTCCATTATTTAAGCAATTAAACACGAGAAGAAGCGCTATCAATAGTATCAGCGCTATTATGTCAGTTATATACACCAGGGCCTCTATAGCTTTAGTTATCCACTTAAGTGCCAATTAATTTACATTGACCGAGTTTGTTGAGGGAAACTATGATCCTACTACACATTAAGTGTCTTTTTGAAAAAGAAAATCCCATAGTGCTGTAGTTGAACATACTATAGATATTTTGGCCATACATAATTTAATGCTCACTATGAATAGAATATCTATGTGTTTTACTTGGGATTCCAGGCAGATACCAATGCCAATACTGAAGTTTTTTGGTGTTGATTTGGTTTTGTTTAAATGTATTCCCTCTTTTGTTCCAGGGAAACAAAGGACTCATCATTACATAACAAAACTGAACTCTTTTAAAGTCGTTCGACATTCATTACACTGTCCTTGAAATACCACAAATTCAATCATACAGATTTATGAAACAACCGTACAAATAATCTTTCAAATTAATTTATTTTTTTTTTTTAAGTAACTTTTTAGTCCGCTATACAACTACCTACCAGAGGTTGACTGGTATTGGATTTTTAAAGGCAGATATACTAATTATATCCCCAGAGCCTCCATTTGAAACGGTGATCAGAGATGGGCAGAATTTCTGTTAGTTGTTTTTGAAAAATGTATTCATAACTCACAATAACTTTTGACTATTTTGTAATTTGTAGAAAAGAAAAACAAAATTCAAAGGTTAGAGTCGAGTAATGTTGAATTATCGATTTTGTCAAAATACTTTCTTAATAAATCATGAAACATAATAAACAAGACTAGGTCAAAACATCTTATATGGCTGGACAGTGTATGAAATACCAGAGGGCTTTTATTTTGAAACAAAGGCTTTTAATTTGTAACAGGAAGTAGTGACAGTCATTGTGAATCCTAGGAAAGCGAGGGAATCACCCACCCTACACTTCCTATGATTGGCTAGAACTTGTTGCCTCCATTGGTTGAATTGGTTAGAGTTAGGCAACAGGAATAGGATTGGTTAGGGTTTGGGTAAGAATGTCAGTGTAAGACAATCAGAGGCAGAGTAACTCTCATGGCGCTTGCACATGAGCAGTGTTAAAAATCTCTTGATGCTTGCTGTGCCATTGTTCTCCTAACGGGAAACAACAGGATACACAAGAAGGCAACCCAGGCACTCAAAAAATATAGAAAACAAAGAAGGAAGTATTAAAAAGCCTTGATTGTAGTGACTATACTATATATTTCGACCACTGCAGGTGTTTGTCAGGGCTTTAAAAATTATGTTTTTACATCAGTTTTACAAAGTTCTTAAACCACCACAAAGTAAGACAACACCCTAAGAAAACAAAAGGCTGTGAATTATTATTTTCCTTATGGCTTTTCACATTTTAAAGGAAATGTTTTTTATAAATGCAAATAAATCAGACAGTAAAATAATAGTACTACACAATACAAACACAAATACATAGTCTTAAACCAGAGTATCACAAAAGTAGGCCTACATAAATGAAAAAACATAAAAATAAAGATAAACCAGGGTACAAGCTCACAGATAAAGAGGTATATCCAGTCAGGGGACTTGAAGAAGAAAGTTGCATAATTTTCCATAATATATGGATATATTGACATCAGTTATTGGCCAAATGAGTTGTTGTATATCTGCCTATTGGATATCGGCAAAAAATCCAATATTGGGCATCCCAACCCCCATGTGACTGTGGGAGGTTGCGCAACCATTGGCCACTATCGGAGGCAAGTTCTGTCATTATTGCTAGTTTGTAAAATGTCTGGTTGGTGCTGATTAATTGGCCAAAATGATAAATTGGTCGACCTCTACTATCGACTCAATGAGAAGAATATTTCAGTACTTAACCCTAGCTGAACAATAGCTTTCTTTTTAAGACATAAATTGAATGTAATTAAATGTCAGTGTAAAAACAAATAGAATGCAATGTTCTTGTGTTTCCATTGAGTTCATACTTACAGTAGGCTGTAACTTGGAGTCGAAAATGCACCTCTTTACGAAACAAAAATTGGCCTGTTCTTAAAAGTCTTCTCATACAGTGGGCCTCTTCTTTTGAACATAACTGATAAAAAGACCCACAAATAACCAACAAACATTGAGCCAGCACCAGAAGAGATGAGATGTGACCTAACAAATGTCTATCAGCCACTGCCATTGGTGAATGTCATGGTATTTGTCGCTGTCAGCAGTCACCAAGGTGAATATCAGCCGTTACGGACATTCCAGTGTTCGGCTGATAAAATGCTTCATCCGACCTGGTCTAACTCTGAAATCGTCAAAATCCGATGCTTGGGCAGTGACTTGGAGCGTGAGATTGTGTTGCTTCATCCCTATATCTCCCAATATTCCTAAAATTCTGAATCGACATTGTCACTCTTCTTCTTCTCTCTTCTTCATTTAAATCACTACACTAGTGGTTACAGATTGCCAACACATGTATAAACTTATTCCCTTCCATTCTCCCTCAGAAACAGGCACATAAACAGCCCATACACCTGCACATGCGTATCTTGATCAATGTTTGATCCACCCCCATGCAAGTGCCCAGCCATCCTTCAACTCTACATGATGAATTACTGTCTCAGCTAGTCACATGTAAAATTAAAAACATTAAACAGAGCGCTGGTAGTACAATAATTATACCCAAGGGTTCATTCAAGCACAATTTTTTTTTTCATCTATGAATCTATGTATTCCGCTCTTCAAAAATTGTACCGTGCTATTGTCGTATTTTACTGTATTACCACAGCTTTATCGCCTGGATGTTTATGCTCCCAAGCCTCCCATCTATTAGAGCCAGTGCTCATATAATACTTGCTTTTGATTTGACAGACACGCGAATATAAAAACAGACTGACAAATGTAGACGCAGACACATAAAGACACATACACCAAATCAGACGGAAGATTGAAAGTGAGAAGAAAAGGGAAAGGATGAAAAAAACGCTCGATTTAGATTGTGTGACATGAGTTGTTTCTGTCAGTGTCAGGACTACAGGCATCCTCTGGGGTTTGGGGATTGTTACTATACACTGCCAAAGATGGATAATTGGTTATTTTGAGTAATTTTATGAACAAAGCTCAGCTGCTGCAGCTCAACCTCAAGTAAACAACACACCTTGGGAATAGCCTCTGTTCAGCCGCCTCACGTCTGTAGATTCCTGTCTGGATGCATGTTTTTGTCTGCCAGATGTAAAGAATAGGCCTAACCCTTTTAGCCCAGATGGAGCTATTTTGGTTCCCTCTGATCTACACATATACACCAGCAGACATGCAGATTAGTAGTGCAGCAAAAATGTTACATAGGCAAGTGTGTTTTGCTTTATGGTTCAGGTAAAACCACTTCAGTTCCACATCAGATATTAAGAACTCTTACTGTAGACAAGTAATTCCTAGTGAATGGAAATATGAATCATACAGTATAGTAAAAACGAACAGTAACTTCAGCGTTTGCCTAAAAGTTGCTTCACACTTTGTGTTTTTAAAGCAGTACACCAGTACAGTGCTCCATTTTGGAAGTTATTGCAGTCTGTTGAGAAACTCTTGTTTCCAAAATGTCAGCTTTCCAGAAATTTTGAAGGGAAAAAAAGAAAAACCCAACTGTTTGACATTTTAAACTTATTTTTAGCTTTTTCTTTCTGCCCGGTTTATTCTCTGGGGTTTGAAAGGCGCTTTCATAGGCACAAAGCTTAAAATTACACAGCTACAGAGAACCACAAAAATATTCAAGTTGAACCATGAAAATCACCACATAATACCCGTATACTGTTGAACAATTAACAGTGCACGGACAGGCTAACTGTCATCGTAATTTAGGAGCTCATTATCATTAATAATTAATCGTTGGATAATTAGGCAGATGGAATATATAAAGTGTTTAAGACATCTCAGATTTAGAGGAGCAGGCCAGGAGGATGCAACAATTATCCTCACATACAAACCGATTCCCTCTGGTTTCCCCATACTGTACTCCCCATCATGAGAAACAGGATTCCACATGAACATCTGTTAGCACAGCTGGTTTCATCATCTAGATCTTTGTATAATTTTATCCACAGTGGATCCATGGCTGAAGGGTTGTATTGTTCTCTAGTGCTGGCTTTGGCAAAGTTTTCTTTCTGTAAAGCCATTATGTCAAATAATAACTAACAAGCTATGACAGTAGCATTAACAGTGATCTCTTTATAACCTTAATGATTAATAACGTGATGATTCACTGGGTAGTCACAAATACATAAATCATGTGATTATAAAACAGCTCAGCCATCAAAAGACGGGCTTTTGCACAGAAGGCACATTTTGTTTACCTCGGTCTTACTGAAGATTTCAAAGCATGTAAGCTCATAATGCTCTACTAGTTGGTTGAAATGCCGTACATTACACACATTTACATCCTTGAATTGTCAGTAATTTTTGTTTTAGGCTGCTTTCACACCTGCCCTGTTTGGTTCGGTTCAGTCGAACTCAAATTTGCCCCCTAGTGCGGTTCGTTTGGGCAGGTGTGGACACCGCAATCATACTCAGGTGCACACCAAAACAACATCTTCTTGAAGAGGTGGTCTCGGTCCGGTTACAAACAAACTCTGGTGCAGTTCGTTCGTGGTGAGAACGTGTTCTGACCTCGATCCGAACCAACTGCAGTCACATGACACATTGTTTGGGTTAAACATGAGCATGTTACAGTCCTGGAGGATTATTAATGTGCACCTCCTCCTGTACTGCCTTAATATGCACATTCAGCACATCCAATGCATCAAAACATTGTTTTCTAGTTGGAGCCGCGCCTCGTTTTCAAACTCTATGGTTTGACTAAAATGAACAATGACAGCAATATAGTCCACGATGAGCAGCGCTAAAATCAACCTGCGTAGCTGTCCCTCCATTGTGACATTAGAAAGTGTCACATTTATCTTGCAAGTGTACTCTTCTTCAACATTTTGTTTACTTCCTGGATTTTTCCCGCATGGAAATTCTGACCAATCAAGAGCAGCTTTCTCACGCGCACATTTTATCTGGTCTGCTTGTAAATGCTTCCGTGAAAACTCGAACCAACTCTAGGCAATTATGCAACACAATTAGTCCCTGATTCAGACAGCAGCAAGTGAACTCTAGGTCTGAAAGCACCCAAAGACTGCATGAATCAAGAACAATGCAACTTGCTGTAAATATTACAAAGATTTCCGACCCAATTACTAGAATACATGTTGGCATTGTATGTTTCTGCAAACCGCAGCTATGTAACATTTGTACAATATTATGTAGCGTATATGTTGAGACTTATTATTTCAACAACACTTTTGTGAATGTGTGGCTATGTTTAGGGACAAAAACAACTTGATTATGGTTTGGAAAATATCGTGTTTTTCCCAGTTTTGATGGCACAGTCTTCACTGTAAATGCCTCTGATGTCTTGCAATATAACCACCCACATTGATATTTGAATCCCATATTTTTTCTTTTTACTTTTTGTAGATACTGAATCTGCCCTTGCAAAGTTCATACTCTTAGAAGCAGTATGCACACAATCGGGACATACTTCTTCATTAAACTGTGCCCTGAACTTCAGCCCTCTTGCTCATATATCTGTTACCCTAGAGATGAACTCAGATGTAACATGTTTTCTGCTGTGCAGAGGATTGTGCGTCAAAATTGCCAAAAAAGCCTGCCGGCTTACATCCTGCTAAATCTGACCGGATGCAGTAGAACATCCTGGTATTTTTGGCATGCTGCGTTTGACATACTATGTATTGGGACATACTAAATCTTTTTCTGGCATACTAAATATGGGTGTTGGAACACACAGCCTGTTTTGTTGTTTGTTGTTCTCCAACAGTGGTCTGCTTTGTTCTGCAGCTTGGCAGCCGTCGAGCCTCGGTGCCATGGCATCCGTTGTCCCCTCCACCACCTGATGACAGTGTCAGCTCACATACATGAAATCAGAACGACGTCACTTGAGGAATTGTTATATTAGGTATACAAAAGTCAGGTGTGGTTTGCAGAAACTTACAATGCCAACATTTTCCTCTGGCATCTTGGCTGAGCTTTCACTGATTGTGTGAACTTTTTAGTTTGAAATGTGTTGTATAGAAGTTAATGTGAATCTCTGTTTTTGACCTAAGTTGGCATTTAGAGGAAATTTAACATTTCATCAGTTTCTCATTCTTATTGATATGATACCATATTGTACACTCACTGGACACTTTATTAGGTACACCTGTTCAACTGCTTGTTAAGGCAAATAGCTAATTAGCTAATCACATGGCAGCAACTCAATGTATTTAGCCATGTAGACATGGTCAAGAAAACATGTTGAAGTTCAAAAAAGGTGATTTAAGTGACTTTGAACGTGGCATGGTTGTTGGTGCCAGACGGGTTGCTCTGAGTATTTCAGAAACTGCTGATCTACTGGGATTTTCACACACAACCATCTCTAGGGTTTACAGAGGATGGTCTGAAAAAGAGAAAATATCCAGTGAGCAGCAGTTCTCTGGGTGAAAATGC
>NC_065509.1:29759279-29848246 GCF_006386435.1 Epinephelus moara
ACACCACAGCCTACCTGAGTATTGTTGCTGACCGTGTCCGTCCCTTTATGACCACAGTGTATCCATCTTCTGATGGCTACTTCCAGCAGGATAACTCACCATGTCACAAAGCTCAAATCATCTCAAACTGGTTTCTTGAACATGACAATGAGTTAACTATGCTCCAATGGCCTCCACAGTCACCAGATCTCAATCCAGTAGAGCACCTTTGGGATGTGGTGGAACGGGAGATTCACATCATGGATGTGCAGCCGACAAATCTGCAGCACCTGTGTGATGCTATCATGTCAATATGGACCAAAATCTCTGAGGAATGTTTCCAGCACCTTGCTGAATCTATGCCACCAAGAATTAAGGCAGTTCTGAAGGCAAAAGGGTCCAACCTGGTACTAGCAAGGTGTACCTAATACAGTGGCCGGACAGTGTATTGATTTCAATAATGCTTGCCCGTCTGGCATGTTGTTATACACTAGCTCTGGGTTTATTGCAGTGTAAAATGCATTGTATTGTTTCAGAGAATTCAACACAATTTCTAACGTCATCAACGGGAGGATAACACATGACACATGACACATAGACGATCACACAGTAGGGATGATGCTGCTGTTCATTTAAAAGAAAGTGTCAGTAAGCCATTTTAAAGTCAGAGTCATCAGAACATGTGCCGTGGAGAACCAGTGTAAAAAAAAAAGAAAAAAAAAAAGATTTTTTTTCCTACTTTTTCAATCAAGCCAACTCTAATATTTCGACATCCATCCAATCAATTTCTAACTGCTGCTCCGTGTCAGGGTCACAGTGACAACAGAGCAAGCAGAGCAGCCAAGCATCCTTTTTCACTGCACATTCCTCCAACTCATACTGTGGGAACCCCAAGTGTGCTGTGCCTGGAGCACCTCCAAAGGGAGGCATTCAGGGGAATCCTACCAGTTGCCTGAACCACTTCTCATTCTGGCTCCTGCTTCTGTGGAGGAGTAGCAGTTCAATACCGAGGCGCTCGTTAAAGCCCTCACCTTATTATGCAGACTGAGGCCAACCGCCCTGTGGAGGAACATGTCCTCCATTTTTAGCCACAGTCTATTTATTTAGGTCTCAAAACTGAAAAATCTTGACTGGAGGTGAAGATCAGAGTGTGGAGAAAGACTGACCAGTTAATCATGAGCATTGCCCTGTGGCTCACAGGCCTAAGCCAAATGTATCTTAGTGTTGAATCTGTATCTGGAAGCTGAACTTGAGTCGTGATCGTAGGTGGAAAAACTTTGAACTACAGGTTATTCTCTGTGGCTGAGTCCGATTCTCTCTAGTGTTTCTTTCATTGTTAAATGGCACATGTGTTAAGAGACAGCACTACAAATTCATTGTGCAAGCTCTGAGCTGCACTGGAGGACGGAGGTCAAACACAAAGCAGAAAGATAATGCACTGCTTCATTGCCAAAAAAAAGTAAGCACCATATTTGGAGACAATGGAGTAGGTGAAAAATGAAATGGATTCAGTTCACACATATTGGACTATACGGCAGTAGTCAGTTAGAAGCTGTATATAAGAGTGAAACACAATATCCTTGCCAGATACACAGAATACATAACAACCCTGATTTACTGCTGCTGATGTACCCAACTGGCAGTCAGCCTCATTTTCTTGTAAAGTTATTATATGGTAACAAAGGAGACATTTGTTCTTAGAGAGTCTTATGTGATACTGTCATTACGTTAATTAGATCACTCTAGATATGCACTCAAAGTGTTCTTCACTGTCGGTCGAGAGAAGCCAATTAAAGACACAGAATATCTCAGATGAAGTCTGACCAACGATGATGACATATTTATTTGAGCAACTTGATAATATTATATGGATGAACTGGCTGGTCTGAGCTCAACTCAAGCCTGGCTGATGGTGTCACCTGCAACTCTGCTGGTCAAATCCTCAGCGGCTGGTTTTACAATGTATGGCTGGTCACCTGTTTCTTCAGCCAGTCGCCTTGTATTTGGTCATGTTTTTTGCCATTTGATCACTCCTACAAATGCAACTGTAGCCAGTATCTCACTGTCACTATCCTCATTCATACTTAGAGATGCTACAAATTATATTCAGCCACAGAGTAAGTCTGAGAAGCTGAAAAACAGAATGGAAGTACAGTGTTGTTGCATAGAGATGATACACCATCTCATCTAGTTGCATTGGTGTGAACCGGCAGGTTATTAGAACACTGCAGAACGTTGCATTGCAAGTAGTTGCCTGTTTCAGCTTGTCTCGTCACAAATCTTTGGTCTGGTGGGGATAAGCACATAGAGAGCAGTAGCAGCGACCCACCGTCCGACACCGGCACACTGTGAGGACGGAAACAGAGGGCTTGGCGGGGACCGAGTACCTGCCGCAGCAAGCAAACACACTGTCTGTGGTCATTTTGACTTGACCAGCAGACTTCACTACAAAGTAATTGGCTGTTTAAACAGGTGACGAGCTTTACGTGCTAAACTAGCCACCGGCGATGTGACCAGCTGAGTTGCAGGTGACACCATCAGCCGGCTTGAGTTGAGCTCAGATGGCCAGTTCATACTGCTGCAACTTTTCTCTGCAACATTCTAAAACGTATTTGTCTCGTCTTGAATCTTTGGGGTGAACTGGTCTTAAGACTAAGGGTTCCATCAAGAACCCTTGTCAAAGAAAGGATTTTTTGTAAGACTAAAGCTGAAAACACACTGGCGCCAAGGCAGAACGGCACGTCAGGTGCCTCGTGTCAAGTGCCGACCCCATTGAGCTACAGATTGTTAACAGACGACCACACAAAGTTAATATTACTTTTACCGAAAGATCTGTCACCTCTGCATTAGCTTAAAATCATATGTGGACACCTACTGCTTAAAGTTGATTTCTCACCTGAAGAGCTGATCTCCAGAGCTATGACTCGGCAGGCGGTATCTTTTTGGCCATTGGTCATTTAGCTAGGGATATTTCAGGTCCAGGAGCGCTTAAGCACGTCTAGCCACCACCCATGTGGGGTTGTACATTGAAAATAATAGGGGCGTATTTTTTAACATGCAACATTCACTGCCGGTGTGTTTATTTATGATCAACATTGAGAAACAGAAACAGACGGAGCCTTCTGTCCCTACTCTGCATTCATTTCGTCTGTATTTGTGCATGCTTTCTGAAAGCTCACGGATGGGGCAGCTGTGCCTCAGAGGTAGAGCGGGTCATCCACCAATCGGAAGATCTGGGGTTCGATCCCTGGCTCCTCCCCTCCACATGTTGAAGTATCCTTGGGCAAGTTACTGAACCCCAAATTGCTGTGTGAGAGTGTGTGAATGCTTGCTGAGTAGCAGGTGGCACCTTGTATGGTCGCCTCGGCCACCAGTGTGTGACTGGGTGAATGTGACTCAGTAGTGTGAAAGTGCTTTGAGTGGTCAGAAGACTAGAAAGGCGTTATACAAGTGCCTTCCATTTACCATTACCATACAGACAAAATGAACAGTACCATCGTTGATCATGATGGCAGTGTAGTATAGATCAAGCGACATACGGCAATTTGGAAATCAGTTTGTGTGTATTTTATTTAGGGTAGGACAATAGTTGTCACTAGCCTGGATAACTTATTTGGAGTAATTACCTTAATGAGCCGTGACTTTAAATATGGAGTCAGAGAGAGTTATGTGTCTTTGGCACAGGGAGTTCATGTCCTTGCTTGTGCAGCAGTCTTCTCGATACTCAAAACTTTCAGTTATTTCACTTGAAAATCAGCTGTCACGACTACCTCTTATACCTCCCTTATTTCTGCTGTCCATTTTTATTAACCAAAATATGTGATTGAATATTCCAGCGGGGTTATATATCAATCATTCAATAACATTTCCATTTAGACATGTCTCTCCCATATCTATATTCGGTGAATGAAGTATTTCTTCCGAGTTAGGATGAATATATATTCATATGAACATAACAAGGGTGTGATTGAATCGACTGCCTACCCACAAGCTAGTGAAGAGTAATTGCACAGTGTACAATTACCCACAGTCCCTCCTGTGTGTCATTGGCCAATATCAGTGTGTCAATACGCTACAACACACAGCACACAGGCACAAGTGATATCTCTACAAAGTGTCATCTAATTGAAAAGCAGCAATGAAGGTAAGTGTTTTGACAGCTGCTGATTTTTTCATATTCACTTCTTTTCATTACTTTATAAGTGGTGATATACTTTTCTGCTGTAACACCATTTATCCCATCACCTCACTCTTATTCTTACATTTTCAGGTTCATGTACGAGTGATGAGGCATCAGCTGACATTTAAATTACAGCAAAAATTTAGACTTGTAGCCTTAAAATGTGCAGAAGATATTTTTGCATGACTTCCTTTTTGGAGTTTAAATCAGGAAAAACGAAATGACAAAATACAGATAGATGCACATTTCTTCCTATTACACACTGAGGGGTATTTTTACCTCCATAAAACAACACATGATATGTCAGTCTCATGCCAATTCATCTGTCACTACACTACACATTCAGCATAAAGCCTCTTACAGTGAATTAATGGGTGAATATTGAAAATATATTAATGGCAGTTTCAATATGGATTTGGTTCCATGTTATTAAAATTCCTGAATTCATTAAGCTCCCAGACTAAGAAATGTATGATTTAATTCTCCTCAAATCTCCTCATTCAACCTTGGCAAAGCACTCAGCAATTAAAACAAACAAACAAACAGTTGTGCATTTTAAATGAATAGCAAATAAGTAATGTATTTAGAAAGCTACACTTTTAGTTCCTTCAAGGTCAGTCTTAGAAGTTTTTGTATTTAAACATTGTGTTTGTATGGCTCTAAACTATATTTTGTGAGAGATGAGAAGGAGTTGGATCCAGTGTGCAAATCTGATACTAAATTCAGTGTCGATAGCTGACATAAACCGAGGAGCGTCACAAACTCCTGAAAAGCATCTTTTGCCTCAAATCAGTTGATTATTAATTAGCAAAATATTGTTGTTGCCAGTCGAGCCTTCGCTAAGCCCCACCTCTTTGTGATTGTAGCCCACTGTTGCCAGCTGCACTCCCTGAAGAAATATTATTTAATTTTTATAAAAATGAAAAAGCAATTTAAGGGACCAGCAGATAGTAGAGTTAACAATATACGTTGAAGGGTATATCCCGGATGTCAGACTGATTCAGCAGTGAGAACAGGTTAAAAAGACAAAGATAGAAGCTAAAGCCTACAGATGACAGTGTGGAAATGAATCATATCACCTGACAATCATCAGAAGACAAGGAAATTAAAAAGAGACACCTGTAGGGTGGGCGAGAGATAGAATTCTCAATCACATCCCAAGCCCTACCGGTCTTGCAAAGCCTGACGGGTCGTGCCGAAAATGTGTGCTGACTGGCCGAGTCGGGTAGGGCTCGGGCTGTGGAGAAAAAAAAAGGTTTAAATGAATAAATAAATTAAAAATATTAAGAAGTGAGCACTCTGTGAGCAGCTCCCTACAGGCAGGGAGAGAAGGAGAGGGAACAGCCAGGCTCTGTGCCGGGCTCTTCCTCCCGGATGGAGCAGTATCCAGTCATTGGGGACTTGGGTTGGGTTGGGAGGGTCACCGGTTCAAGTCCCCGTCTGGACCAAATATGGAGCGTGGATTTGTAGCTGGAGAGATTCCAGTTTGGCTCCTGGGCACTGCCAAGGTGCCCTTTAGCAAGGCACCAAACCCCCAGCCCCTTGGGGTGTCTGTCCATTGGCAGCCCCCTTGCTCTGACACCTATTGCATCATTAATGCATGCATAGGTCCTGTTTGTGCATGTGTGTGTATTTCAGGTTTTGTGATTATGACAACAGAGTGAAGAAATTATAGTTAGTAAGTACATCTTCGCCTTCATCTTCTTCATCTGGCGGGGAAGTCTGTGATCCACTGAGCTGGTCCATTTTCCACTGGAGATGCTTGTGGTTTGCATCTCCACAAACAGCCAATGTATCCCGGGCGTTAGAGGCTGACTAGTGCTTTTTGTGGACGTCAGGCTTGGGCTCAGTATCTTATGTGATGACCTTGGAGTGGCTGGGTTCAGGCTTTAACTCAGACCGGTCGGTTTGGTTCGGGTTGTAATCTTTTCAGCTTGCTGAGAACTCTAGAAGGAGGGGTAGTTTAACTTTCACTCGGGAGATTAGTGTTTGCATCCCACAGTCAACGGTGACTTCTTTTAACACAAACATAGCCTAGTATGCTAGTATGTGTAGCATTCTACACATACTAGTGTGAACGTGAACGCATGTGTTGGGTCGTATGTGATGTTTATTATGTGACATACATCATATTCGGCAGTAATAAAAGTACTACTTTATCACCAAACCATGTTGGAGCAGAGCTACGACTGTTTCATGACGTTGAGAACTTTTTGCAGCAGGTGTACTATGAGTTGTTAACTTTGTTCCATTCACCAGCATTCAACCACACTTGACAATTATTTATTAGTCATATTTCAATTCAGGATAGACGAATACTGAACACCTTTTAAAAAGGTTAATTAGTATTTATATTTAATTTCCAATTGCATAAAAGGACTATGACCTTGAAGTCAGGCTGTTTGTGTCCAGGCCTATGTACTTTTCTCACAATCTACTGTATTCTGATATATTGTCTCATTTGTATGCCACAAATATGTGATGGCATTGACCTTCAGATTCGCCGCTTCAAATTTAAACTCTGCCCTCTCTGTCAATAGTGTTCCAGATATTTAGAAATACTGTATTTTTCCATCATATCATGAGTCCTGAGTGCTAATATAGTGCCTCGATGAACAGTATCGACTCACATTTCCAAAACCGCACTGTACTGTTTGCTGCTGATTCAAATGCACACACTGATGGTAATATTAATCTTTGTACAAAAACCGGAGCATAATTTCTGATCAAATTGCAGGCAGATAACAAAGATCATGTTCTCTCCACAATCAAAAGCCTCTCCAGTATGAGATCACAAACATGACTTACAGTATTTGTTTTACAGCTGAATGCTAATTGGGTACACAGCGAAAATTGCTTCCATGTCAATCAAATGCCTAGTTAGTTGTTTGCCTTTTGCCCAATTAACGATTGCTATAACAAGAAAACTTCTCTCTTAGCTCAGGCGCTAATGAGTAATAAACTCAACAATGGTGTTTTAACTTTGGTTTGAGGTGTGGCAGCTCAGTGCTAAAAGCCAATGCTTTCACTATAAAGGAACTTCACTGTGCAGTAGTAAGTGTTAGGCCTCTCTTGCCTTCTCTTCAAGCAAAATTTTCATCATCTCCTGGTGAGCAGTAGCCACTGTATTAACCAAGAGACATATCTGGTATTCAGGCTGCTGTAATATTGAAGAGGGGAGGTGTGTCTTGCGTTATTGTATAGGTGTGAGTGGGTCAAGGTGGATGAATGCACTGAAAAAAGAACTTGAGGGTGGAATGTACAGAAGTGCTCAATCCATTGGCACATAGAGCACTAGACATCTCATTAGCAACAATTACTGATGAAACAGAAAATTATGCACCGGCACTCAGCAGAAAAACACTTTCAACTCGCACACACACAGAAACACACAAACTATACAAACACCACAAAAAAGAGGGACACATATTCCTGCTTTGTGCAATAAGAAGGTTAGCCCTGTTACTAATTATGACACTAATTCATTATGAGGGAGAATTAGAGCCTGGCCTCTGCTGCGCCCAAACTCCAATCAGGCTGTAAATGAGGCAGAAAAAAATGTGCTGAACCTGGTAATGGAGAGACTCTTCAGACATGTGAATTCCAACACCTGCACATCAGGAACTCTCTTCTACATCGTTAGGTACTGAAAAAAAATGGCAGAGATACAGAGAACACACAGGCCTCCTGTACATATCAAAGTTATACTGTACATGCATGTTTAGAGTTTTACACCCTCACCAAACACGTACTTCCAGCTTTTAACCAAGTGATCAAAGGAGTGATTTCATATAAATATTGTCCTGTTCTTGTTGTATGTTTCTGCTTACTTGTAGAGCTGGGCAATATATTGATATTATATAGATCAGTGGTTCCTAACTAGTGGGTCCCGGTCTAAAAGTGGGTTGCATGTCCATTCTGAATGGACAGTAGGTGACTTGCAAATGTGCCAGGATTGTAAAAAACACACTTTATTTTTAAGTAAAGGGGATTTTTGGCATAGAGCTTTTATTTTGAAGTGCTATTTCCTGCTGTAGAGTGAGTGTCTACTTGACAGGAGCAGCAAACTAGCTCGACAACATGGCCAAACACAAGTATGATGCTGAATATGTTGAACTGAGTGGACCCTGAAATAATGACTACGGGGAAATCTGGAACTGGTGGCTGGACCAGTTGGGAACCACTGATATCAATATGGTGATGTGAGACTAGATGTCGTCTCCTCCTGGTTTTAGGGGCTGAATTACAGTAAAGTGATGTGATTTTCTAAACTCACCAGTCTGTTGTAGCTGTTTTATTATTCGCCTTTACCCACTCAGTCATTATAGCTACATTACTGATGGTAATTTACTGTCTGTGCAGTGTATGTGTGAGCATGTACAGTTTGTATGTCTTTAAATATGCATGAATTTGTTAACCACGGTTAGTTATCAGTACTGTATTTCAGGTCACTCTGCTTTTACCTTAAACTCACCTTTTAGTTTTCCTGCTTGACGTTGCATTAATGATTAAACAAAAATGGGCCAGTTTAATATCATTAATGCGGTGAAGCAGTAAATTATCTTAATTAGAAGATGCAATCGATATGTTAACCAGTAAATTCACAGATTTACCTAATATTCTGTAAAAGGCCTTTCACCAGCAGAAAGAGACACTGTTTTCATAAGATCACAGTGATTCGATTTTGGATATCTTAATATTATAAGTGTTATCTTTTTCTGAATTTAAAGGCTTTGTTACAGTAAAGTGGTGTGATTTTCTGAACTTACCAGACTTCTTTTATTTGCCTTTACCTAGTTATTCATTATATTCACATAATTGATGATAATTTTTCAAAAATCCTATTGTGTAAATATATGTGAAAGAGGTCGGTGTCAACATTATTGTGGTAAATATTTGATTTATTTATTCATTCATACATTTCTTTAAGACTCAGGAAATCAGTTAAGTGAGACCCTAATTTTCAATTATACCAAGCATGAACAAAGACATTAAAAACAAGCGACAAGCAAACAAAGAACCATCATGCATATAAAGTAAAACAGAGATGAAATCATGCACAACAACAAACAACAATAGCAACAAATGATCGCTAAACATAGAAGCACAGGGTGATAAACATGCTGAGGTGTAGATGTACAGTTAAAAGCTTTTACACTCAATTAAAAAAAGGTCAGAAGTAAGGCATTAAAACAGCAGTAAGAGTGGCAGAGTGTTCAAGTTAAGGATCTGCAGAATATATTCATATATAAGGAGCACTGTAAGTGAATTACATTCTTAGTAGTTCAGTCCTGATCAAGGGAATGTGAAGCAACAACATATTCTGATAGCGAGTACCAAGAATATGTGACGTCAGAGTGTAAAAGAATGAAATATAGGGTGGAAGCATCTGCATTGAATCTTTATAGAAAGAATACCAATGCTGATTTTTTACACATCACTCAGGCCAACTTACCTGTATGATTTACATATTGGATAAAGAAACCTACTATATCAAATAATTAGGTTATGACTATTTGTGCTACCCACATGCCGAATTTCCTGAGTTTCATTCATCTCAAACTATGCCATGGCCATTTATGCCAAATTTCACAAAGTATAGGACTTGAAGTCTAAAGACTCAAGACTAAAATTACTACCCTTTGTAGCACTTCTTTCTTTTATATGAATCCGTCCTGATTGTCGTCTTGAAACCATTAAAATAGGATTATTGGGTGTCATATCCTCTGAAACCCTGTTGTTTTGCAAAATAAACCCTATTGCCCTGATAGGACTCTAATTTGGAAACTTTGAATGACTGTATCTTGAATATCGAGTGCATCTATGCACAGGAGTTGATGATGCTCTTTGTCTTGAAAGCTGTAGTACCACATCTGGAACTAGAAATAAAATAATCAATCTGAGGTAGAGATGCGTAATGGTGATGTATTCATATGTAAACCACGGCCCTTTGTCTTAGCATACACACTAGGGCTGCAACTAACCATTATTTTCATTGTCGACTAATCTGTCGATTATTTCTTCGATTAGTTGACTTATCATTTTATCGAAAAATGTGTTAAAATGTTGAAAAATGTCGGTCCGTCTCTCCCAAACTCCAAAATTATGTCATCTAATGTCTTATTTCATACTCACGCCAAAGGGTTTTAGTTCACCCTCATGAGGGAGTGTGTAAAACTGCCAATATTTGAACGTAAGAAACTGCAATAAGAGTATTTTGGGGTACTTTTATAGTACTTTTCTATGAAAAAAGACTCAAACCGATTAGTTGACTGCTAAAATAGTCACCAATTATTTTAATAGTCAATTAGTCATTGATTAGTCGACTAATTGTTGCAGCCCTAATACACACAGGCTAAAATATGTTAAATCCCATATTTGTTAGTGACATGTAAAAGGGTGGCACGATGGTACAGTGGTTAGCATTGTCGCCTCACAGCAAAAGGGTTCCTGGTTTGAACCCAGGGTGGGGGTGCCCTCCTGTGCGGAGTTTGCATGTTCTCCCAGTGTCAGCGTGGGTTTTCTCCAGGTACTCCAGCTTCCTCCCACAGTCCAAAGATATACAGATTAATTGGTGACTCTAAATTGCCCATAAGTGTGAATGTGAGTGTGAATGGTTGTCTGTCTCTATGTGTCAGCCCTGTGATAGTCTGGTGACCTGTCCAGGGTGTACCCTGCCTCTCACCCAATGTCAGCTGGGATAGGCTTCAGCCCCAGCGTGACCCCCAACAGGATGAGCAGTTACAGAAAATGATTGAATGAATGTAAAAAGATCACCTTTTGATTTAGGTACATTTCATTTGCTACTGCTTTAAATTACTCTTATCATAATATTCAACACCCAGATATTTAGGTAATGTTTGCATGAGCTTTACTGAGGAACAAAACCTGAAGAAGAGACTATTGGCACTTGCACATAACTAGACATCCGTCACAACATGATGTATTTGCGTCTTCACCTTTTCGCCTCTTCCATTTCCAGTAAGGATATATACAGCGAGCGCCCAAGAGAACCGTGGCCTTAAAAGAGACTATAAAGGAAAACACTGGTGAAATATCCTAGAAACCACCCTACCCATTTCCTCTATTGTCCCGCGTCGAGGGAAGCATCTTTTCTGGAACTCCTCTCGGCCATACTTTGACAGCTAATTAAGAGGATGATGAGTGCTACATTGCTCTGATGTGACGCTGAAAAATTAAAGATGAAAGGGGAGATTATGTTTCTATTAATATGGTTTTAGTTTGCTCTTTCCACACCTCAGTCTTGTGGTACGCAATCAAAGTTGGCTTAAAGGAAGAAAGAGGACATCACAAACAATAGTAAAAATTCTAATTGCATCTGTAATGACAAGCAATATGCTCTGTGTTATTGTATACTTAGAGGCAATAAAATATCAAGACAGTGTTCACCAACACCTTTTTGTGTGAGTCGAAGGTGAGAACAATGGTAATAGAGAATTGTCTGAAAAGCAAATTAAATTATAAGTGAAACACTGCCTGTGTTCATTTTAATGTCAGTTGCAAGCTCTGCTATGAGATGAAAATATATTCCACTGTGATTTTATAGAGACATTGCTTGTGTTTACACATCATGTTGATATATTGATATTCAAAAGATATCTGTGAAACACTTTGTAATTGTGGACATTTTTATTTCACAATTACAGATCATTTGGGGCTGTTTTTCGGTTCTGTTTCCTCTTTATGTTCTGCAGCTGTTATATAGTCATTGGTTTTCTCTTGTATTTTTCCTCCATAACATTAAAAACAAGTTTACATAGGTTCATGTAATTTATATTCTGAGACTATTGTAAACGGAGTGGAGGAAATAAAAGATTTGAGTTCATGCTTCTCATTTTTATCATTCTTGTACCACTCATTTGACTAACGCTGTCGCACAAATATCAGGCTTATCGACCTCCAGAACCTCTCAGACTGAAGGAAATGATGAAATTCAATCAAACCTCCAACGAATTGAGGTTGATTGATGACTCAGTGGTGGTCTGGCCATTGCAATTCCAAGTGAAATCAGATAGACTCTCCAAACATTCTCTGGGTTAGGCCACAGGGAAAGAAAAAAAGACGTCACAAATGCAGCAATTTGCACACTTGATGAACTGCAGACGTAGTGCGGGACATCCAGGGAGGCCTACTGTAGATGGGGAAAGCAATGTTAAGCACAAATTGGATTGAATACACCAGGGGATCCAATTAAAATTCAAAGAGGTCCAGTTACTAACATTTCCTTCAAGCAAAGGTCTGAACCTCATGATGCCTTCCTGTGTCTATCAAATAAAATCAACAACACACATTATGCATTGTCAATTTTCAAAGTAGGATACTTTTAGCATACAGAGTTATTGAACTTGTATTGCACTCCTTTTGGTGGGCGGGGCTTAGCTGGATTTAAAAATAATTCTCCACAGACATTAGCTAACGCTAGCTAGCAAGTTCTGTTGGATTGTGTTAGACAGTGGAGGAAGATGATGCGAGTGGGGCGTTCGGCAATACTAATTTCGAGTGCCGGAGTGCACTCTGGCGCAAACTGAACCATTTGTAAATTTGAAGCGCTGTCTGAGTGAATTGTTCGGTTATCCAGAGCACCGCACTTAGCAGAGCATACTCTGGGAACTCTGTCTGGGGAGACGGATCAGCAGTGCCAAGTGGTGTGAATGTGTGATTACCATAACCCATTAATTCCTACAGAAATATAATGCTTAATTTCTTCTACCAACAGGCAGGCTGAATTTACGAATGCACCGTGTCAGGTCACTCACTTTCTGGGATCGCGAGTGTTACTTGACAAGGTTAGCACTGACCAATGGGACCAGACTGTGCTCTCACTCAGTGGATGAAGGACTGCTGAAGGTAGGATGGCGGGCTTTGTGGTTGATTACTATGCCAATCTTGGCCCGTGAGCATTTTTGATGATCACCTTCGTCCAGTCCTTTCGTCTTATCGCATTTAACCATAGTTGTCTTCATTTTGTTGACGGGCAGTGGCGGCTGGTATGTGACAAAATGTAAGTTTTGAGCCATGACTCCTTCTCTTGTGGAGAAGAAAAAAGTGTCGCACATTCTGGCTCCATTTGCTGTTTATTTTATGTAAAGTTTCGGCCACATGGCCTTCTTCAAGATTTGCACTGATCACAGACAAAGGTTTTTGTTGAAAAAAGTTTTAATGGCCTCTTGTTACTCCACCCAAGTGCGGAAATATGATTGACTAATCAGTATCAGAGCGTGGTCCAATTGACCTATATAGCCTTCCTTTGTCTTTGATCAGTGCAAATCTTGAAGAAGGCCATGTGGCCGAAACACTGATTTAAATAAACTGCATATGGAGCCAGAGTGTGCGACACTTTTTTCTTCAACTGATCTTCCTCCAGTGATCACCACCTCAAGAGTATTTGGTGTGTGTTTTCTCTTAAAATTTGTCCTTCTTTTCTGGACCCAATAACACAACAAGACGACCTTTCAAGACTCCTATGTAGCCTACAGCCCTGTGGTGGTGATCTATCTTACCTTAAAAAATAAACACAGACATCTTTACCATGAATAGAATTAGTTGTAGCACAATGACCACAAGGCCTTTTTTTCAAGTAAAAGACAACATGACAGAATCTTTAGAAACAATGCAAACTGAGTTTTGAGCAGCCCTTTGTCTCTTTCTTACATTTTATTCTGCTTCCTTTCCAAGTGAGAGCAATGCGCCAATGACTGTCTGCCAGTTGTTTGAATCTTGGCTTGAGTTGTTGTTCTTATGCACATGTGTAGGTGCTCACTGGTGAGCCTGGAACAGCACTCGGTGTTAATAATGTTCATAGTGGAGAAAGCTGACTCACTGCTGTAAATCGATCAAAACACGGTCAAGGTGTGTAGAGCTGCTTTGGTTAGACCAGGGAAAACAGTCTCAGACATAGTCTGTAGTCAGAAAGTAGCAGGTCAGTTACATCATGCTGTCATCTCTTAGACATCTTTCTTATGCTGTTGTTCTGTCTTGGCACAGTAAACAATTGATTTGATTGGCTCAGTTGAGTGAAGCTGTTGCTGTTGGTCCGTCCTCTAAGATTGCTATTTTTATATTTATTAATTTGTGTAGAACTGACTACATGTCTGTACAGAACCGTCATCTGGTTTGGGCCTGGACTGCAGCCCATCATTTGGTGATGCCAGGAAAACAATGTTAATTATCATTCATTATCTCCAGAGGATGAATCCTACTGACCCGTGATCCCCTGGCTTTTCCTGTAATGCAAGCATGAGGCTGACAGCTGTGTTATTTAGTGAAATATCTCAACGAGTACTGGATAGATTGCCATGGAATTGTCGCAGTTTCCTAGAGGATGATTTACCGTAAACCTTCAATTAATAGCCCGGGATATTATTTGCTTAAATCACTAATATCAACAGGCCTATATTTGGGACAGGCGTCTATATGTGACAGGCCTTTAATTCCTTTCACACAAAACTGTTGCTCCAATCAAGTCGTTTATATAAAGTAGTATGAATATTACATGTATAAAAATTAGACTTCAGATAATATATCAATTATGAATCATTTATTTGATTTAGCTCCGACATACAGCGCCCGGCATACCGACACAACACCACTTTATCCTGTTAAACCAATACCGAATAACCAATACGCTCGAATTTTAACCCCTGGGTGACACCTTATCTTTCATCCAACAATAATTCAAATTCATCAAATGCTTTGGTGTATGATTCAAATACCTATAAAGTAATGCCCTTTTCACCAGCCTCAGGTTTACTCTGTGTTTAGTGCTTCTTAGGAAACGTCAGCATGCTAACATGCCAAACTAAGATGGCTAACGGTGTACCTGCCAAACCTTAGCATGTTAGCGTTTAACCTAAACATTCAATATACCTATATACAACCTAACAGAGCTGCTAGCGTGGCTGTAGACTCTTGTTAACACCATATACAATCCATGTCCATGAGCTGCTTAATAAAACTCTAACACCAACATCTTCAAAATATTTTTCTGGTAGATATATTTCACCACAGTATCACATATTGAACAACTTTTATTCCATTTCCTTTTGGGAATTTACAGGGCTGCACAAATGCAAGAAAAAATTGCCTAAGAAAACCCTTGAAGTGCTTTTTGTGCTCAGTTCATCAGGATATGGGTCTTTGCAATATGAAGATAAACTTTGAAAGTCACTTTCAGTCAAGGCTACCTCCAAATGTATTTGAGGCTTGGCAGCAGAGTTCCCTGACAGGTTGTGCCCCCGCTGCCCTAGTTGCCGCTTGGCCCTCCTTTACTCTGTATGGTGAAAGCACCACTCAGTACTGGCATGCCTGTGGAGAGGCTGTGTGTAGGGGGTGTGGGGTGGTGTTGGTGGTTATGTGTGTTTGTGTGTGGGTTGGGAGGGCTTGGCCCGAAACCAATCAAACAGCACTTGTGAGCTGCAATGGCTCAAACAATTTCCTTTAAATAAATCATGAAATCTCTGTGGTTATGAGTGTTGATTGACTGACGACGGGCGAGGAGGGACAGAAATGTTAACACTGCTTTGACTCCGTCTGTATCTCAAAGTCATATATTTTGATGATTTTAATCAAGTAATTTCCTCCAGATTCATTTGCTCATTGCTATAAAACATGTCATGATATTACAGTGACATACTGATGACATTTTAAAGGGGAAATAAGTATAAAGATGCTCTTCACAAAATGTCAAAAATTACCATGAGTCATCAGAGGTTGATGGATGTTGATCCACGTCAGTGACTTAAAGATGCTTTCACAGGATTTCTGGGTTCAGAACAGATTTTTAATTAGTTTGTCGACTGTTACGGACAAACAACAAACAACATGCCACACCCACTCACATTTTTATCTCAACAATGGAGGATGGCACAAGAATCAGCAAAGTGTATTACTAGAAAAGCAGGGCCCTGTGGTTTCAGTCATGAGGAAAACTGAGAGAATTGCAGACATTGATAATAAAATTGGAATCAACTGTAAAGGCAGAATAATTGTAATACACAATAAAAATCAATGTTTTCAAAAGTGTTTTTTTTTCACTGCACCTTAAGCGGGATTTATACTTCTGTGTTAAGTCGACACCAGCCTGACGTGCACCTCCCCAGAAATGTAACTACACGTTACGGCTACGCAGACCTCCTGTCTACTCTTGTAAGCTGAAACCATTTCCCTCAGTGGAAACGAAGCTTTTATTTACTTTAATTTCACAGGTAAGAAACAATAAATTGTGAAGACAATAAAGCCTCCACTAAAATAGCATTTTAAATCTTGTGTGTGATTTATCCTGGCTTCATATGAGCAGAGGAAATCTCCACTCATCGCTAAGCTAATTTATACCATGTAAAATGCCATAGGCTTGTGCTAATAACGTTGGCATGTTATATTTGTTTGGAAAACATGTTTAGTATAAGACAGTTGTTTTGTCAGTGAACCTTGTGAGTTGAAATGGAGCTGAATTTTGTAACGTTACCTTTGTTAAATGTTGCTGTTGTCCCTGGCTTCATATGGGTAGAGGAAAAGTCTGCTTGCTGCTCAGCTAATTTATACAATGTAAAATGCCACAAGGCTTGTGCTAAAAACATCAGCATGTTGTATTTGTGGGGAAAATGTGTCCAGCAAAAGAGAAGCGCTTTGTCCTTGTATGCTGAGAGTTACAGTGAAGCCAATTTGTGTACTTGTGTTTGAAATTATCACACACACACTACTGCACAAGTATAAATGGTCACATCGACATAGGCCACGGTGTAGGCTCTGCATACAGCTGACGCACAAGTAAAAAATCCTGCTTAAGAATGACAGAATGACTAAAAATTAACTATGAGAGAACAAGAAAGCACAGCCTGTACTGGTGTATTGATACTGTGAAATATCAAAATCAAACAATTTCAAATATTCAGAATCGATATGATTTGATTAATCAATATTTGATGCATGATAATATCGGCACATTATGGGTAGCGGCCAATATCGACTTTAAAATGAACTATCATGCTTTTTCTTATTTTGCACAATGAATGAATTTTACATACATTGAAAAGCATGGTATTTCATGTCATGATAAGAGTATGCATGTATAATATGATGTTAATTCCACTACAGAAGAGAAGAGAATTGATGATCACTAAAATTAGGCGGGGAAAAAACGTGGATGCATCAATATCGATATCGGCCAAATGAGTTGTTATATATCAGCGTATTGGATATCAGCAAAAATCCAATATCGGGCATCTCTGCTCGTAAATGCACTGAAACAGCTGAGGATACTCAATATATGACTACATCTGAATATAGAAATAAGGTGTTAAAAATATGTAAATACATAAAAATACAGGATTCATAAAAAATATGTCAGCTGCATCTCCAGTGAATTAGGAAATCCTGATAAATTGTGAAGGAAATTAGTTTATTCTTTGATGTTGGGTTGCTGGAAAAACATCCAACAATGAACGTCATTCTTGGACCTTGTGGTTTTGTTGAAGAGGCCAAGTCATTCAAAAAACGGAGGAATTCGACACCAACAGCTCCATTTAAAACAGCAATTTGAAGCTCAGATATGAAGCACTTTATTTTACGACTGTATTGAAGCATTTTATTTAAAAAAAAAAAAAAAAAATCAAAATTATTTTTGAATTGTTGAGATTTTATTAGTCATCCTCCACACGATCAGACTCTTTCTGGTGACTAAATGTGCTTGAATCTTAAAACACAGAATTCAGAGATATTTAAACAGACAACACACAATTAAGGGGGAAAAACAGACTGGCAGAAAAATTAAACAGATTTCACAGGACCCTGGAAATTTCAGCTGCTGAGCCTCGTTCTCAAACTCAAATAGGAAGTGACACAGCAACATTGCTACCGTGTGTTACCCTGTGATACATTTCCTCTTCACCAGCTGTTCCTGAATCTTGCTCCCACTCGATTATAAAACTGGAACTTTATTGTTTGCTTGAATCATAAGGACACTGTCACTCAAGTGGATGGATGGAGGGTGGGGGAGATGGCGGGGGTGTAGCTTGATATTCTTCTTCTGACACTCTCGACGTGCCCACACAGGATGGTATGCTTGTCATGTGTGGGCGCTTGTTGACATGTCATCATGGATGTGCGCATCAGTAGCAGGAAGGAAGAGAATATAGAAATGTTAGACAATGCCAAATCTTGTCTTTGTAGCCACCGGTCACAGATTGTCTCACGTTTGCAATGTGTCTGAGCCGCATTCAGGAGACAGCCTCAGTAATTGTGTGTCTTGGCAACAGCTACAATTAAGGGTAGTAACCTGCACATGATTAATGTAATCATGGTTCATATAGTGAGTGTCATTTTTAGCAGTAAAAGGCAGAATATAGCTCTACATGTGAGGTTTGTACCATCTATGTGACCATCAGTGCTTTCTGCTGGTGAAAATCCTCCAGAGTACATTAGGAAAATCTGTGAATTTACCAGTTAACATATTGATTATATCTTGCAATTAACATAATTTACTGCTTCGCCGCATTAATGATATTAAACTGGCCAATTTTTAATCATTAATGCTGCTTCCAGCAGGAAAATTAAAAGGTGAGGTAAACGTAAGAGCAGAGTCAAGTGAAATACACTAACTGTGAAATGCAGTACTGTGGTTAACACATTCATGCATATTTTAAGACACACAAACTGCACATGCTCACACACACACAGATGCATACAGGCGCCGAGTGGGCACCTGCTGGGGACGTCTGTGGGTCTGGACATGACCCTGTCAAGAGTCTTCAGGAGATTAATTTCCCAGGCCTGTTTTCTCAGATAAAAATTGAGACGGAATTTCAAATGCGAGACGTGGGGGGAACAAATCTGAAAATGATATATATTTCAAAGGGATTAAGTAAATCAGCACATTTCTCGGTTCCTTCATTTGTCCTTTGTTTCAATCCAATATTTCTTTAAAGAAAATGGAGCGTTAGCCCTGTCAGAACGTATGAAGTTGTTATAAGACTTTGCGGCGGTAGACATAGCTGATGCAAAAACGAAGCTCGGGATTCCATGCAATGATAATCAGGCCAAAAAAAAAAGAGCCCTCCTAAGTAATTTATCCTCCAAAGTAATTCCAGTACTTATGGGATTCACCTTCAAAATGTAATGTGGCATGCAGGTAGAAAAAACATAGGAAATGAGAAATCCAGGGAGAGTGAGGGGAGACGCAGGGAGACAGGGAGGGAGAGAAATCCAAAGTGGGAGTCATAAAGTAAGTAATCTCCACAGTCTGCCATCCAGACAGGTCTCCTGTGACCTCCACCGCCGGTGCCCTTCGTCCTTCACATCTGACAAAGTTGGGAGGACACAGTGGAAATATGAGGCCGTCTCAGCCACCTCCATATCTGAATGCGCTCATTATGTCTCTGTCTGGATAAGAGCATCTGTTAAATGACTGAATAGTAAATTGTGTGCTGAGGACAGCAGACTAGCAGGGCAGATAAAGGAGCTTTGTCTTAGTTACATTTCAGCAGGTAGCAGCATGGCTTAGACTGCCAACAGGTTTTGCTACTGTGCAAGCCTAATGGTGGATGACTGAGGGGAGGAGAGGGAGTCGCTGGGAGAAGACATGTGATTTTCCACTTGTCCAAGCAGTTTTCTGTAAAATCACACGAGCTGCCCCGCACTTTGGTCAATGTATTACACAATCAAGATTCTGAAATGTGCATTATCTGTCAGATTGTGCCTAATGTTAATCAGTTAACAGGGACTATGTGTCTTTGACAGAACAGGCTGTGCTCATGCCAGTGTTGTTCCAATAATGCCTCTTTAAATTGTTCTAATACCGGCCGACGGGGATCGAGATGGATAATTTGTTAGAGTGGTAGAAAGGCAGAAATAGAACATGTGTTAAATCTCCGGTTTGAAAACAGAACAATGCTGCCTGCCATTTGAATAAATGTGTCAGTATTCAGTGGGATTTGGAGAGGTAATATTTTTGCCTAGGAAATGTGAAAAAATATTTGATAGTCAGGGTGTTGGTGAATGGAAAGAGCTAATACTTAAAGGTCCCCTGTGGAGATTTCATGTAAACAAACAAAAGTTATGTTTAGTTTCAGTGTTACTCTCTAAACTCATAGTGTGTATTCTTGAGGCAGGGCTGTACCCAATGCCATTTTACTTTGAAAGCTTCCACTGAACTTTTCAAATGAGCCTTTGAACGTCTGTCATCATACTTTATGACATCATTTCCAAAAACAAAACAAAACATAACAAAAAAATCCCAATTTAAATAAAGTGGTAGATAGACTTTGTCTGATAGACTTTATTTTCCGGGTCGACCAACAGTCGTCATTTAGGGCCATTAGTCGACTAGTCGCCTGCATGTTTACGATATTAATTTAGTTGTTAAATGATATATTTTGGGCGGGGCAACACAATGGTTTGAGTTGAAGGTGTGAGAAAGAATAGTATCAGTAACATTGAGTACGTTTACATGGACAGTTTAATTCCCTTGTAATTCGGAATGAAAGTTCCTTCCTATTAAAAATTATCTTGTAAACACCTAATTCGGATTGAAAATGGCCAATGCGATTGAAAATTCAATCCGATGTAAGGGGCTGGAATATTCCGTTTCTAATTCCGAATGAAAGAATTTCTCGCACTTGTATACACTCATTACTCTTTAAGTTCATTCCAGTCTTTCTGCGCATGCTCGTTTCCTTGCCCTTCTGGCGCGATGATGTATGTAGCACGCATAGCAACGGGCTGAGATAGAGCAGTTGGACTTGTTGCACTAACCGGTTTCCATTCGCCACAGCACGGTCTTCTGTCTCCCTTCTTCAACCTTCTACCTCTCTTCTCCTCCTCAACAGACGAAGCATTAGCAGAACAAGGTTGTTGTCGTACTGCTGCTTCAATAATATAAGCAAAACAAGCCCGAAAAAAAAAAAGCACTAAGAACGGTGTCGTCAAGCATCTTGTTATCCGGAGCGAGGACTACAGTGTTTTCTTCCGGTAAACGTAAACATCTAACATCCACTCCACCCCCTATCCAATCAGAAACCTTCCCTGCCCCAAACCTTGCGCAGACCCGAATAAAGGCGATTAAACTGATCTCCCATTTAAACCCTAATTCGGAATGAATATTTTCCATGTAAACTACCTGGAAAAACTTTAATTCCGAATTATTTCATTCAGATTTATTTAATTCAAATGAGAAGCCATCATGTAACCGCACCCACTGTTAACACTGTGCTACATTACAGAGAAATACAAAACCGTACTAATGAACCTTCATTAATATAGGCCTATATTTTATCTACAAGTGCACGTCACACACTGAGCGAGCCGCCTGTTAATGACGCTGTGGGCTAATGGGCATGTAGCTACTTCCATGTTTCAGATGATACGTCATGTTTGTAGTCGACCAATGAAGATGAGTTTACATATCACCTTGGGTTCGTCCTTCACCTTCTCAAAATGATCCCACACTTTGGATTTCCTGCCCGACATGTTATTAACTAGCCTGTGGAATAACCGCAGGTACCAGCCCTGTGAATTACGGGCCGTAAACATGCCGCATCTTTAACCGCCTGGAAAACGTGAGGTCGGGCGCTGGGTTTTATGCTAGCTTTAAAGAGCTTGGTGGCAAGTTGCGTCTTATAAGTGTGTAGGCCTATCATCCGTGGGACAGATGTAAAGCTCTGGGTAGCCCTGCACTAACATGATCAACTTTTCCGTATTTATCAGACTGAATATTTACAGAAGAAGGGGAAGATATCTGTTGGCTGTGTTTTGTTCTTAACATGACTCCTGTCTGACTGCTGAGCGTGGCCTCTTCTTGTGTCTGTCCTTTCAAATTAAATTCCCACATGGTCCAGTCACATAGGTTTTGATTTATTTTCACAAGGCGCAGCTCTTGATAGAGTTCCACATTTGTTTGTTTTTTGTTTTTCTGTAATAAAGCAACCAATAAAATGTTACTAATGACCTTTCTGGTCGATTACCATTTGGCCGGCCATTAGATAGTAGCCCTAGTTGGCACATTCCTATATGTGTTGATATATTACTGTATTAAAGCATGAAACCTCAAGTAGAATGTGACTCATGGCGCACATATCCTCATGCATGTGCATGATCCCTGTATGTAACATTGCTCCATAGCACCACTAGTAGCCAAAAACTTCTCAGACTACCTAACTGCTATTGACTGTATGACTATGCACATTAAACCAGAATGATATTGCATTTGGGTGTATATTTACATTTCATTTCCCAGCACGTTCTCATTACCTGAACTAAATTCTAGTCTTACTACTGTTTTCTGATTGGTCTGATGGATTGGTACTAACAGGTTGTTTGCACCTCCATCATTAAGTTAAGGTAACACTTGTTGTTAAATCAGAAAAACTCCATTATTATTAACTTTAATACTGTCTTCATCAGTTTAAACACTTGTGATTTATCTCCTGACTTCATAATCATAAAGATTCTCCACAGAAAGAAACAAAACAAAATCTCGGGTTGTATTCAAAAAAAAAAAAAACAGTGCAGGAAAGATTCCAAGTATTGTTCTCATGTCTTTGCTTCTTAGGAAGCTGGGTCTTTGTTGTGTTTGTCTGGAACAGCTATTTTGACATAAATTTGCTCGTAAAAATATCTGAATCATCTCTCACATCATGCACCTCTTTCATTCATAAATATATCCCCATGTATCATGGTTATATATCAGTAAGCAGTATGGTATTGTTTGATAAGTATTGCTGCAACCCTGTCTCTACCTAACCAGAAATGCTGGCCATGAAGACATTGCTGGGTAAGATACGAACTTACAAGCTACAAAAAAAAGAAAAAGAAAAAGAAGTTCAATTTTTTTTTTTTACTTCTGAGGATTGTGTGTTAGTACTTGAACACCATCCAGAACAGTTTTCTTGCAGCTGATCAGAATTCTTGGCTTGCCTTGCTCTTCCTTCAAACCTTCTATTTAAGGATTGCACCCCCTCCGAGCTATTGTACCAGTGCCACTGTGCTAATCAATCACAGACCACGCTGTGTGCAGTAGTGTACGTGTGTGTGTGTGTTTGTGTCACTGTGTGTGTGTGCATACTTACACATTGGTGAAGGGGGTGTTTAGCTGATGCTATTCGAATGATTATGAGTCCTTAAACATCAAGCCTATTGCCAAATTGCCCTTGACAAGGAAATATGTTGTTAGCTAAGATAATGCGCTGCCCATTATTTTAGGCTATAGTGCTCTGCCAGAATGCAGGATTATTTGGAGCTTGCAGGGCGGCGGCAGCTGCACGCTTAGAGATACACAGAGCTGAAACAGGGAGCATCACCACCATTATGTTGCCAGTTATGGAGACAAGAAAGAAAATTGTAGGTTATACCTACAGGCAAAAAGGAATGCATTTTGGCACCTCAGCACATATAGTATTTAGACATGCAACAATTTAGTGTTATAAAAAAGCAACAGTATTTGCGTAGCCATAAATTAGCCATAATGATACACTCTAGGGCTTTAAAAAAATAACTTTTACACAAGGTACAGTAGCTACAAAGATTTGCTTTGTGCTTTCATGTGGTCCAATTTGGGAGTTCTCCAGCTCAATTTCCCACTAAATCTAAAAAAACCCTGCTTTTTTTCTTCCTCCTTCAGCCTGGTGAGTTACATATCAAAAGCAGTGGGAGGAAAGTGTTTTAAATATATGCCAATAAAAATCAGACATCATTATTACAATTCATTTGACAATGATATAGAGGAATGTCTTCGGCAGTTAACTGTGCTTTTATCACTACTCTGCTAATTACGTGTGCCCCTCATCGGCGGTTTTCCTCAACATCTATCTCAAGAATTCTGACTTTATTTATCAAGACATGGAATAATGAAAAAAAAAGGTATAGGTATACCTTTTTAAATTTTAATTGACTAGCACATGGAGACAATGTGTGCACATACCGTATGTGCATGCATGTTGTTTTGTTCTGAACTTCAGACATCCAAACATTTAAATGAGTTGTATCAGTTCCACCCTGTGGAGGCTTGGATAGCGAACAATATGTCATCTTAAACAAGGCTTTTACATAAAGCAGGTAAGCAGGTGGGCTTACACTTATTGTCCTCTACATTTCCCCATATCAACATGCATCAACATTACAATATATGGAAATGTTAGTCTGAGGAATTCACTGTAACATAAATCATTCACACATGGCACCATATAAAATCTCCATGAACACGGGTGCATGTGATATTAGTGAATCTCCATGTGTCAATCTCGTATGGCAAGGCTTGACTCGAGTTAAAAAAAAAAAAGGGAAGAAAACATGATGAATAAAAACACCTGCTGACATACATGCACCATAAAAGCAGCGTGAGAGGATGCATGTTTCACAGTAAATCAAAGGTCTTCCAACAAAACTGTCAGGGCAGTGTCAGTGTGTGAGAGTTCAAGTGAATCAGGAGGATATGTTGGGGCCGGGAAGCTGGTGCAGCCAAAAATACTGAACTGGTGAAGAGTGTTTTTTTAAGCAAAAATTTAAGTCCTGAAATTAGATTGAAATGAGGTGCTGAATGTTAAAATGGTATCATGATTTCAAACTGAGATACTCGATCTAATCATATGGTGCATTGTAGGGCTGGACGATTAATCGAATTTTAATCATGATTTTGATTTTGGCTTCTCACGATCATAAAACCATTCTAATCGAAGAAAAACGATTAATGCGCCGCACGGCGCAGCATGTATGTAAGTTCCTGTGCTGGAAAAGTACCGTGAATGCACCTGTGTTACGTGCTGCAGCAGCAGCAAGCGTGTGACGTGTGAGGATCAATAATATGTGGAGCGAGCGATTGAGAACATGGCAGAAAGGCAGCCTTTGGTTGAGAAGAAAGGTAGGACAACTTCAGTCATCTGGAAACATTTTGGCTTCAAGTTGACGGACGTCGAGCAAAAGGAAATTGTTTGCAAAGTTTGTCACGCTGTCGTGTCTGCCCCCCAAGGCAACACGACCAACTTATAATTGAGTGTATTAATCATGATTTCAATATCAATCAAAATAATCGTGATTGTTATTTTTGCCATAATCGTCCAGCCCTAGTATGATTTTATTCTTCCAAGGAAATGATATTGGGAATAATAATCATTGAAAAACAATCAATTCATTATTATAATGATTGCAGATTATTTTTCTGCTGATTAATGATTATTAACTAAACTAAATATATTCAAGTATGATCGTATGCCACTGTGTTTTAGTTGGGATTCTGTTTCTTGCAGAGAATGTTAGTAGTTAATAGAGTTTACCTTTAAACCTATTCTTAATGAAACCATTTGATATATCAAGTAGCATGTATTTTGGATCATTTCTTAGATCAATGGCTAAGATTTTATTAATTTCCTGTCCTCTAACATCCCAAAACTTCTGTATCACAGACAGTGGGTGAGATAACCTGTCTCTTGAGCCATAGAGGAGAGAAGTCCGCATTAAACATATGACATTGGAAAGGTGATACATGAGCTCTGTGTAAAATCTTGAGTTGAATAGCGTTTATTCTATAACAAACAGTTAAGGCTTTTGCCCTTTCCCAAGCATCATCCCATTAATCATCCGTAATATTTAGCATAGAGCCCCTTTAAACTAGCCAGTAGTATTTAACCTATAACAATGAGTCCTATTTTACTAATAATATAACTAACTAATAATACAGTATAAAATCTTAGCTAAGTCACTAATAGCTGCAGCTGTCAAATAAATGTAGTTGAGTAAAAACACTGAACTGAAACTCTGAGAGGAAAAAAAGTGCCTCAAAGCTGAACCTAACTGCAGTACTTCTAGTAAATGCACTTACTTTCATGTATATAATGATATAGTCAACCAAACATTAGTCGACCAGAGAGGTCATTAGTTGGCAAGATTACATTGGTCGCTTAGTCGCAGAAACCCCCCCCCAAAAAACAAACATGAAACTCCATTAGGAGCTGCGCCTTGTCATAATAAATCAAACTCTATATGACTGGAGCATGTGGGAATTTAATTTGAAAGGAGTCAGACAGGAGTCATGTTACAAACCAATCACAGCTGACACATATCTTTCCCTTCTTCTGTAAATATTCAGTCTGATAAATACAGAAAAGCTGATCATTTTAGTGCAGGGCACCTGTCCAGTGGATGACATACCTACATACTTATTAACAGTGTTTGGATGAAAGTCGGCTCTGCACTCAGGATTTCAGGTAAATAGGCTATGTGGTGCTTTGTGAAGGCTGCATATTACTTCAGACGCAACCTGTCACTGCGCTCTTGAAAGCTGGCACAGAAAAGGCACAAAAGTAGCGCCCGACCTTACGATCTCCAGGCGGTTAAAGACACGGCATGTGTACGGCCCCTAATTTCCAGGGCTGGTACCTGTGGTTATTCCACAGGCTAGTTAATAATATGTTGGGCAGGAAATCCAAAGTGTGGGATCATTTTGAGAAGGTGAAGGACGAACCCAAGGTGATATGTAAACTCATCTTCATTGGTCGACTACAAACATGACGCATCATCTGAAACATGTAAGTAGCTACATGCCCATTAGCCACTTAGCACAATCATTACTGCTTTGCCGACAGCGTCATTAACAGGCGGCTCGCTCAGTGTGTGACGTGCACTTGTAGATAAAATATAGGCCTATATTAATGAAGGTTCATTAGTACGGTTTTGTATTTCTCTGTAATGTAGCACAGTGTTAACAATGTTACTGATACTATTCTTTCTCACACCTTCAACTCAAACCATTGTGTTGCCCCGCGCAAAATATATCATTTAATAATAAGATTACTATCGTAAACAGTTGGGCGACTAGTCGACTAGAACAGAATAGAATGGAAAGAACTTAATTCATCCCCAAAGGGAAATTCAACTGTCCAGCAATATGGTTGTTACATGTCTTCACAATAAATGGAAAAAGTGGAATTGCACCAAACAGAATATCAGGCTGCCAATACTAAAAATTAACTAACATTGTTGTAGTGTAACAGCTCTCTTTAAAAGTTGCTGTAAATGTGCCCAAAGCCTTACAGCAGGATATTATCATGGATGGATGTCAAAGAGGGGAGTCTGGAAAGCTGGTGGAGCTTGTACCAATTAAACCAGTTTGTGTTTTGTGGAAAACTGTACAAATAGATGTCCAATAGATGACAATAAATAAATGGGAACACAGCAGCTGAGACCATTCCTGCATCAGAGGCTTGCCATGGGTAAGACCGTGTCTGCAAGACTAACACAACAGATGCGTTGTACACCACCTGGCTGATGCATCCCACAGACTACATCATTTAATCACTGACCCTTTGGCTCTGAGAGAGGAGGAGAGAGAGGCATCGAGAGAGGCAGGGACTGCAATAAATACCCCAAAATGAATTCTGAATCCATGAGATGTCATACCAAGCTTTAATTTTAGAATCCTCATGTAGCAAAATGACCAAATGTATTACCAGCCAAGACTAATCCTTTTTATATAAATCCCTACATTTCCTACTTTGTCTTGTTATGAGAGGCCCTGTGTGTCTGCTGGATGCTACTTACTCTCTTTCTTCTTCCCTAAAATGCATCAAATACTATATGTGGAGTAGGACACAATCTCATCCATCATGATCAATGCCTCAGTGTGACTGTCTGATCACTGTAAAGCAAAAACATACTCGCTCTACGTGCAGCTCCCAGTGACACAGAAACTAAGGGCAGGACATAATCTGTACATTACAGAATTTAAAGTGAATTGGAAAGCCAAGTAAAACAATAAACATCAGCAAAATAGACAGCACATGTAATGGATTGTGCACAACAACCTTTTAGTCTATGCTATTCACCCCTTAGGGCGGACAACACGCTGCAAGCTGCATCTCTGGTCAGATCTTATTGGGCTGTAAATCTCATTTTATCTCTTCAAACTACGGAGATTTGATTAAATTTGAGTAAAGCATGACTTGAAAGGGGGTTTGACAGTAAGATAAAAGAAGAAGTGGGAAAAAAGGAAGTCTAACAGTCACATTACTAAATCCTCTAATAACACTGAGAGTAAAATGCTTTGGCAGGGAGTTTTGGAAGGCTGAGGTCTGGAGAAGATTATTTTTGCTGAGTGGAGTGACAGCTAGCTTGTGTGCAAGTTTAGCTGGTTAAGCTACTTCCAAGAAGGATCATATGTGGCAGTGTGTCGATAGAGTGGCTGGAGTGACCCCACCATTCGTTCCAGACTCTACATGTCATTTTGGTACACAAGAACCCTATTTTAGATACGCCGGGCCTCAATCACTAATATGTGCGTAGAAACTAGGGCTGATCCCAACTAAAGCCCTATTCGGACGGGATTAGTTTAACATGGAGACGTGGGGTAAAGTAATTATTACCAGGGATTGTAGTCCCGGCCGAACACGGCATGTCTGTAATCATTACGGATAATGTCAGTAAAAATTACGGGACTTTTACCTTCTGTAAAACAGTCCGGAGAAAATACCTCAGGTAATATTAATCCCATGCGAACGCGATCCTCTGTAAAAATGTATGTAAATATTTCGTCACGTCCTGTTTACAACCATTTTTCCATGTTTTTCAATGATGGAGGCGCTTGAAGAAGCGTGATGATCGCATAGCCCTACATGGGAGACCAATCAAAAAGGTCGAGAAGAAAGCACTTTTCAGAGCCACGAGACTTCTGGTTGTGTTAGGTAGGCCTAATATAAATCCATATTGCTAATCGTTCCAGATCATGGGCAATATTTCATATTGGGCTAATCATTAATTATTATTATCCTGCAGCTGATGCTTACAGGGAGCAACGTAGCACGCACATGCCGACAGGGAGTTGACTCCAGGGCGCAAACCGAGTTACCACTCCCATCTCTGGTAGAATTACAGCGATTTCTTGTCCCGTGCGAATCGGATATTTATATTACAGACATCCTGTGGTAAACTGACATTAGTCCACATCCCTATGTAAAACTAATCCCGTCCGAATAGTACTTAAGAATTTTCCTAGTCGACCAATCGTTGTCATTTAGGGACTAAGTAATTAGCTGCTTAACATTACCTCACTTTATAAGATATAGTTATATCAAAATGTCAAGGTTGCATTGTTTGCCTTGTGTTATTGGTAGAGGCCATGTTGCAGAGGTTAACCCTTTATGCTCTGTAGCCTGCAATACACTTGCATCTAAACATATAATGCACTTATTTATATATTAAGGCTAAGCATGACGGACAGTACATATGTAGCCTGAATGTAAAACCACATGTGATCAGTCAGTTAATCAGAGATATTGTGACAAACATCCAGGGTCATGGGAAACCTTTAAAAGTTGTTAAATTAGTAAAAATCATGAAAAGTTTTTTAAAAAGTTATGAAACTTTGTTGAGTGTATGAAATTATCATATTAATCTTCAGTGGATAACCTTCAAGGTAAGGCAACAAAATGGCAAATTTATTTTCTGTAGCTGTCGAGGTAACCTAGCTCTAAATGCATCAATAGGTGTCAATATTTTGTTTACTAGTACAACATTTCTTCATTTTCTCCCCGAGATCTGTCTCTGCCTACATGTATGCCAGCTAGCAGACATTATGTTTGAAAAGTTTGAATCTATTATGTTTGAAAAATGCCAAACACGCAGGGCAAGAATAAAAAAAATATTATGGGTCCTTGAAATGTCACGGAAAAGTTTTGAAATTTTGTTCATCAAAATACAAGGGAACCCTCTACATCATTTTGTGATGCATGTAACTTATATATTAAGCACAGTAAAGCAATACACTGCTCAACATATTAGAGAGGAATGTAAATGTTATTTATTGATCAGGAAGCATGATTAACACATTTGATTTTCCACTTAAACACATCTCAATGGGTCCTGGCGATGAAGATGGATCCTGGTGATGGAAGGTCTGCAGCGGAACCCTATTACATTTTTATCTAATCCCTAAGGAGATTGAAATTTTCATGACAATGAAGCCTGTGAGTAACCTTAACCTTAGTTCCTGGGTCAGTGTCATCCTTTTGAGTTTGGTATTTTCGACAATTCTGTATATGTCCTTGTAAATAAAACAGCACCTTGCTTTAATAATCAGAAGGAATTGTGGGCCGTTAGAAGAAGCATTAGCTGCTAATGCTTGTGCTAACATGCCTTGCGTCGACTGCTCATCTTGGTAAGGTACTGTAGCCAAACATTGCATGAGTCAGGATCAGGATGACACACCGTTGTTTTAATACAGTTTTTATTTAAACAACAGGATAAATTAGCAAAAAGAAGAAGAGCTAACCTGCTGTGTGACGAAGCTGAAAAGATAACTGGACACAGACAGTACATGGGTGGGGCATATTATGGGATGCTGCAGCATAACTGTCTCTAACACAGTATTGCCATTGTCATTCAACCGATTATCTTTAGCTAACGAGTTTAAGGGGGAATTGTAGCGGTGCCTGGATCTCATTCACAGGCAACATGAAGTTCCCATGCAGGAAGTAATATGATGGATGTATACTGATACATTGCCAGTGCACAACTTGATGCGAAAACCAGAGACATGTATGGGGCTGAATATGAACGTAATGTAATAAAGATAAATAAAAGTAAAGATAAAATCGAACAGGAGCTGCTGGTAAAACAAAAGAAGTTCCCTTATCAATAAAATGCAATTCATCACAGACAATGACTTTGTTCAGCTGTCACAGATAGAAACATAAGCTTTGGCAGACAACATGAATAGGTAATGATGACGAATCCATCATATTTATGTCTTTATGTACCATCGGTGTAACTGTGGGACGTCTGCACTGCCCGTGTACTGTATATAATCCCCTGCAGGATTAAGACCCTATGGATGCTACTGTACAATCCAGTAGGAGCCCATATGGCTGTGGGAGGCCAAGTAGATTTAATCACACATTTTGGCTCATAATCTCATCATCAACTGGGCATGGTGTCTGAATGTTGTTTTTTTTGTTGTTTTTTTTCAATGTAGCCGTTAGTCAAATGAGGCCAGTGCAATCAGCCCTGACAGATTTAGAGCATGTTACAAGCCCTGTTTGTCACAGGCTGTACCTGCCACTCAAGTAGCAACACAGAGAAAGAGAATAGGAGAGAGGAAAAAAAGACCATTTTGTCATTCGCCTTTTGAATATCTTTAGGTAACCTGAAAGGAAGTAATTTTAGGGCCCCCTGGGGCTTAAATGGTGTGCCTTGATTTTGTTGAAAAGCACTGCAGCACAAGAAGACTGTGCTAATTCCATACTTTTTGCTAATTGCCTATAATTGCCCACCCAAACTTTATATACTTTGAGACTGAAATATTAATGACAGGTTTGTTTGATTTGAAGGAGCTGCAGAGTCGTGCTGTCGGATAATCAGGATGTATCTGTTCTGTCGGATAAGTTTTGTACAAATATTTTATAAAGACGTCATTATTTATGATGTCTTTTCCTTCATGCAGAACTTTGAGAATCAGTACAAGCACCTACATTTCGCCATTGTTATGGATTACTGTACCATGGTTTCACCAGGGTCTGACTGCGTTACTGTTTGGTCTGTATAATTCAATACAGGGCAGAAGCCAGGCCAGACAATACAAAGGTTGTTTTTCTCTCCATGTGTCTGCACACTTGCATCCTACTGACTCACTACATCTAAATTAAACCATTTTAAATTCTCACATTAGTCCTGTTCAGTGGAGGGTAGTAACTAGAGTTGGTTAATTCCTGGTTTGGCGGTCTGGTCTGGTGAGCAGGCTTAAACGGGTTTGATTTAACATAAACTGGCTGAACCAACATTTGTCATTATGACGTGTTCAGGCAAATTACCAAGAAGTCTACATTAGCAACCTTTGTTGCCTTGTATTGCAGTACTTCTAAGTAATAGGACAACACAATTAATATAATATTATGTTTATAATGGGACTAAAGGAGCCACTGGTGTCTGACAGGTCGTGTGTAATTTACTGCAGAACCCAGGCAGGTGTCGGCAACCTAAATAAGATCTAATTTCAGTAGAGGACGGAGGGGGAAGAGCCGCACATGCTGTGTTTGTTTGCCTCAAAGTTCATGTGTTTTTTGGGTTGACGAGAAGAGACCAGGCAGATTTAGTCTCTCAAGAAAACACGAATCTGGCAACATTTTGGATTTGAAGCCGATAAAAGAGGTGTCCTAACTAAAAGATCGTAAACATCCTCAATTTCCGTTGGACCCCTGTTTATAATTATTCCTGTTGCTCACTTTGAAAGCGCTGCAATGGACAAGGAACAGCTGATTCAGTAGTTGTCACTAAGTGTTATCTGTAGGATACCTTCTTATTTAACTTAAATTCCAAAAAAATACAGTGGCAGCTGACGGGAGGGAGATTACCAGAAAGCTGAAATTTTCTGGAATGCTAAATCAGTGGTTCCCAACTTGTCCAGCCATGTTGTCCAGATTTCTCCTTAGTCATCAGTTAAATAGTGATTGGCTAAGTGCGAGAGATAAGACAGCTTACTAGCCAATCATGGCACCGCAGCTGGAAAGGAGGTGTGGCCCGACCCCTTCCATGACCCCCCTACTACAGTTCAAGATCATGGCAGAAGATAACAGTGTGTCTACAGGTCCTTAAAAGTCTTAAAATGTCTTTAATTAAATGTTACAACAATAATCCAAACCAAAAATCTGTCCTAAATTTGGTTCAAAGGTGTCCTGAATGCATCTTAAAAAGCATTAAATTTAAATGTCTGATACCTGTCGACACCATCTCCTTCAGAAGAGGCTCATGCACATCCCTGGCCCAACAACCAGACCCTGTTCGTCTTTCATATGACAAGAAACAGCAATTAAAGTATGTGCTACCTTCTTTGTTAGCCAAAAATGGCGGACAATTCGACCTGAGGGTAATATCTCAATATTGTTACAGTAAAGTGATGTAACTTTCTGAACTCACCAGACTGTTCTAGCTATTCTAATATTTTCCTTCACCCATTTAGTCATTATAACCATTGCTGATGATTGATGACCAAAAATTGCATTGTATAAATATTTTTTGAAAGCATAAATAAAACTTGCTGCAACGTTTTGTTGACTAGACCTTCATCAGGCAAAACGTTTTGTAACAAAGAGAAGCCATCTTCAGTAGAAGTGGCTGTGAGTTTGCAATCAGTCACATACGTGCAGTGGGAAGACATCAGTACCAAACATCAGTAAGTTAACAGTCAACATTATACATAGAAATAAAAGAACAGGGGCAAAATTAAAAACAGCTTAGTGACAATCCCAAACAACCCCCCCAAAAAATTACATTAGATAGCTATGTTCTTGAGAATGCTTAAATTCTTATTGTTAACTTGCACTCCCTAAAAAAAAATACACATCCAAATCTTGAAGGTACATTAAAAAATGAACATATAGGGGTGTGTTTACATCAAGACTAAGCATCAATACACAAATAGGAAACTTGATAATAAATGCAACAAGGCCTCCACAATGTCACAGAGTAAAAATTACATCAAAATATGCCAAACAATAGTCAAATTACAGCGCCCTACCAAGGCTATATCCTATAAACTCATCCTAAACCTACAGCCTTGGTAGGGCGGGCAGGCAGTTGCCTGATGAAGGTCTAGTCACCGAAACATTGCAGCAGCATTAAAATCATTACTTTTACAAGTTAGACAGTGTGTGGGAGTCTTTCCTACAATTTTTATTCTTCTCGTCCCTCTCCTTCGCACCTGTTTGAAAATAAATGCACAAATAGTCAACCCTACACTATCATCACATATCGATTTCGACATATTTGGCCAAATATATTGCCCCCAGATCAACTTCCAAGTAATTAAACATTAACAGCTCATATTTTCTGGTTCTTGATATGGCACTGTGTTGACAATTAACCTGCACTTAACATTTGTTTCTACTTGTTGAGGACCTGTTTAAACCTAATACAGTGATGTTATAATTAGCGTCTATTGACATTACCACTTAAGTATTTTTTTACGAGAAACTCTCCACTCTTTCTTATTTTTGTGAGTACTTATTCCTCTACTTGAGTCAATATAATTATGAAGTAATAATACTTTTACTGGAGTACCGTTTATTTTTTGTCCACTCTGCCCACCACTGGTCCTTTTGATCCAAAGTAGGTCAGTCGTTCTTGACAAAGAGTGACTCTTTCAGTCCTCTCTTGATTGCCTCATTTAAACAGACATGCACTGACACGGCAGGTGATGATTTCAGTGTGTGGTTGCTTAAAAAATAGCAGGTTTGAAAACACGCTTCCAATCCTATTCAGCCTCAAGGTAAGGACATTGAATGGTAAACAGTTGTTGCAGTTTAAATAAAAAAGCCTGTTTCTTTTATGCGACATAATTATCTGGACATGATGATGGAAACATTTTAGAAAAAGCATTTGTGTTTGTGCTTTGACATTTGACATTGGCCATGAAAAACTCAAATCATAGTCAAGTGTATTCATATGAAAACAATCTAGTTGCCATTTAAAATTGAAAAGGGATTTTTTAAAAGCGACGTAGTTTAACGGTAAAAAAATTGTGTCAGTCATTTTTGTTTTAATCTATGTTTCAGGGAGACAAATGCTCTAATTAACCGTTTAAGAGTTAGTGTGTTTAAGCCTCCACAGCAGTGTACAGGAAGTGTAAGGAAGAGAGCAGAGGGTGTAGCCCTCTATTTCTCAAATTCTCTCCACATAATCACCTGCAACAGGATTAGTTCAGGGGCTCAGGGTCTGCCACTAGGTCCTAAATATGTTTGCCAAAAGCCCCAGCTGGCCTTCCCCATTATTTGGACCAGGTACTGCAAAGTCCCCCCACCCCCCAAGAGCATGCCATGCCTCCATCTTTTTCTGCATCCTCTCATCCATCCATCCGCCCATGCCCACCGACAACACGAGCTTCTCACTGTGTCTCCTTTTTAATGGTGGACCGAGCCAGAGGCCTTTACTTCACGTTTCTATCACTGCAGTGAAAATTATAATTTGTATTTGGTAGATACGACAGGACAAACAGACGGATGCTCAGCTCCACTAGTGAATGCAGCTCGTGTCATGTAACTGAGGTCATGGGTGTCGTGCGTTTTGCCTCTTGCAATGTCATCATTTGCTGATTTGAGGGCTTTAAAAAAAACTGCATGTTTGTATTTTATAAATGACTGCTCTTAGCTAGAAAAGCAGTAAGCAAGGTAGCTTAGAGTTGCAAACACAGCCAGAGGGTCCATGCAAGTTGCAAATGAAGCACATTTGAGAAAGCGTGAACATGAACAGGACATTTGTGAAAAGAACATACTGTATATTTTATCCTGAGATGCATGGATTTAAGGATTTCATTTCCTGGTAGACACTATGCAAAGAATCAGTCACAAAAAGCAATGCACACTGACATTATCACACCCTAACCGTTCAAATTACAGCTTCCCAGCAACGTTAGAAAAGAGAACCATTTTCTAAAAGCGTGCTATTAGCCTTTTTCTTCACTTTGAATCTAACAGCTCATGTCTGTAAATTGTATAAATTACATGATGACATATAGGCATTTAACCGAGTTCCCCGGCACCTAACCCAAGTGGAGAGTGCAGCACAGACCGCTTATCATGTGTAGACAGCCTGAGACTGGGGAGGGAGAGCGTGGCTGAGTGGTGCTGTGTCTGAGGCTTAGCAGGGAGGAGAGGAGGACGATACAAGTCATCATGACAGAGTAGCCTGTCCTAATGACAGGTAATCAGTGTATGAAAGCAATATGTTTTCCTTTTTCATATCAGTAGTTTGAAACGTTGCATATCCACCTCACAGTACGTCTTTCCAGTTTGTGACTGACTGAAACTCCTTTCTTTTAAATGTGTAAATCACCAGCTACTGCAAAATGTGCAGAAGGAAATGTCTGTGTGAGGATGAAGTGGATGTGCACACAATGCATCAGTGCTTTCAATTTTTTTCTGTGGAAAATAAACAGAGAATATGGCTGTGCTTGTTGGAGACACAACCATACCTTGAACAACGTTTAGCCCTGAAGTACAATGAAAGAGATGCAATTTAATATCTGTATAAAGTACGAAAAGAATAAAGTTTTCAGAAATTCATTGAAATGGAGAATAAGTAGGAGCAGAAGGGTAAACAAGCATGTTTACAACTGAGTGCTTTAACACTGTACTTTTAAAAGAAGAAAAAACACTTAAAATAACATAGTTATTGCTCATGGACAATGCCACTAATACAAAAGGACATAATTGTGGCTATCTTATTTGGTATATCTTGATTTTCCTACTGAATTTTCTGATAATATTTCCTGTAAATCATTACAAACTGAGTAATTTATAAAGCAAAGAGGTTTTTAAATGCAAAAATAAAGGTTTGACGATACACGGCCAGAACGGAAATACCAGAGTCAAACAGACATATGTACATCGATCGTAGGTCAAGCATAAAAGATTGAGATTCTAACACCTTACAATCCTGATAATCTCTCTATGCTTATCAGCGCGGAAGGACTAGAGAAAGATGAGAGCGTCCTGCTGTTGCTTATCCCTTCTCAGCATGGCCACCGCACTGATCAGAGGAGGAGGACACAGGTGGAGACCTGGAACAGTGTCATCATCAATGCTCGAACAGAAACGAAACAGTCTGGCCTGGGCACCAGGAGCTGGATTTAGCCAAGGTGGAAAATGCCAGCCAAATGCCTTTTTGCTCTTCTTGATTCCATGCTCTCCCTCTCATAACAATATCAGGGGCCATTCCGCGGATGGAGAGAAGGCTAATATTGAACAGGCAGGCCAGACAAATAAGAGCAAAGTGTACTTAGCCACCTGTGGACCAGCTGGAGAGGAGATGGCCATAAGATGGCATGGAGTCCTCAGAGATTCAGCGTGATGAACAAAATGAATGAAAACAACAGAAGCATTGGACCTGCTGCTCCACAGAAAATTATACAGACCCTTTATCAGAATTACTAATGAATGGTTCTGCCACGGCACTTAAAGGCATCTGCGACTTGATGAATAGTGTGTGCTGAGTTGCTTATATTCTATTGGTCAAAATAAATCAGATCATTATCCTTTGTCACCCGCAGATCGAATCCAGACATTGTATCTAACAAGTAGTGCCAAGTTGGGTTGCTTGAAAATAAATTAAGTGTCTCGTTTAAGATCATTTATTAATATTTCCCCTCATCATATGCATGTCTCCACGCAATTTGCAGGGAAAGCATCAACCTAGACCTTCCTAATCAATAATCAATCTGGGGCTGAAATGATTACATGAGTAATGAAAATACTGAAATTCCAAATGTCTGCCTCGAGGCTTTGTTTTATTATGAAACAGACAAGAGCAATAATCTCTGCCGCACCGAGTAGTGATGCTGGGTATTGATGCAAATTGAAAGTGAAGTGTACTGTAGATAAAGGAAGACAAGGAACTAAACTATTGGGCATTATTCTGGGGCAGAGGTAACTGTGCTGCTGCATTGGCCGCTTGGCAGTGCTTTGTTCAAAGTCCGGGTGAAGTAAAAATAATTGTGTGCTCAGTTTGTCACACCACAGAAAATCGTTTCATTAACCACCTAACCAAATTTGAATGCTTAGAAAAGTCGCTAAGTTTATGAAATTAGGTATGAAATTAGCCCTGAGATGCTGGGGTGTATCCACTGAAGGTGCTGAGCTGAGGAATGACCTGCTGTGAGGAGACAGACTATCGTTCCCAGTTAACCCAGTAGCACAGTAAGGTAAACACTCCCCCAGCCGAAGAACGAGTGAGCCACCGTGCAGCTACAGACTGTCGTTGAGCAGCTAACATTAGCACAAAGCACAAACCCACAGCAATGAGCAGTAACTGCCAGGCTGGGTAGACAATTTGGGCGAAAAGACTACCCGTAGGTTTGTGATGGCTATTTTGTAGGTGTGTCTGATTGTGGCATTTAACAGTTATTTTTTATGTCTTCATTATACTGAAATAGCTAAGAGAGTTTGTTGAACTTAGCGCCTTTGCTAACAAACAGGGTGAGCAAAATGACACTGATGCTATAGGCTTTAACATTAGTTTTTTGAAAAGTGGTCGAGGGGCTACGTTTACGATGGCTCCAGTGCGCCATCGAGGCTGCCCAAAACATCCTGGGCACAGAAACCGTGAAAAATAGGTCTCACAGTCATTACTATTATGTTTACGATCTTTTCATATGTTTACTTTACCAGGACTTTAAAAGTATAGCTAAAGCTAGCCCGCTAGGTTAGTCACCACAAATATACCATTTGCAATATTACATATTATATGTAACTCACAGCCTTTGATGGACTTTCGCAATAAATCCACAAAGGCCCCGTGCTATTCAATGACATGTGCTTGAGGTCTCCCTTACTGACTTTTTGATCGTCTTGACGTATGAAAAGTATCCCAGACACTGAGCTGAGAATCAGTGGGAAGCGAAGAAGGTGGCCTGTTCTGATTGTTGGAGCAAGCTGATAGCCAGGCAACCGCCATCAACTGTGCTACTTCCCACACATTGCCTCATGTTGCTGCTGAAGAACGAGTCTGTAGAACAACAAGGGGTGGTTGGATACCATGCCCAAGGCTCGGGCCTGCCAGCAGAGAAGAAGCAGTGGGAGAGCTACAAGCAGGAGCCATCACAGTCCTTCTGCTCCAAGTAGACGAGCTGAGGACCACAATGCTGCGAGAGATAAAGTCCATATTCTGTGAGAACACTGGCGAAAGAATCAGATCATTTTAACAGTTTCAGCTCTCCATGGCATGGATGCTCATCACACTCTTGCTACTAAGGCCCAGTCCCATTTCTTATTTTTACCCCTACACCTTATTTTCTAGTGCCCCTTTGCCCCCCAGGACTGAGTTACAAAGGGTAGTCGTTGAAATCTTCCCCTAATAAATGAGACTACCCTTTGAGACCCTGATATTGTTTATGCTAAAAGACAATAATGGCATTTATCTGATGGTGATACAAAATCATGGACCCTTGTGATTCTTTCACAACTTAAGTTACACGCTATCAAATAATCAAACAAGTCATGAAATAAAAAAGAATGGTGCTTCATTACCAGGCCACTAGCTGTGCTCTGTAGGCTAACGTTAGCAACCCGTGCTTCTACCCTGCTAGTTGGCACTGATATTAAAGAAGCGGTAGTATATGCAGCAACTTTGTGGCTGGACTTTTGTTAAACTTCGGGTGTCATATGCCATCAAAGGAGAGGATGCGACACTGAAATATATTTAAAACGTAGGACTGTCATGTACAAATCAGTTATAACAATGTTACGTTAGCTAGCTAGTTAGCTAACACGACATACTATTATCGATTTTTTTCTGTAATGCTTGTTTTAAAGAGAAGGACCATGATAGATTGACATATAAACCTATGAAAATTGAACATTGATCGTAATTTTTAAAATTTGATTAACTAAGAAAATAAACATGATTCTGTGAAAAACCTCCATGTAGCCCCAACACTTTGCCCCAGGAGTAGGCGACATGTGGCTCTTTAGACCCTCTCCATTTGAATTAAAAAATGTTTTTCACCGCCAACGCATCAAAGTTAAAGTACCAAATAATTATAAATAGCCCGCTGCAGAGTAGCCACTTTGTAGTAAACCCTATTAATGAATGCTCATTTAGACCTACTTGTAATGTTGAGGGGCTAATTTAGACTTAATAGGCTGTTACCTTTTACTCAGATATGTTTTGCGGCTCCAGACAGATTTGTTTTTTCTTTTTTGGCCAATAATGGCTCTTTTAATAGTAAACTTTGCCGACCTTGCTGTACCCTACCCTTATGTAGGTTCAAGGGGTGTATTGGGACTGACATAGGATTCTTTCTTGCTGTCATCACAGCAAAGCTCTGTGTGTTTCAGAGTTTGGTGAAGTAAAGCTTACACCCAACAATGAGGATACTTGACAAATGGGATTTTTTGGAGGCAAAATACAGCTAAATTTCTTCTCCATGTAGGCAGTGTTTTTGGTTAGATCACACAAAGTGAATTCACTGGAGTAATAGACTTTATTAACACTGTGTGGCAGTGTAGCATCTTACTGTATATATCAGACAAGGCAGTCTTTTAATGAGAAATACATCATACTGTGCATATAATTATCCATCACAATTCCTAAAAAATCAAATCAGTGGTTATTTCCTTTCAGAAATTAGCACATGTGACTGTTCTATTACTTTAATAACGTTTTCCAAACCATTTAATCACTGATAATGCATTCACACTAACTCACTATATCCAATTATCTGCTCTACACTGACATCAGTCCACCCTCTGCTCCATGTTAGCACTGATCAGTATTAATCTAATCAATTATAGAATCATTTGACAAGCCAAAGGCTACGCAAATCTTATACTAACTGAGCTCTGTAAAACATGTCATGCATTGTAATGAGAGTACTTGATAATATCCTCTAGCCAGAGCCATTTGTGTGGCAACAAGGGCAGATGATTTGAAATATTGAGCATAGGAGAAAACCGCCGTGGCATTGTTGCCAATTATACATTTCTGAAACTACAGGGGTATGCTCCCCCGAGACCTGACTTTCCCCAGCCCTGATGCACATGCTCCGAAACATCATATCCTTGGTAATATTGGCTGAGCTGTGATTGCATTCTGCCTGATATTCTGCAGTTCATTAACCTATAGTTAAAAAACTCCCCAGACAGTTGATCTAATAGAGAGGACACAGTGCTCTATCCCCTCTGCTCCAATAACTGAAGAGTAAAGATAATTAGGGCCCCGTTAACAAGAGGAGATGCAAATTCTCTTTCCGTTGTATAGTTCAATTATAATTTGCTCCCAGTGGGCTCAACATTCTTGGGAATAGTCACCATGTATACCCAAGGGTCATCCAAATACATTCCTTCCGCTTATATTGGATGGCATTTCCGCAGTAAGACAGGTGTAATCCTTTGGTTATTGCATGTCAATAACCACAACTCAAATGGAATCCTTCATTTAGCTCGCACTTAGAGCCGCACCAGGGAAAGTTGGCCCTTCTAATAAGGGGGAAAAGTAAAAAGGAGTATAACAATGCCAATGCATAATGGATTAGCCCAGGTTTGCGGGCTGAATATCAAGCAGCTTCTCTGGTACACACGGGCCACCTGAGCTCTGTTACAACAGAGTTGTTAAGGTGGGAATAAGCCACTAGGTGAACGCCCACCCTGACACTCTCTTTGACACACGTGATATAGATAAATGAAGCATGCTAATGAGCTTTCTAGAGGCTTCCCACCAACAGGAGGGGATAATCTGTGAGGACTCGTCCCTGCTTGGATTAATTTTATAATAAAAGGAGAGTAGGCAGAAAATACCAAAGCTCTAAATATGGCTGACTACTGAATAAAAATAATATGATGAAGTCATATAAACTGAAATAATCTTCAGAGCCAGGGTTCCCAAAAGTCTTAAAAGCCATTGGATTCATTCGAAAAATAGGCATTAAAATGTCTTAAATCAATCTTTCAATAGTCTTAAATGCTCAGACACGGGAGTTGAATTTTATGAATCACTCTTTCTTTTTTTTTTTTTTGGTAATTATTTTATTCGGCTCCAGCCACAGATTCATATACCTCTATCACTGGCTATTTACAGAACAGCTTTTTTCATCATTTGAACCATCTCAAACCAAACCAAAAACAGCAGGAGTAACAACCTCACTATCATAATCCAGAAAAAAACACCACCACCACCACCAATGAAACAATCACATACAAATTACTAGGATATGCTTAAGTCTGTTGAGTGCTATTAATCAAGTATAACCAAGTCCTGTTCAGAGGCGTCCATCTTGTCAAGACAGGTTGCCATATTTTGATAAATCCCTCAATATTGTATTGAGTGTAAGTCAATTTTCCAGAGCCATAGTTCTCCGTACTTCCTTATACCTGTCGTCCATTGCAGGACGTCCTTAGAGATCCAAAATTATAGAGATGATCATTATAATTCTCCTTGCTATGTGCAGGAGTATTCCAACCAGTTAAGCGCCATGGCAGCTCCTCACATCGTCCACTTTGGCTGCTGGAATACATTGAAGATGTAGTAGCTCCAAATCACATCCTATCAAAGCAGCCACTTCAGTTTTCACTTTTTGCCAACATTTCTGTATCTTTATACATTTCCAAAACATATCTGCATGCATGCCAACTTCTGAATACATTTAGAAGAGCTCAGAAAATTGAAATTGCATCTTTCTGTTGGTGTCTCAAAATAGTATGTGTATTTTCTATGACTGATGCCCAAACATTTTCCTCTATGTGGTCTGTAGTGTGATTAAGATTTGAGCCTAAGGTTGCATAAACAGAGGAAATAAATCTTTTTGGTAGGGGTTGTTTAAAAATGTCCTCCAGGAAATGATGTGTTACGTCCCCGCCAGAGGTCAAGGGGAAGGGGAGAGTAACACAGTGAAATGGAGAGAACTTTCAAAAAAGAAAAAGCAGAGCAAAACAAATTGCCAGTTTAAAGGAAGTTTATTTTTAAAACGAAAATGGGAAAAAGGACCATCAATGAAAAACGAGCTCCAGAAGGGAACTAGATCGCCTGTAGCAGGGACACCCAGAATAAAGAAAAGATTAAACACAGCCAACAGATATCACCGCACAAAGCCAAACTTTTACTTATTACCCATTGTCCCTCCTTCATTGAGTTCGACAAGCCAGTCCAGGCCCTTTTCTTGCCAGACCCTGAACACTACATCTTGACAAGATGGAGGGAAATCTGGGTTTCTCCATATAGGAGCTGGAAGTGAAAAATAGTTCTTAAGTTTGAAACAAATCTTGATTTTATTCCATGTTTTGAATGAACAATGAAGTCGCTTTGAACCTCCTGTTCCACCGTCTTGTAATTTACAAAGGGGCAATTCTTTAGTGTCAGTACACCACGAGTTCTAGACTTGTATGTATTTTAAACATCTGGATTCACCCATTCATTTAAATATCGCATCTGAGCTGCCCAACAGTATAGCCGCATATTTAGGACTGCCCCTCTGTAATCTCCTTACTTTCATTCTAACTTTTTTTCGATGAATCACTTTATTCTGACAATACATTTTAAAATCTAAAAATAATTGTTACATATTTTTTTTCTAATGTACCAAATCCCTCTTCTTAAACTTGTCATGAAGGGAATGAAGGCAGTGGAATCACACATGCAAAATAAGAAACACAAAATTACCAAAAAAAACCTTGCCATACAAATGCCAGCTATGTCGCAGTTCTGCCGCTTTTCGCTGGACTAGAAACGTCATGTTTTATGTAACAATTGACACTTAGGTTAAATTGTCCTTCAGCTAAAGTAAAAAAAATGTTGGTTCATGATTTAATTCCCTTCAGTTTTGGTTAGGTGTAAAATTCTTCTGAAATTTCCACCCCAAATGGCTTAGAAAGGTCTTTAAAGAATTAAAATCTAACTTGCCTTAAGCTGTAGGAACCCTGAATACAAAGTACAGTCTTTAATTTCCTTTTCTGCTTTGTAAAGCACAAGTAATTTGTAAAATAAATTTCATCTAAGAAAACCTGTGCTGCCGTGTTGTGGTTAAACCGGAAAAACTGATTAGATGGTGTCACAACGTTGGTATTCTCAATGACCGCAGCCAAGATGTTCACATAAATACGCAGATGTTGAATGGGTGGAGGATGTCAGAGTGAAAAGTTGCTGCAGCTGGTGCCAAGATACACAGCGTTTGGAAATAGACACAGGTACACATACCCGGCACTGCCACGAGGTACTGGCACATGTTGAAGTGGACTTGGCACGCGAGCTTGCGAACAGATGTTAATCCAGGACAGATAATTACATCAGTGAGTGAGCAGACATTTTTCCACTTAATTTCCGTCTTTTAAAAGTGTGACTACTCCCCTGAGGCACTTTGCGAGAGAGATGCCCCGGACCTGGTACCTGGGAAGAAGCCAAAAGCACCCCGGTGAGAGTCCTGATCACTGGGCTTCGGTGTGACCTCGTCCTCAGTGGGAGGCCTGTCAGTGTGTCAGTGCCACTTCCACAGATGTGTTGCAGGGTGTGTGTGTGTGTGTTTGTCTGTGAGTGTGTGAGAGGAGTTAAGTTGTCAGCCAATTGCATTTCTTTTGTTATTTATAAACATCTTCAGAATGCTCAAGCTAATTATGCAACACAAAGGCTTTTATATTGTTGTGCAAAAACAAATCTGCTTTTTATTGTCAATTTTATTCTTTGCCAAGTACCAATTTTATAAAGTCTAATTTTAGAGAAGCGGTTTGAAGTAAAAAGCAATCAATTTTGATTTTGATTGCTTTTGCATCCCTCCGTAGGGTAAGGTAAAATGCACTTTCTACTGCAACGTAACCTGCATTGCCTTGTTAATGACAGTCATCCATGTCTCTACATGTTACTAATTTACTTCTCCTTATAACACAGCCGTTGTGGTATTTTCGGCCAACAGTCGGGCTTGATAGGGTGATACCAAATGACTTTAGTGTGCTCTGCTTCAGTGTCAAATGATTCTTCATTATTGTCTATCTGGAAACCGGTAAGTAGGTTAGATGAGAACAGGACAATTTATCAGCAGCTCCTGGTTGTAATTTAGCAACCCAGATCCACACTGGCACAGAGTTGAGCTACGGGACAATGGTTCTCTCCTGCCCCGGCCACAATAAATCTCACTTTAAATTAAGTTAGCATGTTCTGCTACATTGCTTAATGAGCTGCACTAGTAAACAATATTGCGGTACTCTCCCTGATTGATTGGTGACAGCGGCTTTACTGCTTCCACAAGGGCCTCAAAAGGACACCGGGGGGTTTCTTATGGCTGATGCTTTCATCACTTACCCCTCGCAAACAAATGCGGGCACTTTGTTGCCTCAGTACACAATAAAGCTGAGGGAGTAGTCCTACACAGGGTGACTTCAGGGGTATTATGATTGTATATGTGCGTGGCTGATTGTGGTGTGTGCTTGTGTGCGCACATGTTTGTAGGTAAGTGTAGAGGAAGGGCGCAGAACTGCATTAGGGAAATTTACAGTCCATAAGACATTAGATAATTCATGGTGTGGAACCGCGCGATAAATAAAAGCACAAGCGTGGGTAAATAGTCTGCAGCAATGAGTGTCACACTTGAAAAAGACCTTCCAAAGACCTTTTTGCCTTTGACAAAGGAAGTGGGCACCAATAACTCCTCCCTACCTGCCACCTGTCTGAAATATAAGTGCCCATTTCTCACCTTGTCTACTTAAGCCAGTCTATTTTTAATGAAATGCAAATACTAGAAGGAAATTTATCTTTTAGTTAGTTACCTAAAATATATTTTAAATGTCAGCTTGTTGCTAGGGCTGGGTAATATGGAGAAAATGAAATCACAATATTTTTGATCCAGGCTTCCAGATTAACTTCTCCACTGATGCTACCAGCTTTCTCAGTTGGTCCACCAGCACATGATTTGGTCCCATCATTTTATTTACATATTTTCTTTTGCATTATTATTATTTAAATCCTTTTTAGAATATGATAGATGAAAAAATAAATGAATAAAAACACACAGTGTTTCCACTGGTAGTATTCTTCCCATAGTAGCCTAACAGTAGTTACTGGATGTAACTTGAGTTGTATGAATTCCAAAATTGCAAGGAGAGAAAGAGGCACTGAGATGGAGCTTGTGAGAAATGTGACCAGATGATTGTAATTTATAAAACTGCAGCACAGTGACGAAATACAATGGACCTGCCGATGCGTATTTAACCCGCATCAGACCCGTTTATATATGAGTCAGCTGTCATTGTCAATGTGAGGGTCTTTACCCAGCTGGCACAGGACGTCAATATGATGAGACATTGGACTCTTACATCACGTAGATTTTGTATTTTGGTTGGAAGAAAAATTGGGTTGACAATATTTTAAATGTCTAACAATGTTAGAATTTTACATTGAGGCTCACACTGTATGGATGTTAACATTATCACATTTTGCAGATGTTGGGTTTTGTTCTCCGTATGTCACAACTAATTCTATGTCGAGATGACGTTGGCGTGAGGAATTTGGAAGACATCGTATTTTGGCTACTTATCAACACAATTTAAAACCAACAAAATGTCAACGCCATCTGTTGTCAGTAATTAAATTGATGTTAGCATTAGATGTTGAATTTCAGTCACTTGATCTTACAACCTTAATTCAACAAAGTATCAATATCTAAAATCAGTGATAGAGCTGCCCCCAAATAGTTGACTGAACTTTAGTCGACCAGAAAGGTCATTAGTCGGCAAGATTTAATTGGTCGCTTAGTAGCAGAAAAAAAAAAGAAAGAAAAAGAAAATGTGAAACTCTATTAGGAGCTGCGCCTTTTTAAAGGAGCTATATGTAAGAAATCTAAAGCAAATAGTCGTAAAATCATCCTAATATGTCACAGAGACTAAGGAATAATGTTCATATAACATACTGATCTCACCGACAACAATAGTACAGCCAGAATATTCGCATTTAAAAAATTTTTTACGGTCCGCAAATCATGTTTATGTTTTGAATTTGTGTTTTGGCCTGTTGCGCCACCCACCGCCGTCTAGCAGTCACACAGTCAGTAGAGTCTCAGCATCAGTTACAGTTACAACTGAGCTACAGCAGCACGGCAAGCAGCATTAGCAGTGTCCCAGTACATAGCATTAGCAGCCGGCTCGTCCTCAGCTGTATCCCGGCAGCAGCGTTAGCAGCAGAGAAGCCGGACTTGCTCGAATGGTCCGCTGGAAAACCGAAGATCAAGGATGCGGCAACGCAGCCCTGCCACGGCAGCTGCCCGTGGGCAAGCAAATCAGTCTCCAGCGTGCTGCTGTCCAGCAACCTCGAATCTGTAGGGGAGGGGGGGCGGACACGACTCGCGGCAGTATTTTGAATTTGAGTGCAGTAACCGTTTTGGCCACATTCTTACATACAGCGCCTTTAAGATAAATCAAAAGCTATATGACTGGACCATGTGGGAATTTAATTTGAAAGGACAGAGACAGGAAGTGGCCATGCTCAGCAGTCAGACAGGAGTCATGTTAATTTCCAGGGCTGGTAGCTGTGGTTATTCCACAGGCTAGTTAATAACATGTCGGGCAGGAAATCCAAAGTGTGGGATCATTTTGAGAAGGTGAAGGACGAACCCAAGGTGATATGTAAACTCATCTTCATTGGTCGACTACAAACATGACGTATCATCTGAAACATGTCAGTAGCTATATACCCATTAGCCACTTAGCATAATCATTACTGCTTTGCCGACAGCGTCATTAAAAGGCGGCTCGCTCAGTGTGTGACGTGCACTTTTAGATAAAATATAGGCCTATATTAATGAAGGTTCATTAGTACGGTTTTGTATTTCTCTGTAATGTAGCACAGTGTTAACAATGTTACTGATACTATTCTGTCTGAATGCAATGAATGCAACCATGTAATATTTTAACAAGCATACTCACAAAAGATGGTCGCATAAATGACCATTTGGATCGCAGTATAGCGCCCTGTGATAAAATACTTCTTTCAATATCATGATGATGTTGTAGAGTTGACTGTTGGTGCTTTCACAAAATATTTACACCATAAGATTTTTGATAAATAATCATCAGTAGTGCGGATTCAATGACTAAGTTGGTAAAGGCAGCAGTCTTTACATCACTTTAATGCAGCCTTTAAAACCAGGAAAAGAGACACTCACAATATCCACATCCAATCACTGTATTGATATAATATCAATATATTGATCGGCCCTGCTTGTTGCTCAGTTTTCTAAACAGTCTTTCTAGTATTTCACAGTTCCTGATTTGGTTCATCTTGTTTGGGGCAACAGACATTTCTTCTTTACAGTGATGTGTTTCTGTCGTCCTCTCATTGACAGCTGCTTTAGCAAACTGTACAAAGTTGGAATTAAAGCCATTCCATGTGGTATAATTAAATGTAGGGGCCTTTTATGGTGTGGGAAACGAAGTGTGCAGTATTGAGCAGCGTTGATATCCAAAAAGCCCTTTCCCATCGATCCTGAGGAGAACTTAGTTTAATGTCCTTGGAAAGTGCGGCAGGTAATCTATTGAGTTATCAAACTGTGAAGGGCCGGGGAATGCTGAGGCAAATTGTGATTCCGACGGGAATTCTTGTTGCACCAAAGCTTTCGCCATCACCAAACTACACTCCATCTAAACTCCTGCTGCACAGATTTTCAGTATTAATAGACAAGCAATTTCTCGTCTGACCTTCGATATTACAGTGCTTGAACTTTAGTGAAGGGGAAAGAGCGACTGCAAGGGAGAACTGGCTTTGGGTCCTAAGGGAATTAATTTGCTATAACTTTTCGTTGACAGCGCGACATGACAAAGAGACATGTCATACACAGGAAACATGGTTAACACTTCCAATCATCTCTGGGGTGAAAGAGAAATCACCAGGATAACACTTGTGCGGTAAAAAAAATATCCTTGCTTGAGGGCTTGTCTTCCTGTCACAAAAAACAAGCAATAGCACATGGCGAGGCAGTTCACATGCAATTCAAATCGTGCCATTTTTGACACGTCCCTTCTGATAGTGTTCAAACCATTGAGCTCAAATAGAGGTGGCACTCAGCCGGGCAGTTTCCTGGCCTCAGATATGTGACAAATTAATTTTTAAAAAAAGGTGCAGGTGGCAGATGAGGCTCAGCAATTGAGAATGAGCACATATCCCTGGGCTTATTGGGAATGCCGGTATGCTCCATATGTGTTTAATAACTCATCAGGGAGCAGGGATGATACCAGCCCAGACCTGGCACATTTTAACAATGGTTTAACAATGTCTATGTGTCCCACAATCAGGCAGAGGAGAGCTAATGGCCAATGCAGATTGCTGAGAGAATGAGAGGAGTTCATTCATATGGGTGTGAGCTGGAGGTACGTACAGCAGATTGTGCCTCTCTGTCTCCAGGGTCAGGCTTGTGTTTTCCTCCATCTTCTGCCCATCTCCCACAAGAATCCTAAGCTCAGCAACAATATGGCTCAATTATGGGCAGCTATTGCCCCTTCTATTCTCCAGCGGCATGTAAGGAGGAATTAAAAATGTGTAATATCTGAGGAATCACACAGTCGGACGCACTGACCCAATATGTGACATTCTGGATTCTCTTGGCTGCAACTTTTGTTCTGGAAGACTAGTCAGATGTAAAGCCGTGTTCAATAAAATTGCTAACACCATCAGGAGGGGCTGCGCTGGAGGACAAGAAGCAAGTTTAAAAACTACTGTGTATATATTGTTCACAGTACAAGATCTTTTTTTTTTTTTTTTTACAAGTATTGGAAGGAGGTGACAAGTGTGTGAAGACGCAGGTGTGAAAACAGATACTTGAGGATGTTATTACATGAATGACACCTAACATACAGACTTTCCATTTCTTGAGGAAAAAGGAACGAGGAAATAGGTCTGACATTTGGAACATAATTTCATCTTTTCAGGGGAGGAGTATCTCTTCACTTTTATAGTTCAATCTGCTCAGATGTTAGCATACACGCATAAAAGGAAGAACATCCACAGAGGCTGCATTCAAACAAGGTGTACACAGGTGCAGCTTTACTACAATATCCCCAACACATCAGCAGGCTGTTTTTATTGTCACAATACACATGTACGCCAGCTAACCATATCACTACCATATCATGCAGATAAATGTCATCCGCTCCCAATGTTTGTCTTTTAACAAAGCATTATGGCACCCGATAAGGACACAATGTAAATTAGGCCCGGGGCTCTACTGTACTATAAGGGAGGCTGTCATATCCAAGAATTAAATGCAAATCATGCATTATCGCCATGCACACTCCCTGTCCAGGAGAGTGATGCCTTTGTGTTCTCATGCAGCAGCAGAAGGTGCACGGCCTTCTGGGGGGAAAGAAAAAAAAGAGAGAGACAGAAAAACAGGCCTTTGACAGAAAACTGCACTCATGACTGAAAGGGACTTGTCAATCGCATGAACAATACCCATCCCTCGCCCTGTAATTATGGGTTTCATTACACAACCATGCACCTCTCTCATCCTGTCACTACACCTCTCTCTATCTGCGCGTACGTGTGCACCCACAGGCACACACTCACATGGAGTGAGACACCGAGAGGAGGGAGACGAGCTGCAAACAGGATATATGACAACACTTGCTTCTTTTTTTTTGTAATCTTCTTAAGGAAATGTACGCATCAAAACAAAATGTAGTAAATCCTCAGGCTTGGCTTTTTGGCTTGTGGGAGCGAAACAAAACCGTAGTGAGTCGGAGCAATGCAAAGACACAGCAACAAAGAAATGTCAAAGGAGATTTTAATCACAGATTGTGTTTGGGGTGCCTATGGAGAGTTACATCTACAGACAGCTACAACGGGACTCAGAGCACTCACTCTTTTTATTCATTTAAAAGCTCCTTGCATATCCAGCCTGCATGAACAGTGTTTGAAATCTCCAAAGGAGCATCCTAGTGATTTAGGAATGTCTAATTTTGTGGTTGGGGTAAAAATACAGCTTGTTTTCAGGGGTTATAATTAAAACAGGATGTTTGTGAGTAAGTCTAAGACTATGGTGAAGTCTTTCATGTCCACCTGTGTGGGCAATTACACCCCATTTCATCTTACGTGATCACTGAGCTATGAAAGCCTGCTTTGAATCTGCGTTTAGAGAAGCCACTCGATTTCCTCGTTGAAACTATGGAAAGACATTGAAAATTGATGGTTTGCACCTTCAAAAGCTTATATTGATTAATGTCTATAAGTGCACAATGGCTGTGTGTGGATGTGACTGCAGAGGTTTTTAATAGAAGCTTATTATGACTTGACAGCCCACACAAATGTGTATTGTGCTGGGTGTTGGCCATGTAACATTCATCCTTTTGACATTTGACAAAGGACCTCAACATTTTTCATGAACTCCCCTCATATAATAATGGGACCCAGTGGCATTAGGGTAGTCTACTCAATCTTTCATTCACTCCTTTATTCTCATATGCATGTGCTATAATGCTTTGGTGGAGGCCATTCAGAGCTAATGAATGGATGTAATTGAGAGGCTGGAGTAATACACAATTGAAGTCTTTCACGGGTTTTATGGATCTGAGGCTAATTAATGAAAAATAGAAGCCGCATTGTCTCCCATCAAATCCAATCCTTAATTCACCAGGGTCCCAATCACCCCTTCACTGGAGCCTAACATTTTAATCATCCTACCTCTAGAGCACAAGGCCAGTCCCCTAGTCGATTATTGCAATTCAATTTAGCATATTAATTATAGCCGCTGCCGAAGGGTAAGTTCTTTCTCTCTATGCGAGGTGAACCTGCTCCGTGTTTTCCTCTCCCAACATGTTTGCTTATCTCCGGCCTCGTTTAGGGCATGTATATATTGCATTGTTACTGTGGGATACAGTATGGTAATTTACCTCCCTGCACCCCTAGACCGTTGGTGTAAATGAGTGGACAGCTCTACCGAGGAGCTCCCACTGTTAATCCTTCTATAAAGACTAATAAGATCAATGATGCACCCCATGGGAGGTCAGGCGCTTCAAGGGGTTCTTGGTGGTGTTGCAGATGGCCTTGACCTTTCTAAAAGACCCATGTGTGAGTAATTTAGCAAACTGTGCATAGGCAGTCTGCGGTCAGCCTCTTATAAAGTGGTCAAGAGCTGCATGAAAGGAAATGTAATGTAACAGTGCAAAGAGGAAACAGTCTGAGTCCGCCCTTGAAGAATAGAAATATCATATATCTGTGTTCAAATATGAATGAGTAGCGTATAAAAGAGATGTATTCCTGAGGTGTGATAGCCCAAAACAACCCCCATTACTTCCGAGTTTTATGAGTTAATACAAAACAGTTAGTGCCGTTCTTGCCATTTAATGGTTGATAGCCTGATTTGTATACACTGCACTAAGACTAAAACGCCCACAGGCAAGTTCAAGCTATGCACATTACAATGCTGCAGAGTCTGCGTGATGTGAGGTGATGATAAAGTGAGTCCCCCTGCTGTGGGTCTCTCCTTGCTTGGTGTAGAGGACTACCACCCCTCCACCCCCCTCATATCCCCACCCCCAACGCCCAGGCCTTGTCTCTGCTCCACTGTCCCTGGGCTCCTGGCATTCCTGCCCAGACCCCTGTCAAATCCCAGAGAAGAGGCAGATGGGCCTGGCTTTTTATGTACTAATCAAGGAGGAATTTGCTCCCTCACAGACACGTCACCTCTGACCCATGTGTCTAGTCACATTCATTATTCATCCTCACTGAGGTGAGCCGCTGTAAAGGGTCGAGAGCACAGAGGAGGATGAGCAGGCGAAGGGGAAGAGGATGCGGGGCGGGGTGACGAGCGCTTGTCGTGCTCTGCTCCAGCTGCCAGCTCATCCCAGCATTCAAGTGTCCCTCAGTCCCCCATACCAAGACGCAGGCCCTCATGTAACATTTAGGTCAAAGCATTGTGGCCCGTGTTGTGCTTTTCTTGCCTTCACTCACACACTTCTAACCTCCTTCATTTCGTCTCCTTTCTGGTGATAAGTGGGGACAAACCATCTGGACAGTGTCGTCAGCAGAATGGCTGAGTTAGGAGCAAAAGAGACAGGAGTCCAGCAGGGAGGGATCCTGGGGTTGTTGAAAGGTCAGACGGAAGATATTTGGCAGGGGTTGCCTTGCTGTAAACAGTGTTAAAGTTGTTGCTGTCCTGATGATTCTTAAATAACTTGCACATGATACAGCATGCAGCAGTTACTGCTGTATTTTACTGAAAGGGAAACTTAAGTATTTTTCAAACGGAACCCATTTTCCCCCATGTTTTTGTTTCTATTGCAAACAACAACTTTTGAAACTGGCCTGGTGGTGAGAGAAACTGCTGCAGCCAGCAGCAGTGAAAAAGGCTGCAATGTAACCACGAGCGTCAATAGCACACCATCAGTTTACATCCAATAAAAGAGCTTGTTTTTGCCACTGACAGGCTCAGATTGTTATAACAAATGTCTGACAAAGTAATAAAACATTTGTCCCAGTCCGTTTGTTATTGTGTCTAACCAAGTCTTGCTTAAGCAGACGTCAAAAACATTGATTTCTGTCTGGGGTGCTTTCCATAACTTTGTCAGACACTTATAATAACATTTTGAGCCTGCAAAAAAACCGCACTTAGTTGATGAAAATTGATGGTGCGCTATTTTCCCGAATGGTACATTGCAGCCTGTTTGCGGCTGCCGGATACAGCGCTCTCTCTCAATAGACCGTTTTACTGTTAGTAAACAGTATGGTGTTTTTTGGTGGGCGGGGCTTAGCTGGAGGCAAAACAATTCTCCACTGACAAGAGCTAGCGCTAGCTAACAAGTTCTGTTCGCTTGTTTTAGACAATGGAGGAAGATGATGTGAGTGGTGCATTCAGGAATATGCACTCAGAGTACCAGAGTGCACTCTGGCACAAACTGGACCATTTGTAAATTCAAAGCGCTGTCTGAATGTACTGTTCGGCCATCCAGAGCACCGTACGCTTGGACTGACAGAGCACATTCTAGGGAAACGACGCAGCAGAGCGCCAAGTGGAGTGAATGTGTGACTAACTTAACTGTTCATTAATTCTTATAGAAATATAACGCTTAACTTCTTCTACCAACAGGGCAGACTGAATTCAAGAACGCACCATGTCAGGTCACTCACTCTGCGGGACTGCAAGTGTTACTTGGAGAAAGTAAACACTGACCAAAGGGACCAGACTGGCCGACCCGTATGCTCTCACTCAGTGGATGAAGGACTGCTGAAGGTAGGATGGCTTTGTGGATGATTACTATGCCAGTCTTACAAAGGAGGATGACACTTGAACGATTTCCTCCAGTTTGTTTTGCTATCGAAGCTAGCAAATAGTTTTTCCCTAACCTGTTATGAAGTGATGCATATAACGCATTTAACCATAGTTGTCTTAATTTTTGTTGATGGGCAGTGGTGGCTGGTATACGATAAAATTTAATAAAAAGTTTTGAGCCATGACTCCTATTCTGGCTCCCAGTAACGCAACAAGACGACATTTTAAGACTCCTATGTAGTCTATAGCCGTGTGGTGGTGATTCATGTGTTTTAGTTAGTAACTTGGACACAAAACAGTTGAAAATAGGATCCAGGCTGAAATATACCAAAGTTTTTATTTAAACGAGATTATCATGATGTTTTCTGATGTTACCTTCTCTTGTCAAAACTTTAAATTATATGTTGCACGTTTGGTTGGCTAGAAATGGAAACTCTAGGCACATGTGACACTTCTCTCCAGTCACTGATCGCCCACATGTTTACCTGAGCTTGCTGACAAAACGTTGATTGAAGAAAAGCCAGATTCTGAGATATATTCTTCTGCTGTCATTTTATGTGGCAATTTGTTTTATCACTACTATTTTTTTATTGTTATGCCTTATCTTCTCCTTCATAAATTTGCTCAGTTTACCATGAGAGGGTAAATCATAGAGGTTTGAAGCTTCGCAAACCTCGCTTTCCAAAAAAATTGGGGCCTTGTGAAATATAGTTTTGCGGGCCAGGTGGAGACACAATAATTGTAGTAAATAAAATTATCACTTTTAGAAAGCATCTAAGTTTTAGCTCATTAAGTACAAGTACTACTCACCTGTCAGACATTTCTCAGAGCGTCCATGAATGCACCATCAAGCAGAGATTTCAAAATGGTCTCTACCGACCACAGAATGATAAAGGAATAAAACACTCACAGTGATAGATGGCTCAGCTTAAGTAAGCATCACGCCTCTGCAAGTGTATTTTAATACCGTACTGTTTAGCTGAAGCTCAATGGCTGCTCAATACAAACTGTTTAGGTCCTTTGCGGGCCGCAGCCCACAAGCCCTGTGTCTGTTTTACATCAGCTTACTGCACAGATTCACTGAAGTTCTTTAGAAACTTGCCAAAGTCATGCATCTTTTCCCCGATGGTTTCCTGTTTGTTTGACCAGTGTTTTAAAGATAGGGTTAGGGTCTCATATTATTATTGCCATAACTAAAGCAAAATAATCACATGCTTTTTGCACAAATACAATACACTATGACAGGTCACTTAAAATGATGATATCGTAAAAGTTTAAACCTAATTTAAGTGGGTTTATATGTCTAAAATACTTGCACTTCTGCTCTGATAGCCCCATTGGGATTGTACATTTTTGCGAACCACCAATACGCTATCTTTGTACATTATTATATAGCGGATACATTGAAACTTTACATTTCAACAACACGGTGGTGAATATCTGGTTAGGTTTAGGCACAAAAACGACTTGGTTATGGTTAGGAAAAGATCAGGTTTTGGCTTAAAACACCAAGTTTTGGGGGCACAGCAGTGACGGGTCACTAAAAAACGTTTACGTTATGTGGCTAATGCCACTGGGTCCCAGCGTTACGTCTTTTCAAGTCAATTTTGCGTGCCGCGGCTTCAGGGCACTTGGATTATGACGGATGAGCCGTTCTGACGTTTTTGAAATGCATTTGCAGAGTTTTATTACATTTTCAAAATGTGGGTTCCATGCACTTCAAGTTTAGCTGTTAATCCGGCTAGCTGTTATCCTCCAGTACCCCGAACGAGTTTTGTGGATTAAAAAACTACACTGGACTTCTTGTCGGCATGAGGGTCAGTAAGTACTGTCTGTATTTTCATTCTAAAGTGGCCATTTCCTTTGAGGCAGTACAGGAGGAGGTGCACATTAATAATCCTGGAGCATGTTAACCACAAACAAAATGCACCAGAGTTTATTCGTAACCTTGCCGAGACCACCTCTTCAAGAAGGTCTTGTTCCAGCTATTTTGGTGTGCACCTGAGTGCGACTGCTGTGTTCACACCTGCCCAAATGAACCGCACTTGAACGAACTTGAGTTTGATTGAATCGAACCAAACAGGGCAGGTGTGAGAGCACCCTAAGTTACTGTAACACTACCATTTATCTCTGGCTTAACCCCCTTATGTCGCGCCCTGTACACTTTTAATATTCCTTCTTTATTTACGCTTATTTCTTTACAGTTAGATTTTACTATATAAAGTACATGTACAGAATGTCTGTATATGTGTGTGTGTGTGTGTGTGTGTGTGCGCAGTATACAGCATCAGCTTCTCATTTTATGTCCTCATTACAATTTTATTGCACATCTGCAAAAACATTTTGTAAGAGTTTAATTTTAAATATTTACCATATTAAAAACAATTATATTGTTACTTTTAAATCCTGAAGACTGCAACAAGAAAATGAATTACTGAGGTACATTAGCCACAGAAACACTCATGTGCCTTCTAATGTCCTGTTGTACCACTTGAAGTTCATTACAGCCATGACAACACATATTTATGAGAGCATCAATATATTTTCTAATCATCAGAATGAGAGGAAGAGGGAAAAAAGGTCTGAAGTGCACACAATACAAAGCAACAGCTATTAGTAAGATGCTAAAATGCTAGAATGTAATAAGGTCAGCAAGTACCAGAAAAATGTGATCACACTTTTCAAAGGCTAATTCCATATTACATTCATGTTAGTGCACTAATCAATTTAGATTCACCCATCAAGCTTAGTCAGATCATTAGGAAGCAATTTTCATTTTGCCTGAGAGTCCATTAGTTGCTTGAGTAACATTGGACTCTAAATTGATGCGCTCAAATTGCATCTGGACTGATTTCAGAACAATAACAAGCACAGAGAATTACATGCAAATGCATCATTAGATCTAAAAACACATTGTCAGTTGCAGCCACTGTGATGGTGCACACACATCAACGCTAACATCTTCACATTACCACCAACTTTGCCAATCGTTCCAATTGCCTCTATTATTGATGTGTTTATGGTGGCTTTGGGCACCCTTGCTCCTTCACATCTTAATAGATGGAAATAGCAGCGTGTACGCTCCACTGAGCATCACGGGAAGTGACTTTCAGCTACCTTACACAAGGTGGGCAAATCAGTGGGGAGCAAGCCATTATGGCAGTGTTGTGGTTCATTTGAGTGCCATGCACTGTGCAAGAAAACATGATCTTTCCAAGTGGCCAGGGGATTCGGCACAGCGGGGTCGCTGGGGAGGAGTTGCCCCGTAAATTACAACTAATTACAGCTTCTATTGAGCTGAAATCCAGTCTGCTCAGGCCCACAATTCCACTAAGACACAGGAGGGATTTCACTTTTCCCCACTTAAAGCTCACTATCCATAGACAGCACTAAGAGACTTAACAGCATTTAAATAAGCATCCTCTCATGTACTGAGATGTACTGTGTGGATAAATGTGGAGGCAGCAGAGCGGGTTCATATGCAGACTTATGCACAGAATGTGAAAATATGCAAATATACAAAATAGTAATTAGAATTTTTCTATTTAATTTAATATTATTTCATTATAGATTAGTACACTGCTCAAAAAACAAATTAAAACAAATTATTCGAGTTAAAAATCTTTACTGATGTACATTGTATAATTTTGTTGAGCCCACTGAGGGCTGGTTTTAAAATCACACCGAAAATCAAAGTAAGAACTTGAAATCACAGGCTGATCCAATTTGTGGGAATTTTAACACGGCAACTCATAACGTGACTCAGTAGTGTGTTCGGCCCCCACGTGCCTGTATGCACTCCCAACAATGTCTTGGCATGCTCCTGATGAGTCGGCAGATGACGTCCTGGGGGATCTCCTCCCAGACCTGGATCAGGGCATCGGTGAGCTCCTGGACAGTCTGGTTGAACTTGGCGGTATCGGATGCACCGATACATAACGTCCCATATGTGCTCAGTTGGATTTAGGTCAGGGGAACGAGAGGGCCAGTCAATGGCGTCAGTGCCTTCATCATCCAGGAACTGCCTACACACTCTGGCCACATGAGGCCGGGCATTGTCCTGCACCAGGAGGAACCAAGGGCCCACTGCACCTGCGTCACGTCTGACAGTCACTCTGAGGATTTCATCCTGGCACCAGTCAGGACACCGTTGTCTTTGCGACCCTCCAAGGATATGCCTCCCCAGACCATTACTGACCCACCGCCAAACTGGTCATGCTGGATGATGTGACAGGCAGGATAAAGTTAACCGTGGCATCTCCAGACTCTTTCACGTCTGTCACATGTGTTCAACGTGAACCTGCTCTCGGGTGCCAATGGTGGACCTACCAATTCTGGTGTTCTCTGGTGAATGCCAATCGAGCTGCACGATGCTGGGCTGTGAGCACAGGTCCCTCTAGAGGATTTCACGCCCTCACAGAGCCTGTTTCTGACAGTTTGATCAGAAACATGCACACCAGTAGGTTACTGGAGGTCATGCTGTAGGGCTCTGGCAGTGCTCCTCCTGTTCCTCCTCACACAAAGGAGCAGATACCGGTCCTGCTGCTGGGTTGATGCCCCTCTACGGCCCTGTTCAGCTCTCCTTGTGTAACGGTCGGTCTCCTGGTATCTCCTCCGTGCTTTCCTGAAGCTGGACGACCTGTACAGTCTGATTGGGCTGCAGGTACCGCCTCATGTTACCAGTAGTGACAAGGACACTAGCAGAACACAAAACTAGAGAATTATCAGCCTGGAAGGATAAGGAGAGAGCAACGGTCTGTGACCACCACATGTAAAACCATTCCCTTTTGGGGGTTGTATTGCTTTTGCCTCTCCATTGCACCTGTTGTCACTTTCATTTGCATCAAAACAGCTGAAAGCGATTCACAATCACTTGTGCTTCCTAAATGGACAGATTGATATTCCTGAAGTTTAACTCACTTATTTACTATGACCATGAAGTGTTTGATTCTTCATTTTTTGAGCAGTGTTATTACTATACCATTTACATAATCTATATCAAATTGTTTGTAAGGTAATTAATGTTGTATAGTCTATGATGTGAAAATTATTCTCTCGCTTTTTGTTTGTTTTCCCACAATTCTACAATTAATACAAATAAATTATACAACACTGGACACTCTGTTCATAGCTAGGTATGATGTAAGTGTGATGCAATTCCCTCGGCCCATGGTTTTAGAAAAAGGAAAGCAGTTTTTTTTCTGAGTCGGTAACAGTGTGAGCTCTGACAGAAAAGAGGATATTTTTTAAATAAAAAGAAAAACCTGTATCTTCAGTAGTTGTGTCATCCCCCTAAAAAAGCCTTTTATCATGTGCTGCTTCTACACTAGACCAGGGCCTTTCACTTTCCTTCAGAATCACACATTATGCACACAAGACGAGCTGCGGCCCAGAGGATGCTAGCATTGTGAATTGTGTTTACAAGCATCTTCTCACAATAAAGGAAAAGCACACAAGCAATATACACTCTGATCGAGAGAGAGCGATAGAAAGGGCACAGGGTGATGGAGGTACCCGAAAGAGACACAAAAAAGCCACAGTCAAAGCAATTAATTATTTTCAGAGACCAATAAAAGAGAGAAGTATAATCACAGGCCGTCCCAGGATCTTCTCCCACTTTGAGTGGACGAGATGGAGGAAAGACAAAGGAAGATTATCGTCCATGTTTGGATTCCTTTCAAACCCCCAGTCAGAAACTCAACAGAGCCCAGAGTGACCATAAATCCTCCCAGCCCCTCTCTGCTTTTTTTTTTAAAGATGATCTCCGAGGAATCGTTCATTGCACTGTTACCATGGGCACCGGAACAAATCTCCCCTCCTCTTTTTCCACAGCCAGAGCTACTTGTATGAGAAAGAAAAAAGAAAAGCAAAAAAACAATGAAGTCCTCCCCTCACTCATTGCATAGCATCAGACTGACTTGTCAGAGCGTGGCGCAGGGATCATTGCCACCAACCTGTGTCATGAAATGGGTACATCTCTCACATCACCCCAAGAAAGGAGGAACAAATGGTAGAATGGGCCGGAGGTGGTAACTTTTGTGCCAGACACTGGGCTGTTGAAAGTGAGTGTGGTGCCCAATCTTCTCAGTGAGGGTGGCAGACAGAGCGCACATTAACACCTGTGAGACTGGTAAGCCACAGCTTTGGCAAAGCCTCTTAGCCCGGACCTGTGTCATCCATTTTATGTGCCGCTGGCACAGGGGCATTTATTCACTGCTGCCTCACTGCTGCAATACAGAGGAGTATACAGTATATGCTCGACGGCACGCCCTCTGTGGAAATACGTCACCCTTATCTTGGCACAGCGTGGCGTCTACATAAGCCCGACTTAGACAAACAGAGAGGAGAACTTTTTGCAACTTGGAAAAGCCATGGCAGAACTCCATTGTGCATGTGTGCACACATCCCTGTACATAACCATTAGGGTCGGTACAAGGGCTGGGCAATATATTGATTGGACTTAAATTTTTAATTCTGTAACAGCGGTAGATTTTGATTCAGACACGCTTCAGACCTCAAGACAAGGTGGACGCTTGTCTTGGTTCGTGATCGGGACCATTGGAGAGAGCTTGAATTAGGGATCGGCATACTTTTATTGCTTCTGTTCCCACTTTTGACCATGCAGGTGCAGAAAACAGTTGAGCTGGAGTTTAGAGAAATGATTCACATTTTTTAAGACAAGAAGTCATCTTAAATTTTGGATGTTACAGGTGTTGGTTTTAAAGGCTGCATTACAGTAAAGTGATGTACTTTTCCAAACTTACCAGACTGGTCTAGCTGTTCTATTATTTGCCTTTTTTCCACTTAAATCTTTATCAAAACAAATATTTGTGACATTGACATGTCAGTTGCAACAAAAACAAACAAACCCAAAGACAAAAGCTAACAAAACAAAAACTGTTTGGGTGCATGCACATTTTTACAGCCTTGAAGATTAGTGTATCTGTTGATTATTGTTTCAGTCTAGTGTCTTTGTGAGTCAGTTTTTCCCATCTTCTTTCTTGTTGTGCTTCTTGTAGTCTCAGGATATTATTTACCTTTATCCAGGTAGTCATTATTTCCACATTACTGGTGATTATCAAAAATCTCATTGGGTAAATATTTTGTGAAAGCACTGATAGTCAACCCTACCATATTGTTGCAATATCAGTATTTTGGTATTTGATATTTTTCCACATCACCAAGCTCTTGCTTGTACCTAATGTCTTTTTTTTTTATACATTTGAAGCTTCTATTGGGGTTTTCAAATGAAGCTCGCAGTGTCTGTCGTCGTAAATAAAAAGTCCTTGAACAGAAACTTTAGTTTGAATGAACTGATTCATCTAATTGAATGACTTAGTCTTTTTTATTAAATCAACTATCTTTAATAATGATAACTCTATTTATATAGAATGTTTCAAAACAGTGTCACAAAGTGCTTCACAAATTATATAATTAATTAATAAATGTAATTCATGTTGCTGTAAGATCGTGCTGGACTGCCCCATTAGCACAGGTGTGTGTGCAGTTGACAGCGTGGAATTATTATTATTTTTTTTCAGATAAAAACATGTTGCGAATTTTGGAAATGATTCATGCATCTATCTTTCTTCAGTTGATCTTTGACTTTTGGACTTTACAACACTCTGTGACAATCATTCCCAACTGGTGGGTTGCCAAGTCACTCACAAACGTGAAGTGAAAAACATTGCAATTTTAAGTACAGTGGATTTCCGGCACAGAGCTTTTATTTCCAAGTGCCGTTCCCTGCTGTAGATTGAGTGACTAAGCCACAGCTTTTTGACAGAGACAGCAAACTTGCTCAACGACATGACCAAACGCAAGCATGACACTGAATGAATTAAACTGTGTGGACTTTGAACTAATGACTGAGGAGAAATCTGGACCCATGGCTGGACCAGTTGGAAACACTGCTTTATTGTATGTTATTGTAAATGTTTGGATCACATGAGTCAGAAACAATCCTATGCAGCCACTGGAATGTAATTTTACAAAAAGTACAATACCAATAGTATTAGTGCAGTCTTATTTTTATCTGCAGCTGTGCAGAAGTACTGGATTTAAACAGAATGAATAGACATGCAAAAAAGAAAATATAAAGAAAAAGCTGCACAGCATTCAAATTAAAAAAAAAAAAAAATTGTCAAGAACAGAGTTGGGTATAACGCGTTACAAAGTAACCTATCGCGTTAGTTTGCTGTTTGAGTAGTCTGAGTGGGCGGAAGTTCGCTGCATAGATCAGCCTCTCATTGGGCGGAAAGAGCCACCCGCTGAAGTCCCGCCCTACCACCTCCGGTTGTGTAGCAGTTTTCAAGCGCACCGTTGCTGTGGGAGCAGATCGTTCTGTGTTTCTACTGGTCAAAGTGACGGCTGTGATGGGAGAACTGGATCTCAGTGCAAAGTGACGGCTGTGATGGGAGAACTGGATCTCAGTGAAGGGCAAGTGGACCATAACTTTAATTTTGGAGACAAAAAATGTAGGCTTAGCGCCCTGTGGTCCATTGCCCAATAGGAAATGTAGAATACTCAAAAGTACTTTAAAAGTGCTTGAGTTACTTTTCTCAGGGAGTAACGCAGTAAAGTAACTGGCTACTTTTTTAGAAAGTAACACAGTAACGTACTTTGATTACTTTTAACCCTATGGGCCCGAACGACGCATAGTGCGTCCAAATTCACACCTGTTCTTCTCTATTGATTTTGAAAAAAAATGATAAAGTTGCACTAAAATTATGTATAACAGAGCTTTCATACAGCTTTGCACACACATTACTCTTGGATGGATTACTCGCGAATGCAGGCTCGCACAGAAATGCCACGCATATCACTTGAAAGTGCAGGAGCAGAGCTTTCTAGTGATACCACACACATCATTGTGCTGTCATCCCATCATGCTATAAATCCAGATTAATTGTCTACAAAATAAAAACCTGATGAATTTCTTTACATTCCATTATACAGATCTTGTTATCAGTCACTTCATATAGTGAGGAATATCGTATCTTACCACGTCTTAGACTTGCGTGTGTTTCTCCCTGTCTATCCACATTTGTAGTCCGGCTTTCAACATGCAAATATCTCCTTATTGTCCAGTTGACACTCCATCAAACTTTGTATGACAAGACAAGCGCACTTCATCTTTGCACACCCAGACAACTGTAGCCTAATTATGTTGCTGACAGGGCCGTAGCCACCATATACATTGAGGGGGACAGCTGTGAAGTGACAGAATGTCCCAGCATCATGGTTCTTATATTGCCAGATTCCAGAGTCTCCCCTCTTTATATATGGCAGAATATGTCATTTTCTAACTTGCTATGGTGAGATACATGTAAAAATGTAAGAATTTAGTAACACAGATTTGTTTTTTTCATTGATATAAAAATTAATATAAAATACAGGCACATAGAAGGACATGAAATGATGGCAAATCTGGATAGCCCAGATAGCCCAGGAAAAAAAAGGTATAGCATGTGTATGTAGCCTTTATAATGTCTGTGATATGAGCTTAAAAGTAAAGGCAGTAAAAATACCCCAAAAACGCCTAGGGCCCATAGGGTTAAAGTAACCTTTACCCAACACTGGTCATGAATGAAGCTTCAAACTATTTCATACAGCCCTAATAACCACATTAACAATACATGATAGTTTACATTACATGTACTGATGTTTTTAATCCAAGCGTACAAACACAAACAAGCGTGGTCTTCTATCCCTAAAAATGAATCAATAAGAGAAAGCCTTGTGCTGCTAGTTTGTTGATGGTGATCTGCTGCAGGTAGTTGATGATGCTGCTGTGCTATTATTTCACTGACAGAGTCTGCTGTTATTGCCGTATGTTACTGCTCTGTCGGGTGTGGCATTCCTGATGTGGGTGTGTAATATTCCACTGAGAGTGTTCAAGATTGATTAGCGCTCTACCAACTGTGAAAGCCAGCTGCGAAACACATCTCGTCTCAGCTACTTGTAGAACTTCTGGACAGGACCCACACATACACAACCTGAGCTGGCAAAATAAATCATGAGCACACCCTTAACCTTTTACTATTAAAGCCGTTAATTTAATTAGTGAGGAAAAATATACACTCGGTTTCCAGATTACTTGCTTAAACTAATGCAGTCAAATACTACAACATCCTTTTAAGGTCATGATGTTTTCAGTTAAACTGTTTTTGAAAAGGTTTTGAATCATCTTTATTGTCTTTTTGGAGGCTAGGATTGTTAAATTGTGTTGCTGAGAGTGTTTCTAGCATTAAGCTTACCCTTCTTTACGTAAATGAGGTGGACAAAATGTTAAAATGACCTCTCAGTTAGATGGGCTATACATCCATTATACTCAATGTATGACAACTTGCTTCAACTGGGATGTTTAAAATGACTGTATCACAAACATTGAGTATGAACTGTCACACAATTTTCTGAAGCCACGGGCATTAGACTCACTTTGCCGTTCCAGTTCTCTTGCTCCCTCCTTTGGCTCTCTCCCTCTCAAAGACACAAAAAGAACAACACAAAACTTCACACGCACTTCCCCATCCATCCAGACCCCTCCACTGACTGATATTGTGAGCAGGCGAGGCGTGTTTTGTACATGACAGTGACTATTAGGGTGCATTTTGCAACCATGGAGCACCAGAGGATCTTGCAAATATTATGTAATATATGAACTGGAGAGCTCTTAGTTTGTTTTTGCTTACAGTGAATAAATCCTCACATATACTGGCGCTGCTGTAACAGTTTATCTTTCTTTAATCTGCTAACATCTGACTGTTGACCATAAGCTGCATCAACACTTCCAGCCCAGTAGCACCAGTACTTTTTTTTACTTCATTTTAGAAGTGCTTTATTTGCCTTTATTGTAACAGTAGTTTAAATAAACTATAACAGATCTAATTTACACATCAGCAGAATGACTTACAGTGACTGATAAAAACTAGCCTACACTTCACTCAGCATTGTGATGCCAGGAATATTATTTATATAGTGACTTTGGGAGAGTCAGCACCTCCAAATCTGAGGCCATGGTTCTCTGTCAGAAACCGGTGGATTGCCCCCTCCGGGTTGGGAGAGAGTTACTGCCTCAAGCGAGGGAGTTCAAGTATCTCGAGGTCTTGTTCATGAGTGAGGGTAGAATGGAGCTTGAGATGGATCGGCAGTTTGGTGCGGCTTCTGCAGTGATGGAGGTGCTGAGCCGGTCCGTCGTGGTGAAGAGGGAGCTGAGCCAGAAGGCAAAGCTTTCGATTTACTGGTCCATCTAAGTCCCAACCCTCACCTATGGTCATGAGCTCTGGGTAGTGACCGAAAGAATGAGGTCGCGGATACAAGCGGCTGAAATGAGTTTCCTCAATGAGGTGGCTGGTCTCAGCCTTAGAGATAGGGTGAGGAGCTTGGACATCTGGAGGGAGGGAGCTCGGAGTAGAGCCACTGCTCCTTCACGTTGAAAGGGGCCACTTGAGGTGGTTCGGGCATCTAATCAGGATGCCTCCTGGGCTTGTCCCACTGGTAGGAGGCCCCGGGGCAGACCCAGAACACACTGGAGGGATTACATATCTCATCTGGCCTGGGAACACCTTGGGGTCCCCCAGGAGGAGCTGGAAAGCGTTGCTGGGGAGAGGGGCGTGCATTGTAATATCAGCACCACAATGTGACCATAATATTGTATCGACACACTCTCTTAAACAGTTTCTACAGTATTCAGGATAACAATGTGTTTGACTGAAATACGTCCAGCTACAGCAGCTATAAGCTGTCAGTTTAGTCTATAAGCACAGAAAAAAAAATACATAATTTCACTGTGATGTCTCTTCAAAAGAATGTTTGATATGTGACAAATAAAAGAGCACAGCACTGAGTCTTGGGCAATATCATGGGTTGCTCAGAGGAGTATTTAAAGCATGGTGTCATTACAGTTTTAGATATGAGTATCTGAAATACATTAGGGTTACTGTGAAGTCATTAAAGCTTAAAAGCACATGTTCTAAGTCCTTATAGGAATACTATACAGGGATTTAAATAATATATTTATTGAACACTGTGCTCTCGTTTCTACATATTCCACAGACAGACGTTGTTATTGTTGTTTTGTTTTTGTATCGAACCTCTTCTTACTCCAGTCTTCTCTGAATTACATTTTTTCTTTGCTGTTTCGTATGTGGTAATGCAAGAGAACAATATACACAGTGAGATCATTAAAGTTTCATCTTATTAGCCCAGTAGGGAAAAGTACAGAATGCAGGGAAATGGACATCATTACTGAGTACTACTTCCAGGGAAACATAATACTTTTTTTCTCTTCTGGCTGACATTAATGATTGGCTTCTTTGTCGTGCCATGGCAAGCTTGTCAGATGCAGCTGCTATGGAGATGAGATCCACCTCAGGCTAAATAATGTTAATGGGATTCCCACACAAACACCTATCACATATATCTTTAAGATGCTACACACCCACCTCGGTTTTTCTTCGCTCCAGCAGGAACACACTACAAATCTAAACTATTTCTCCATCCTTGAGCTCTTCTGCTATTTTGTTTCCCGAGAATTTACTTCAACAAAATAACAATAGAAGGAAACATACATTTAAAAGTTCACCTGTTTGTGGGTTTCTGCGCGACCTGTTGGCTCGGGATATGGCTGAAGGTTAATGCATAGCTTTCTATTCCCTGAAATTTATGTCATATTTACACACTGTTGCTATCAGTCCTGTAACGTGACACAGGGCTAAATGATGTCACCACTGTGCTGACAGCTCTCCAAATGCATGGGGGTGGAGAGATACTGAGGGAACAAATAAGAGATGATGGGGGAATATGGTGGACGCATCTGTGTGCAGGATGCTGCGGCATGGAGACACAAATAGTCTGCACCGAGTGACTCCTAGGGGAAGGGGTGAAGTGGGCTGCAGCTTATGCCACATCCTTGTTGCATGGCTGCAGCGAGGAGTGGAAGCTAAAAATGATCATTATGATCATTAAATCGAATTGACGGGTGGCTGCAAGTCAGGTAAATGCTGAATTCCGTCCAGTATCTGTGGGATTAAGGAGTGACGTGAATTCCTTGTCGGTAATTCTTCAAGACAAATAGCAGGGCTCCCCAGACACCGCCCCCTTCAAGGCAGCAGGCAGCCTGCACTAATTAGCAAGGGAGGTGTGAAGGAGAAATCATTACTTTATCCACACACTGTGCCCTACATACCCCTCTCTCTCCCCCCTACAGACACCATCAGTCCACCTCTCATCCATCCTCTCCCCACAATCTGCGGCACGGGCACGTGCATGTTCATTTGTCTGTAAGTGTGCACATGTATTTGTGAGCAAAGTCTGCACCCGGCAACAGAGAACACTGCCGGTGAGATCAAAATGGAGAGCAAGTGGAGGACCACAGGTAAAAGTAAGAGCCAGAGATGGGGAGAATGAGACAGAAGAGGAGGGAAGATGACTATGAAGGTGCTGGAGGGAATAGGAAAGAGCGTCAGACTAACTGCTTGATAAAAGAGGTGGAGGGAGGGGGCATGTGCTGCAAGGTGTGGACAGCACAGCGCCATGACTCCCTGGGTGTAATTATGATAGAATGGTCTCTGATTGATTGTTTGAGCCTGCAGAACATCCAGCTTTGGATGGGGCCTTTGTGGCGATGCTTAGCCCCCCCCCCGCGGACCTCAGCTGGGCTCCTATTCCCAGCAGCATGATTCATGAGCACTGAAGCTCTCTTCTGACCCGGGCAGGCCTGCAGCCCAAACCATCAGGTAGGACTCAAAACAGTTGCCCTCTTCGAAAATAATGAGCTGAAGAGGCAGAGGGCAACCACGGCCGCCGCCACCACCTTCCTCTTTTATCCTGGCATTTTAAAGCCTGCAATCACAGCTGCTCAGGATATGATCTTGTTACCACAGAGCACAGATCAACAAGAGGGGGAAAAACCCAACGGTAGGCTGATGTTGCTAAAAGCGCTGCTGTTCATACACAGACACAAATCGCCACAGGCTTACCAGTAGGGGTACATAGTCAAACCAATCAACTTTGGGGCTAGATGCCACAAGTAAAGTGGTGCACTTAGTACATCCTGGCCACTGTCTCTTCAAGAGCATCATGAATATTTAACCATGGCTCAATTTTACGTGCAAGCTTTTAAAATATGTGATATTTATTTCATGGGGACAGAATGCATAAAAGCCGCGGAAATTGAGCCCTGTTGCATCTTTCTTCTTTTCAAAAATGCACTTATATTGAGCAGCACTTACCAGCACAATGCACTCCCTATGTTTGTGCCCCAAGTTACACTTACTACTATCTGGAAGAAAAAAAAAAGTTGGAAGTAAAAGCAGGAAAAAGTAGATAAGAAAGGAAGACATTGGGAAAAGTATGAAAAGGGAAACCATCGCCTGTGAAGGCCAGCAATTTCAACAGTATTTTTAAGCAATACAGTTTGACTCGAACAGAGAGAAAAACATCTACACAGGCACTATACTTAAACACAAGCGTCACTCAGCACCACTAGCAACTAAAAAAAAAAAAAAAAAAAGGAACAAGAGTGCCACAAAAATAAAATGCTTCTCTAAAAAGACAAGCAGAAATCTAACATTTGTAGGTGGTTCACAAGAGCATCTAAGGCAAATGATAGCATTGCACATTAATCCCCCTCAACTACCCACCCACTCAGTCCCCACCCCTGAAAAAAGCGCCCTTTCAGCACATATTCATAAAGGTTCTCTAATGGCTTCCAGAGGGACGAGGGGGCCTTCTCCTCAGACAGAGACATTTCACAGGCCCACAGGCGGAGCAGAGAAGAGCCAAGAGAAAAATATCAAGTCTGCTAGAGAGACGGAGAGAGGGAGATGTGAAAAAAGGGAAAGAGAGAGAGAGAGACAGAGAGAGGAGGAAAGAAACAGAGAGCGAGAATGTCTTCATCATGAGTGGAATAGGAATGACGCCCCACTGGGGTCTATTAGTGAGCCTTTACATACAATGGCAGCCTCACCAACTTCCAAGCGTGGCAACAATGCAAAGCCCCGAGCTTACCATGGCAGGGAGATTAAGGTTGTCGAGGAAAACATACCTCTTATAAAATCAAGTATAGATGCTCACAGACTGAATGGGCCATATTGCCTTAAAATAATATAATACTGCAGGGTATTTCTGCTGTGACGACGCTTGTGACGATATGATACTAAGTGTCAGGCAATGCACAATTTAACAGCACCTGCTGGATGCTGGACCTAACATAGACAAGAGGAGCTGGGGATTAAACCAGCGATCTATCCTACCTAAACAACCATTTGAAATGTTGCGAAAAAAGTGAATTATACATGTTCCCATCAACTGGTTTGGAGCAAATAATGAAGTGTAGTTACATCAGAAGTAGGCAGTACAGGCCATGCTTTCCACATGGCTGTAATCTGCCACTAAACCCAGCAAGCATATGTATGTGGGACCCATGTGGGTAGTAAATGGGTTGACAAATGGGCCCTGTATGGGCTTGTTCATGGGTTCCATATTGGCCCCATGCCAATTGCCCTCATTGTTGGCTTTGCCCAAGTGGGCCCCACATGGTTATGCTTGGGCTATCAGGGTACCAAGTGAGTATGGGCCCATCATGGGCATCTTATGTGGGCCCCACTTGGGTAAACCCACCCATGTGGGCAATTGGCATGGGGCCAATATGTAACCCATGAACAATCCCACATATGGCCCATTTTTCAGCCCGTTTATTACCCACATGGGCCCCACATTTAAATGTTGGCTGGGAACAGAGTAAAAGAGGTAAAGATTGCAACTAGGGATGTCAGTTTCGGTTAATTTTGCTTCCGATAGTCTCACACTCATTAACTGAGAACTAACCAATTAACTTTTTAGGGGAAAGAACCCTGCAAAATGACGTGAAATACAAGAGGTGTTTTTATTTTAGTCCAGTGCTCCACTGATTGATTGAGCTTTAGCACCACATTATGAATCACTTACTATCCATTTATAGACGGCAAAATTTTATTTATCTACTTTTTTTTAATGTAAATGTCTTGCCTTTCATTTCATTAACTGTTTGGCATTGCCAATGGACAGCCAGCTAGCTGCATTAATATGCATAAACTCACTTGCCACCCTTCGGTCTCCACTGGGTAGCTAGCCTGGGCTGCTCTGCAGGCTGGGCAGGAACCACCTAGCAGTGCTGCTCATTCGGCGATTACCTCTCATAAGTCACCCAAGGTGGCCTAATTTGGAGCCCTTTAGCATTTTTTGCTATGTTAACACCATTAGCTGTGCTGCATGCATAAGTATAGGCATAGTCTCTATATACAGACTCTACATTCAGTGAATGTAGAGTCTGTAGGCAAACCCCAGAGATCTGGGGTGTTTCAGCAGTGTTTCAGCATATTTACTTATATATAAACGGAAGTTGGAAACGGCAATTCGCCTCCTCCGCCCAAATCAACGGAAGTTGGAAACGGCAATTCGCCTCCTCCGCCCAAATCAAACCGAAATGCCAAAAAATCGGGGGTCTGCCCCCAGAGGCTGTATCGCCGTCTGCCAGAAGTCAGACGCCGAATACAGCCGATGGGTTCCGAGAATGGTATAGGCACATCTTATAAACATCAGCTATAATTCTGATGCACTGGAAGATCCTGACAGTGGAAACAGCTGATCTGTTATGTCAGTTAAATTTTCACTACCTAAGAATTGCCACATCCAAGCAAAAACCACTTTAGGCAAGCGTAAAACTTTCATGAAATTGATGAGGTTTTATCAGATTTTGCCATTTCCATACAATATTTCTAATGTGATACTTTAAAATGTGCATACAAATATGTTTATGAAAACGTAGCTAATGATGCAACAAACATGTACAGACAAATTGTCTGGCAATCCATTTTACTCGACCATGACGTTTGTGGCCTTTGTTGTGTGATGTAGTGCCTCTGCTCTTGCTGACAAACCACATCTGACTGCAACTTCATTTTTGTTTTCAACCATTATTGTTACTGCTACACATAGTCATGGCTGGTAGCAGCTCCCATGTTCAGCGAGCTATAATTACTGTTTTCGTCAATGGAATCTGGCTTTGAGGAGAGCACTGATATGTTCCGCTGTCAGTTCAGTTTCCCTTTGGAAGGGGCGCTGTTTGGGAAGTGCTGAGCGTAAGACCGACTGGATAGGTGAGACTTAGATTATACTGCACAAGTTGTGTAAGCATTTGTAAAGAAATGTTTTGATATAGTTTTGCTGTTGTTCAGCACTGAGAATTTTTCTCAGTTTCTGGATTCTTTGTTTAGCTGAGTTTTCCTAATCACAAATTTAAAATAGAAATGTTCTTTTGGGGACGGAGTATTCCTGTAAACGCATCATCACAATTGCAAGATTGGAGAAACAATAAGATCATTTTTAACACGTCAAAAACCACACCAATGCCATATGAGATAACACACAAGTATCACATATCTGCAGTGCTTAGACACCTGCTTTGTGGATGCTGAGACCAGGAAGGACAAGTGCCCAAAGCATTTATGAAGGTTATTCTGGCAACAGACCCGTAAAAGTGTTCAAACCTTCAAATTCACAAAAGTTTGACTGACATTGAAGGACCACAATTAGGCCTGGTTCAACGACGGACCCTGGACCAATTATGGCAAGCCTTTAGTTCAAGTGCATTTACCATCTCTGCCTCAGTGCTGAGAATCAGAAGCAGCCCATTAACAATTCCTCATGAACAGATTCCTCAACTCAACATGGTGCTCATTAAAATTGCATTGGGAAGGTGCCATTTTCACTTATTAGCTTAATTGTCAGGTCATGTAGATTGGACAGATGACTGTGAAGGTGTCAATGCCAAAGGACATGTTAGTCTCAGTCAGCCACTGCTGCTCGACAGTATAAGCCATCAATTGCCGAACACGTTCATACGTCATATATATACGGGCCAAATTAAGCCACAGACAAATTAAACGAGCCTGCTCATAAATTATAGGACAGGGATGGGGGCACTCTATATATCATTGCCATGTAGGTCATCAATCACTGTGAGGTTGGAAGTCTTAACTTCCCATCTCGTGGATAACTGTGAGGGTTATTCTCTCAGTGTCCCTTCCCTCTGAGATGAAAGTGAGGCGTCACGGTCGAGCTGACTGCTTAGGTAACTGCTAACCCCTCAGTCTTACTAACCTCAGTCTTGCTTCATTACACTGCTTAATTTCTGATTGAGCATTTGAACATATTGCTCCATTCTAATAAGCTCATCAGAGTAAGTAATAAGAACGAGAGTGAGGAGACTTATAGGGCTGTTAAAGGACAAATAATATCGGTATGTATTTATATACTGTATGCTATAAGCCTATATTCTCCTCTTTCAAGGTCTGTTTCTTTTGTCGGACTGTGTATCTATCAGCTCAGTCAATGTCACTCCTCTGTTTGGCTTTGCAGACATACAACAAGTATAAAGAATATAAGAACCGCAGTGTATTATTTGAGGTTTGAATGTGCCCTTTATAGCCCACTTCGTTTGCAGTAGATCCAGGAGGTAGTGTACTGTACATCCTACACACTCAATCTAAAAGCGTGTCACCCATTTTACCCATTGGGCCTATAATTGCTCTGCTGTAGACATATATCAGGCCTGTACATGTGCTTATTCTTCACTTCTTATGGGCTTTACTTCACAGACTGAGCCAGCAGCACCTTGTTATAACAAAATTTTTACCATGTCCCATAGTCCTGACTCTGTTTCATGACTGACGTATTAGTGCATATTGCCCTATAGGCATTTTTGAAGGAGGGACTTGACATAAGCTTCTTTAAAACTCTACAGTTGCATGCCAAGTGTTTCTTGCCTGTACAGTATATCCATTTAAGAAATACTTTGCTACTTGTGCTTCTTGAAATAAGCAGTGCTGGGGCCATTGCTCAAATGTATTCCACATAACTTGATACTTTTAAAGCCCCTACAAGGAACTTTCATTTTGAGTTGATTTTGGCAACCCTGTGGACAAAAGCAGTAGTGTTTTGCCGGAATGAAGCTTACATTTCCCATGAGCTCTAGCGCATATTGTCGTAAAGACGCTTACCTGGCTCGCGCATGTGTTTGTTTTGGGGATGAATGAAACAACAAAATGGGAAAACTTTGCCCCCGCTCCTATCGGGGATCCCAGCTCACCTCTCCCGCGCCCCAGCTCCACCTCTCCGGCGTAAGCGCCACCGCCGCCGGGGTAAACGCAGAGGTCGGCTGGTAAGACTGAAGGCCTGTTTGGTGAGCACTTCCACGGCTTCTTGGACTGAGTATGGAGCGGTGCCTCGCCTCTTTATTTCTTGGCACTCGCTGGACCTGAATCTGCGCAACCTGCGGCCTCTGTGTGTGGCTCCCCGGACAGCTAACGCCGTGGACCCGCCGGCTCCTGCCAGGATTGGGCTGGTAAATGCTAGATCGCTAGCGAACAAAACGTTTATCCTGAAGGATTTCCTGACTTCCCGAGGATTGGATTTTCTCTGTGTGACTGAGACGTGGCAGACTGTTGGTGAGTCCAGTGCTTTCACAGAACTTTTACCTGATGACTGCTGCTATTTTAACTCCCCGCGGACGTCGGGTCAAGGAGGAGGAATAGCGACTATTTATGTGAGTCACTATAAATGTAAGCAGCAAGTAAGATGACGTGTGCCGTCTGAGTGCCGTAAATCGTTTCGTCCTGGAAGCGACCTGGGGCGGACCCGGACACAGTTTCCTAAAGGTATGGATATACACTATATAGAAATAGCTTATCTTCACACCGATGGTCTCATTTGCTGTTGTAGGTCACGCACACACATCAGCAGAAACAAGAGACTTCTGCATATCCAGTTAAAAGTTCCTTGTAGCGGCTTTAAACAACACTTTATCCTGTGAAAACAACACTCACATCTTGGATTAATTTTTATGAAAAAGCTCTTAGATCCTTTTGATCGTTGGACCCTTACAGACTAAAGAAATATGAATAACTCGCTGGGTAATCGAGGAATGGACACATATTCTGACTTCAGGACAGCTTCTGAGGAAGGGAGTCACTCCTTTTTTTTGTCATGCCGGTAAATCTGAATGAGTCTTTGGTGCCCATAGTCACAGTAAAATTAACTGAACGATTGAATTATGGAGAACCCAACCAACCAAGCTTTTAATTGAAGGTTTACACTAGTTCCAATACAAAGTATGGGACAGATGTGTTGCACAGAGAGTTTATAGTCATTGCTAATTTTCATCTCTTGTCCCTGGTTTGGCTTTCACACGTAGACCTACAATGTTACAAAAAAAAAAAAAAAGTACAGTTTTAAACTTCACAAAACCACACTACTCTATAAACATGGAAGGTACAATAAAATACAGAAACCACATACTACAGTACATATACCCCAATACATAGACGACACAACATATCCCACAATACATATATGACGGCATACATACATATGTGTTGGGGCAGCTGTGACTCAGAGGTAGAGTGGGTCGTCCACTCATGGTAAGATTGCCAGTTCAAGGTTCGATCCCCGGCTCCTCCAGTCCGCATGTCGAAGTGTCCTTGGGTAAGATACTGAACCCCAAACTGCTCCCCATGGCTGTTCCATTGGTGTGTGAGAGTGAGTGAAGGGTTACTGAATAACAGGTCCCTTGCATGGTAGCCTCGGCCACCAGTGTTTGAATTTGTGTGTGAATGTGACTAAGTGTAAAAGCGCATTGAGTCATCAGAAGACAAGAAAAAAAAACATCTTCCCAATTGTTTAACTGGTCGGTTGTTGTTGCTCATACTTGCGATTGTGGGTTAGAGCTGGAGCCATGCTGTGGGAAGGGTTGGTGGGGGTTTAGGGAGGGTAAAAGCTTCATTGGGGTCATCAGGTGGGTGCCCTCCTTTACGGTTGTTTCGATGATAGGCCCACGATACCTCCAGAGGGCTAACTGGCAACACCTGGCGTCCCAGGTGCACCCCCCCTGCTTTTACTCCCTCGTACCCCGCTGTTGTGAGTGGTGTCTTTCCTCCTAATCCATTGCCACTGGCTTGCCTGTCCGGCTGTGCTTGAGAAGGCTTTGGTAGCCTGATGCTGGACTTGGTTGCCGAATTCCCATTTCTTTAATAATAGTCTATAATGGTCTTATTAAGACTCATGACAGTGCTTATCCATAATGTGTGAACATTTCTTGCCAGCAGTCCAAATGGAAGGTTGTGTGTTGTATATTTAAAGGTTGATATGTCAATGTGGAATTCAGTTGCTACAATTAAGTTATTTTGAAAGACAAGACTGTGACAACCCTCCTGCCCATAAACCCACGTCAATTAATATGTGTCAATGGCACATTTAAAACTGCAAATATGTCTTATTCATCACATTGATTCGCATCATCAAAGTGATTGGCATCATTAAAAGCCTTGATGGATTATTTACAAAACGCCTGCACATGTCGACAAATGACCATATAATGCAATCCTCTCGTGGCTGAAAAGCAAAAATCAATCATAAGAATTAGCTCCATTCCCTGAAGTCTGACGCCGTCACAGATGTGACTGAAGGACACAAATAAGACGATTCAGCCAAGACACTTTTGACAATAACAAGAGGACCTTCAGTAAATGATGCTTCTGGTATTCCTGAGGACTCAGTTTCATTTTGTTATCTGCGGCTCAATGTTATTGGTCCATCTTTTTAATGTGGCTCTGAAGTACATCAAAGTGTTACCTGGCATGCATGCTTTAAAACATCACACGTTATTCATGTAATCACTCCACCACATCCACAAACACAGACATCTGATTAAGAATATGTTTTTTACAGATAATCTATTTGTATATAAATCTCAAAGAGAGTGGCATTTAAAAAAAAACAGATGAAGAGTTTTAAAATATGGACTCAACTTTCCTCAAGACAGTGAGAGTGATGAAACATTCAAATATTAAACCGAGGTCATGCACTGCTAAAAGAGGAAGAACCCCTGAGAAATAAGAAAATATTGTACAGCTTGTACGGCAACAAAAGGAGTGTGAGAATGCATTTAATGTCATAGTTATATATCTGAAGCACCTAAAGTGTACCAGTTTGAACACAAAGTGAGAGGCCAACTTAGTTGCTTTGGCAATAACAACAAAGGCAGCACAGGTGCTATACTACATGCTCTCTTAAACCTGCACAATGGCTCTCCAAAAATATAAAAGGCAGGAAGTGAGAGGGCTGTGCTCTATGCTTCTCAGGTGAACAGCTGGACTGTGGAATATTTGGCGGGCAAAAAGTATGAGGCACAGCTGGCTTTTAAGAGGAAGAGCTCCCCTGGAGCCTCTGGGAGGTCACAGCCTGCTAGGCCGTGAAGCGTTGCTCGGCAGGAGCCGTGTGTAAAGGCAGAAGGCCTGTGCCACTGTGTGCAGATGTTCCCCGCGCTCTGCTGGCTGCCTCAAAACACACACAATACACACACACATGCACGAACCTTGGTGCAGAGATGATTTAAAACATAGAGCAAACATTTAACACAGACACCTTCACCAAACATATACATAAACACACAGACACCGCACGCTCCTTCACGCTGCACACACATATTCCCCTCTCCATTTCCCGTCTGCACAGCCACGTCACTTTCTTGTGTCCTCCATAGCAACAAGCACCACCTCGGCGCTCCTGAGTGGTGCTGCTGGAAACAATAAAGTAGGGTTTAAATGAGCTCTCCAAGGTCTGAAACACACAACCAAATGTAGGAAGGTGCCCCTCAAATGCAGCGGCAAACTGCTTCTCCTCACTTCATAGCAGAGCAGCTTCTATTCATTACCCACAGGTAAAGCAGAGTTACAGGACAAAGTAAAGTGGAAAAAAGCTCAAGGCTCCAACCTTCACCCCCCCACCCCACCCCACCCCCCGTTAGCACTATATCTTATTATGTATGTCTCTCACACTGCGCCACATTTGAATAGCATTCCGCAACAAACACAATCAATAGCACAAAATAAACGTCCTTCCTTTAATTCATGGCCTGTATGCATTTATCGACCTGAACGCTCCTCTGGGATATATGCATAAGGGACAAACTGTGCTCTCCAAGGCAAACTGAGCCAATGTTTGCGGTATCATTACAAAATAACTCGTCAAAGAATGTCAGTCAAAGGCGTGTGTTGTGGGAGATTTACATCAGGTGGAACACGGGGCATGAGCGATGCCACCATAGAATAGGTATAGTCATCAGACGCTAGCATCAGCAGTCTCCTGACAGTGATGAATAGAGAAAAAGACAGTATGAGTGGCAGGCCCTAGTGAGGGACAGCACTCCGCTCGGCAACCTCCTCCGCACCGTCTGTCCACCCCGACAAACCCTCGCAAACCCAAGAGACAATTGCTGCTGCTGACACCAATGGACAAGCACATCTGGCAACCGGGGTCCACCAGGGTCTTCAGTGACAGCCCCAATCAGCCACTTGATATTCACTGTGCCGACTTCCCGTTCTCTCAGTCTGACGCCAGCGACAGGAGGAAAGTGAGCAGAAGAAGGAGGGGGGGCAACCTTTCAATGGGAAATCAAATGTTAATCAGTCCAATCACAGGCATATCTCCATAACTGCAGTCTGACATTGATATCCAATCAATCAAAAAGCCTAAATATGGAAAGACTATGAGATAAATAATAGAACAATAGACGTTTAGAGTGAATGATGACAATGGGGGCATGAATATTAATGCCTCAGAGGAGCTCCAATAAATTTTTCCAGAATTCTGTCATTTCAGAAGTGTATGTTTTTTTGTAAATCTCAAGTCATCAGCATGTGTCAAACGTAAACGCTCGAGTATGATATCAAAGCACTTGTTTTCATTGTTTAAAACCTGCGCTGATATGACAGCAGCGGTTGCTTTATATATATCGTTAGTTCTATTGCCCTTTCATTAATTATGTACCAGAATCTGGCCAAAGGCTATATTGTTGTCTACAGTGAAAATTAAATATTGATAAAGCTCCAGCTTTCACCCCAGATTTCATTGTGTTAACAAATATGTTTTGTTTGCAAAACAATTTGAATTTAATAATTCATCAAAAGGGGGAGAGGCCATTATCATTCAGTGTGAGCTCTGTGCGGGCTCCAGATGTCAGGGATCATGTCCTCGTGCTGACAATACATGCAAAGTCTGTGCCCTCTTTTATACATTATTGAAAGGAAATTCTGCGAGGTGGGTTTAGACATGGGCACGGGGACTGATACATAACATGTATAGAGGTGACCTGAGACTGTCCGTCAGGAAAAGATCGTGACAGAACTACAAAGACATATTTACACTCATATTCTGTGTGATCACTTTGCTTTTATACAAACAAAGAACAAAGAAAGAGCGTAGCCCTTCCAAATGTAATATTCAGAATCTAATGAAGTATGATCATCTCATTGTGCAGTACAGGATTGTTATTGCAGCCTTGTATGAGCTCACCATCAATACTGGCTGTTTAAAGGTTAAAAACTCGCAGGGCCACAAATCCAAGGTACAGAGATCATAGCGTCCCAGCGGGCTATAACATTAGTCACCAGCTTCACGTTGCTCATAAATCTAACACAGAGGCATCTTGACTCCGCCTGGGAACACGAATGTAATCCTTAACACTAGAATTATCCTTTATTTGTCATTACGTGCTGAAAGGAGGGTGAAAACAGTGGCAATTACAGTCTTAACCTGGAACATCCAAACCCCATTGACCACTCTGTCAGCCCTCGGTAACAAAGCCTGACTTGACATTCCGTTAGTGGCGGTGCGGGGGCTGCAGAATAGAGGGGAAGTGGTGGCTGATAGGCGTGACGGAGAAGAGAAAGAGGGAGAGACAGGGGACGCCTGTTTGGGATTTACAGCGGCGGCGTGCTCACCTAGCAGCTGACCGTACTGCTTCACAGGTCAGCCGTTCTAACCGGACTCCATTAATGCGCCAGTCCACCTTGTGGCACACTTAATGCTCCAGCGCATCCACCGCCTTAGGGACAACTTCACTGGCACTTTACTGGAGAACAGAGTAAGACAGGGAGGAGGCCCGGGGTCCGGGAACAAAGAAACCCTCTGAAGGTAGAGGAGGGGTAAAAGAAAAGTCACACCAAAAGTTTGAAGACTAGTTTCTCTCACTGTAGATTTTACACTGTACTGTATATGTGTGTAGGTGGAGTGAACTTTCACAGCTTCAGGTCATACAAGAAAAGAACTCTGTCTGCTATAAAGGTCAAAGTTTGTTGTTTCCTGCTTTGGAGTTGACTCAGGTTCATCTCATATACCAGGTTGCACTTTTTTGGCCCCGTAGCCTGAAGCACACTTTAGGGACGGGCACAGACATCATGGTATAAATGTGTTTTATGACCAGGCAGCTGCCGGGGGCAGGCTGTTTTTTATGCTTTCTGGCCGAGTACAACATGGCCACCTGCTTGGCGTAAAACCCTCACTGCTATGCTGGGCTTTATGGGCACGTTCGGCAACTAAACAAAGATATACAAGGACGTGTGCGTGGAGAGCTGCCTGCTGCATATGGTGTGCACTTAAGCAATTCATCGGTGCCATAAGCATCGGCGGGAGCAAATCCTTGGCTCCTTGTGGCTCTCAGAGCGCCATCGGACCTGAGGGATACTGCTTGGTTCATGAATCCACTGATGAATTACTTTCCTCTGCAAGTCCACGTTTCCCTTAAGCGTGACTGTATGTGTCACTCCTCTGACAACTCTGTTTGCCTGAGCTCCAGAAAGCCTGCTGATTATCCTGAGACCCTGGGTGGAGGCACTGCGACTGGGTGGGGATTCACAGATGATCACCCCTAGGATTCACAGAAGTGAGCCTGTGTTTGGGCTGCGGTGGGAGGTGAGTGGCACTCAACCACCTGCTCTTCTGATAAACAAGTTCATGTATGAGGAAGAGAGAAAATGATTATTAGAAGGATTTCAGAGTGTCATCCCTCCCTCTCTCCCGCTATCTCACTTTCACAACTGCGAGCGGCAGAACAAAATTACTCCCCGCCAGTGAATAATAAGGAAGTTTATGAAACGTGACGAATGCGACGGCGCTCTACATGAAATACCAATGAGGGAGGCGCCCCAGCGTAGCAAATGCTACATCCTAATATCAACAGTCACCTTGTGTTACTCCCTCCACTCCCCAGAAGGACACATCATGGAGAGAGTTTGAACACACCGCATAATGCGGTGACACTGCCGATCCCAGGATGGGGCACGGGCAGGTGAATGGACACGTGCAGGCGGCATGCCACCACAGCGGGCTGGCAGCAGGACGGGCGCAGAGGAGGAGGGCGAGGCGCAGAAGTGTTGTCATACATTGTCTCAATGTCGTGGGGATGTGTTGGCAGTGTCACCTGTGTGCCGACACGCTGTGTGCATATTTGGTCGCAGTGGGGGTCAGAGGAAGTGTGTACATGACTCAGATACAGTTGTCACTCAGTGTATGAGTGAGTGAGTCAACTCAGACACACATGCTCATCGAGAAACTAGTTTGGTGTGATACACTAGGAGGAAAGTGTGAACACGATGCTGCTGACCTCTGACGCAGTGCGGTACCAACACAAGAGCAGTACTTTGTTTGAAAACTCCACTCTGAGATGTGTTTTTCTACAAACCCCTTTAAAAACTTTAATAATGTATATAGAAATGAAGCCAAACATCTCAACCTTTAAATATTTTAACACAAGCTACCTAAAAGTGGCAAGACTATGATTTAAATCTGACACTGGGATCAAGAATAGCATGAATCTGAGCAAATGTACATCAGCAGTTTTCAGTCCTTTACAGTTTATACAGTTTTTGATTGCCCCTAAAAACTTAGGGTCATGAATCAAGTCAAAAGATTGAGATATATATTATAACTCTGATTTCAGTCACATGGCCCAAACAAAACAACTGATTGCTTCGAGCATATTTAAACACCACTTCCGTAACCATAGTTACACACTGAAGAGGACTTTACTGTCGAAACGTCTGTGTACTGACACTGCCATCCAAGCTGGATTATTAAACTGAACTAAAAGGACATTTGAGAGTGCTGGCGTTTTTCCTTTTTTAACTGTTTTTGGCCGTGCACCTTGCGAGTTTATTTAGTTTTTGAGAGTGCTTGATTTTTCCTACGTGATTCCAAACAAAACAACTACCTTTCTTGTGGCTGACAATCCTGTTAACAATCATTATGACATAGCAAAACACGTCGTGTATTCATTAGGTCTAACAAATGTTTGATACAATTTCGTCAGATTTTTGCAAAATTTTAAAAAGTAATTTTTTTTAGTCAAAAGCTTCACAGGGATACTTTAAACATTTAATAAATCATTCATTAATTTCTGTTAAAAGCGATGATAATTACCTTCACCCTACATGAAACAGTAAAGTAATGACCATCTCAGCTTCTGTTTGTCAGCTTATTTAGCTAGCTCCACACTAGGGCTCTGTACTAGCAAGAATCTGGCACTAGGATATGCCCTGCCATGATAGCTACTTTTGTTGGTTGATGTATTGTTTTGAGATCATTTTATGCCACTGATATAAGAATAATAGCCTTGTAGCGCAAGTAATTTTAGCAATATTCAGAGATTGGAATTTGAAAAAAAAAAATACCGAACTACTTTTTAAAAGGTTTTAACTAGGGTTGCAATGGTGTGACCTCTGTCACGGTACGATAACCGTCTCAGAAAATATTGCAGTTTCATGGTACGACAGAATTTATATTTTTATAATTTTGTTAATGGAAGTATATGTAAAAAGTCTCTCTGAAAATTGCTCAAATAAAGGGGAGATTGTCCGTTCAGTAGCATTTTTTTTCCAGTATCAAGGATAAGCAAATGTACACAGTAAGATAATCGTCAACCTTTCTATCACGGGATACCTTAAAACCTATATATCACTAAAATTCTAGCATTAACACTGGTTAATATATACAAGAAAGTATCTAAAAATTATATTACCTTTATAGGAGTTGCCCAAAATCACATAGTTTGAGATGAAATACAATATTTGGCCAACAAAACCAACACCAAGTGATGCCTTTGGCAACTAATAGACAAGCTTAGCGAAGCTCCGGGAACACCGCCAGCTCCCAGGGATGGATAGCCTGGGAGCTTCGCGATTCACAGGGTAGAGGATGAAGTTGTTGGAGGCTAAAACTACAAACGGCTGTTTTTTGGATTGTTGCCAGAGGTTGGCAAGAAAATTGCTATCAGGACTGTCCCTCTTCCGCTCCAAAAGTGCAGCTGCAAGCTACCGCTAACACCAAACACACTGGGTCATTTTAATTTTTTCTTCTTTTTTTTTTCTTTTAATCGCACAAGTAGGTGGGGATGGAGAGAAAACAAAAAGGGAGAGTTGCTGTGCTTAAGTCTTATAATGGTAAAAAAAAAACCCTGCTGATTGTTCTGGCATCATGTTGACCAAAATGTTGGTGACATTGTTATGCAAAGAAACACGCCAATAAACACAACAGGCAATATTGGGGTCAGCAAAATGATCACAGTCATGTCTATATGTTGTATGATAAGTCAATAATGTAATTATTGTGACAGGCATAGATATCATACGTATCACAATGCAGTGGTTACAATTCAGTATATTGCAATACTCAAAGCCATCCATCCATTTTCAACTGCTTATCCGAAGCCGGGTCATGGGGGCAGCAGGCTGAGCAAAGTATTCCAGACATCCCTCCTGGGGGAACCTGAGGCGTTCCCAGGCTGGATGAGATATGTAATCCCTCCAACGTGTTCTGGGTCTGCCCGGGGCCTCCTACCAGTTAGACGTGCCCAGAACACCTCTAACGGGAGGCGCCCACGAGACATCCCGATCAGATGCCCGAACCACGTCAACGAACTCCTTTCGATGCAAAGCAGCAGCGGCTCTACTCTGAGCTCCCTCCGGATATCCAAGCTCCTTACCTGAGCCCAGCCACCCTTTGGAGAAAACTGATTTCGGCCACTTATGTCTGCGACCTCATTCTTTGGTCACTACCCACAACTCACAACCATAGGTGAGGGTTGGGACGGAGTTAAGTTAAAATATTTGGTTTCAGTTAAAGGGCCAGTGTGTAATATTTGGCATGGTTTATTGTCAAATCTGAATCTGAATCTTCTACCCATTAATATGTTTATATAAGTGTATAATCGCTATAAAATAAAATTCGTTTGGTTTTCGTAGCCTTATAACTATGCTTTTATATATATATATATATATATATATATATATATATATAGAGCAAGGGCCTTGCTTTAGAGAGGTCGCCATCTTGCGCCGCCATGTATGTACGGCAGACCGAGCGGACAATCCAGCCAGCCAGAGAACGCGTTTCGCGTGTATAAATGAACCAACGAAGACAGCGGAAGGAAGGAAGAAGGAGGAGGAAACAGCAGAGAGTGTTAGTAGTTCGTCGATAGAGAGTAGTGAAAAGTTTTTTTAGTTATAAAGTTTGCGAATGGACCACACTTACCACGCAACAGGAGAGAATGAACCCGAACCGTCATCTGCGAGGAAAAGAAGACGCAACTTCACTCCTTGTGATGCACTCTCTGCGGCGCTTTTCCTCCTGATGATATATCTCCCCAACGATGGTAGCAGTAGCACCGAATCCCATTCTGTGCATTCAGCCTCTCTTCTCGCCCGCTCAGCATCAAACACATGGAGTTCCTCATCTGTATGCTCCGGCTCAAACAGGTATGGCTCTGGGTCTGTGTCCGCTACAAGAAACTCTTCAAAATCGCGTTCAAAGTCGTCCATTGCAGCTACTATAGTCCGGAGATATTGCTAGGCTAAATAAACAGCTGAGCTCTGTTTACAGGCTACGCTGTCAGTCAGTGTGCGGGCTGAAGATTGGTGGAGCAGAGAGGGGAGGGGGTGCCCGCTAGGTATTGTAAACGAGTATGTGTGTATTAAGTGTGTGTGTTACGCTAGAAGAGTCAGAGTTTGGGACAGAGTCTTTTACCCCCTGGAGTGTTACCGGAGTTTTTGGAGTGCTTAAATAAACGGGCCTTTTTCCGAACGCTACTCTGGTCTCCTGCTCGTGAGTGATTCATTACAATATCGTAACATGGTTTAGATTTCTAAATAAATATTCACCTCGTTGCTAGATAGACCTACTCCTGAAAAACTCTTGTCTGCGCAAGGCTTTTTGTCCCTACGAGGCCACCGTCATTTACCCAACGGGAAGGGTGAGCGAGTGAGCCCTGCAATCTAGAATTTGACCACTGATGTCACTGTTTTCAACGGTTTTCAACCCATTTTACACAGTGGCCCTTTAAGTCGAAATGTTTGGTTTCTGGTTTAGCTCTCTCTTCACCTTGACAGTCCGGCACAGTGCCTGCATCACTGCAGATGCCGCCATTCCATCTCATGCTCCATTGTACCCTCACTCGTGAACAAGATCCTGAGATACTTAAACTTCTTTGCTTGAGGCAATAACTCCCTGTGTGTGTCTTTCGGACCTGTGTGTAATTGACAAGCAAGAATGAAAACATTGAATTTCCCCTCAGGGGGATTAATAAGTAAAATAAACTAAACTAAACAACCCGGAGGGGGCAATCCGCTGGTTTCTGTCAGAGTACCATGGTCTCAGACTTTGAGGTGCTGACTCTCATCCCATCCGCTTTGCACTTGACTGCAAACTGCCCCAATGCCTGCTGGGGGTCATGATGTTATGAAGCTAACAGAACCACATCATCTGCAAAAGTGGAGATGCAGTTCTGAGGTTCACAAACTGGACCCCTTCCTTCCCCCGGCTGCGCCTCGAGATCCTGTCCACAAATAACGAAATCAGGATCGGTGACTGATCCGATCATACGATAAGATGATAAGGCAGTTATTGTGACAGGCGTAGATATGATAGGTATCACAATACAGAGGTTATAATTCAGAAGATATATACTAAGCAAGGAGATACATCTGATTTCTTAAAGATCTATTTTGGTGATAGTGGTGCGTCTATGAGTGCCTGTTTCATCAGCCTGTATTCTTTGTGTTTCGCCAGTGATATGGTGAAGAGTCAATTATTTAGTAATCGGGGGTTTAAACACAACACAAAATGAGCCACAAGCTCGATATTTTCTTACAACCCTACTCTACACTGACGTTACAGTTTATGTTTCACATCATGCTGCAGGTTCATCTCTAGGTTACAGCAGCTCCTGTTCTCCCACCCTCTCCCCTCACTCTCCTCCACAGCTGAGTGACAGAAGTCTCTCCCTAGTGAAATTATGCGTCTCGCCTTCCTCTCAGATGGCCATTCCACTAGCCTTGCGGGTCATTATTTGCTGCTGGGCGCGACGAAGAACAGAAGTCTACTTTGTGTTTTTCGCTGGCACACTTTAAACCTTTCAGTGTAAAACAAGTTGTTATGTTTCAACCAGAGCATTATTAATAATCTCGAGTTAAGATGCAGTGCTGGGAAAAAAATATATTCCGAGGCCTGAATGGAATGCCCTGTATTTTTTATGAGTGTTTGTGTGCGTGTGTGTTTGTGTATTTGTGTGCATGCATGTAAGTTTGTATTTATAGGGTCAACCCTTTTATCCTCGTCTTTCAGGAGAGAGTGCGTGAGTGTTTGTGCGTTTCTGCATTCTCCGCAGGGACTATTTCAGTTGAGGGCAAAGAACACAGAGAAACTTTGAAAGAGCTTTTATGTACTTTTGAGTGAAATGATCCTAAGAAAGGCTTTTTATAAAAAATGCTTTTTATTCAGGCTTCCACATCCAGAAGGGCACTTACTCAATTACCAAGCTCCCTTCCTCCCTCTCTGCATCCATCAATCCCTCCTCTATTCTTAGGCCTGCATCTGTGTTGTGTGTGGAGGCATTGCCATGAGCTAAGAGCATGAGCTTAGTAGTAGAGCAATGTAGGGCATGTCAGTGAGTATACAGTGAGTCAGCCATTTGTAACCACTTTTTGGCCATATTGTAAGTCTTCAAAAGATCATGCAACCAGAAAAAAAGACAACATATTTGATTACTAATCTTGCTCATGATGACTATTTTTGAAGCAAAAGTTTATTGGCCTCGTACTTTTCCCGGATGATTAATATTTGACTTTTTAAATTGTTCAAAAAAGACCAAAAAAACTTCCTTTGATATCACACATTGGCTAAGGTAAAATAGGCCATATACAGATAAGGCTGATAGTGTATGACAAGCTAACTGAATGAGAGGTAAACTCATTCTGTCGCCCTCACTTTCGCATCTCAGCTCTCTTTTAACTGCAGCCTTGTCACTCAGTAGCCTGAAAGGCAAGACCTCACACAGGTTTGACAGATAAAAGTCTCCTCACTTCATTGCTGTTTGACATTTTGCCTCCCAGAAAAAGTTTCTCTCTCTCCTCCTCCCTTTCTTTCTCTCCTTCCATCTCACAAACACACACACCGACACAAGACACACACATATATATACTCCCCTCGATGTGAGTCCATCTCCTCTCCTCCTGTCCATCTGCCAGGCAAAATGGAGCCTCAGACAAAGGAGACGGAGGCTAACTCAGTGATCTGAATCAAATGGCAAGAGGAGGAGGGTAGCGGAGGGAAAGAGGAGTGATGGGTGCCAGGGAAGGAGCACGGGAGACGTGGGAGACGGAGGGGTTGGACGGTGAAGGGAGGCATGAGGGGCTAGATGTGAATTTTTTCTGACAGGTTGAAGTCTCCTCTGAGCTGACCCTCTCCCTGCTGGGAGCCATGTCTCCTGGATGTGGGCGGCGTGAGGCAGGATGGAGAAAAGGAGATATAAGAAGGAGCAATGAACTGTGATCATGGAAATGCCATAGTGAATGCAGTAGCACTAGCAGTGATCAATAGTAAGCACGCAGTGTATCAATTTGAGCAACAGCAAAGCACAAACTCCTGCTGGAGTCTGTCGGTATTAAATTCCCCAAGTTAGGTTAATACCACCATCACTCAGTGTCGACTAACATTATTGGACATGGTGTTAGAAGCCATCACTTGAAGTATAGTGACACAGAAGACACATCTGCTGTCTGGGTCATTTTAAAATATCATGTACTGAAAAAAGCGTATTGATTTGTAAGTAGTAACAGTCCAGCAGGGCAGAATGGGCAAACACGGTGACAAGTGACTTCCAGTGACTCGAGGGTTGAGAGAGAAAAACAAGATGAAAGAGGGCAGATCATTGGTTTGAATGTCCGGGGAGGATGCCTGAGTGTCCTTAAGTGAACAAAAAATGAGTAAAAGAATGTGTCATAGTCAGATGGTTGGAACATTTATACAGCTGATTCTGGATGTGAAGCAAAGCAAAGGGGAGAATAGATAGACAACGATTTATTGATGCTAAGTCATTCTAGTGCAAAGACAACTAGTCAGTCCATCCTTCCTCTCGGATTCTCAGCCTTTCAGGCTTACTTTGTGGCTGGATGTAATTTGTAGCTTTTTGGAATATGAATGAGGATAGTGATAGCGAGATACTGGCTACAGTTCCTCTTATAGTACTAATGAAATAATGAAGAACATAAACAAAACAAGATGGACTTATATACCATGACTTATTTTATGATTTGTGATAACATACTATACTATGACTTTTTTTCTGATGATTTTGGACGACATACTATACTATGACTTTTGTTCATGATTTTGAATGACATTCTATACTGTGACTTTTTTTTCTCATGATTTTGGATGACATACTATACTATGACTTTTTTATGATTTTGGACAACATACTGTACTATGACTATTTTGTGATGATTTTGGAGGACATACTATACTATGACTTTTTTTCATGATTTGTGAAAACATACTGTACTATGACTATTTTGTGATGATTTTGGAGGACATACTGTACTATGACTTTTTTCATGATTTGTGACGACATACTATACTATGACTTTTTTATGATTTTCATGATTTGTGACGACATACTATACTATGACTTTTTTATGATTTCGGACAACATACTGTACTATGACTATTTTGTGATGATTTTGGAGGACATACTATATTATGACTTTTTTTCATGATTTGTGATAACATACTATACTATGACTTTTTTCATCATTTTGGACGACATACTATACTATGACTTTTTTCTCATGATTTTGGACGACATACTATACTATGACTTTTTTCATGATTTGTGACGACATATTATACTATGACTTTTTTCATGATTTGTAACGACATACTATACTATGACTTTTTTCATGATTTTGGACAACATACTATTCTATGACTTTTTTCTCATGATTTTGAACGACATACTATACTAAGACTTTTTTCCATCATTTGTGACGACATACTATACTATGACTTTTTTCCATCATTTGTGAGGACATACTATACTATGACTTTTTTCTTATGATTTTGGACAACATGCTATACTGTGACTTTTTTCTCATGATTTTGAACGACATACTATGCTATGACTTTTTTCTCATGATTTTGAACGATATAATATACTATGACTTTTTTCATAATTTTGGATGACATGCTATACTATGACTTTTTTCATAATTTTGGATGACATACTATACTATGACTTTTTTCATAATTTTGGATGACATACTATACTATGACTTTTTTCATAATTTTGGACAACATACTATGCTATGACTTTTTCTCATGATTTTGAACGATATAATATACTATGACTTTTTTCATAATTTTGGATGACATGCTTTACTATGACTTTTTTCATAATTTTGGATGACATACTATACTATGACTTTTTTCTCATGATTTTGAACGATATAATATACTATGACTTTTTTTCATGATTTTGGACAGCATACTATGCTATGACTTTTTTTTCATGATTTTGGACAGCATACTATGCTATGACTTTTTTCTCATGATTTCTGACGACATACTATAATATGACTTTTTTCCTCATGATTTTGGACCACATACTATGGCTTTTTTTCATAATTCTGGACGACATGCTATACTATGACTTTTTCTCATGATTTCTGACGACATGCTATACTGTGACTTTTTCTCATGATTTGTGACGACATACTATTCTATGACTTTTTTGATGATTTTGAATGACATACTATTTTTTCTCATGATTTTGGACGACATACTATACTATGACTTTTTTCATCATTTGTGACGCCATTATACTATGACTTTTTTCATGATTTGTGACGACATACTATACTATGACTTTTTTCATGATTTGTGACG
>NC_065509.1:29851434-29963924 GCF_006386435.1 Epinephelus moara
CATACTATACTATGATTTTTTTTCATGATTTTGGACGACATACTATACTATGACTTTTTTCATAATATTGGACGACATTCTATACTATGACTTTTTTTCATAATTTTGGACGACATACGATACTATGACTTTTTTAATAATTTTGGACGACATACTATACTATGACTTTTTTTCATGATTTTGGACGACATACTATACTATGACTTTTTTTCATGATTTGTGACGACATACTATAATAAGAGTTTTTCCTCATGATTTTGGACGACATACTGTGACTTCTTTTTTCATGATTTGTGACGACATACTATAATAAGAGTTTTTCCTCATGATTTTGGACGACATACTGTGACTTCTTTTTTCATGATTTGTGACGACATACTATACTTGGACTTTTTTTCATAATTTGGACAACATACTATACTTTGCCTTTTCTTTCATGATTTGTGACAACATATGATACTATGACCTTAATCATTATGTGATTCCATAGCATACTATGATTTTTTTCTCATGATTTTTGGACATACTTTTCTTCGATCACGAGAGACTCGTTTTTATGGTAAAAGAATATTTATTAACAGGTGAACACATGAACAAAAATACGGAAAGTCTTCAGAGATTAGACCCTGTAGAGACGGTATGATGTAAGGAGGGTGATGATTCCATAGTTGCATAGGGAACGATGGTGGTGGTAGAGTAGATGTTTTAAGATGAGATGAGAGGAAGATGGAGCAGCATTGATGATCTGGATGAGTAAAGGAATGAGCCTTTGTTGAGCTTGTCCTTGACTCTGGATACGTTGGCTGGAGGTGAACAAGGTGGAGGAGGGTGCGAAGAGTCTGCCTAAAATGATGGGTGACAGCAGCAGAACAGAGAGCAGATTTAAAATTTTGCAGAGGCATCCTGATTGGCCGAGAGAGAGATCATGGCAGAGTTTGACTGGATAACTAAAAGAGTAAACACCAGTCATCAACTGATTAGATGGAGTAGTGAGAGTAGTATTGTGAGAAACATGAAAGGATGAGCACAGAGAAGTCTTCCTGATTAAACTTACTTTGAGCTTCATTGTGACTTTTTTTTCATGGTTTCTGAAGAAATACTATTCAGTGAGATTTTTTCATGGCTTTTGACGACTTTTTTTTTCATGATTGTGGATGACATACTATACTATGACTTTTTTCCATCATTTTGGATGACATACTATACTATGACTTGTTTCTCATGATTTTGGACGACATACTATACTATGACTTTTTTTCATGATTTTGGACGACATACTATACTATGACTTTATTTCATGATTTGTGACGACATACTATACTATGACTTTTTTTTTCATGATTTGTGACGACATACTATACTATGCCTTTTTTTCTCATGATTTGTGACGACATACTATACTTTGACTTTTTTCTCATCATTTTGGACAACGTACTATACTATGCCTTTTTTTTCATGATTTGTGAGGACATACTATACTATGACTTTTTTTCATGATTTGTGAGGACATACTATACTATGACTTTTTTCTCTTGATTTTGAACGACATACTATACTATGCCTTTTTTCTCTTGATTTTGAACGACATACTATACTATGACTTTTTTTCATGATTTGTGACGACATACTATACTATGACTTTTTTCCTCTTGATTTTGAACGACATACTATACTATGACTTTTTTCATAATATTGGACGACATACTATACTATGACTTTTTTCATGATTTTGGACGACATACTATACTATGACTTTTTTTTCATGATTTTGGACGACATGCTATACTATGACTTTTTCTCATGATTTTGGGCGACATACTATACTATGACTTAGTTTTTCATGATTTTGGGCGACATAGTATATTATGACTTTTTTTTCATGATTTTGGACGACATACTATACTATGACTTTTTTTCATGATTTTGGACGACATGCTATACTATGACTTTTTTTTCATGATTTTGGACGACATACTATACTATGACTTTTTTTTCATGATTTTGGACGACATACTATACTATGACTTAGTTTTTCATGATTTTGGGCGACATACTATACTATGACTTTTTTTCATGATTTTTGACATACTTTACTTTAATCAGGAGAGACTCGTTTTTATGGTAAAAGAATATTAATTAGCATGTGAACACATGAACTATAGGCTACTATGACTTCTTTTTTTCTAGTATCCATTTGCTTTCAACATGGATGAATTGATGTATTATTCAACAGAGTTCGACTCAATACCATCATCTTACCTTAAATACCCAAACACAACAGGTGCAGTATTGCAGTAGATGGTCAGCTTATTTGACACACTTTAAGACAGACAACACCGAGCTGTTTATGGTACACACACCTGCAGAACATTAGAGAAGAAAATTCTTTCACAGACAAATTTTTCAAGACACCCATTTGCCCTGAACACACACAGACGTGCATTTATCAAACTCTCATGTTCAAGTGCAAAGTACTGCTTGAATAAGATAGAAATCTAATCTAAGTTTGCACTTAGACAGAATTAGCTCAGGTAAGGAGGGAATCGTTACTGTCTGCTTTGTCTCATCTCCATAATGTTTGCGTATTCTCAAGTAGGTGGAAATGCAAAATGAAACATAATTATGTTGTACTCCTGCTGACAACTGATCTGTCACTAGGCGCATTAGAAACACGCCTGTGTGTAGTGTGAAGAAAGAGGGTGGGGAGAGAAAGGAACTTGTGTGGGCCTGGCTCATCTCTCAGACTCTGACAAGGCTACTTACCTGGAGGTTATAAAAATAAAAAACAGGATAGAATAAATAAATAAGTAATACCTGCCACGTACACACAACTGTACCCCTAAGCTCATTAGCCCAACACACTTTCTGTATCTCATTCCTATTTCTACCATCCCAACCAAGACAGATCTCTCACCCTGGGTACAAAGCGCAATTACACCAAACCAGACAAATATAGCAGGGGGTGTATAATCTTTCTGAATCACCTGGAAAGTCAAGAAGATAAAAAAGCCACCCTTCTTTATAGCTGCAATGCTGGTTCCTTGTAAGGAACTAGGTTGGCCTCTTTCAGTATGTTTACTTGCAGCCAAGTACAAATTAACCTCCCAAGATCAACAATGAACCTAATTAGAGTTGTGTTCTGCAGCACACATCTCTAAACACAGATCACAGCTTGTTGAGAGATGAATCTCCATCTGTCTGGCTGCACACTGGGAGGAGGAGAGACTCGGAGAAGATCAGTCCCAAGATTCGCAGAGTGAAGCTTTGTGTGTTTCTGCGTTTGAGTGTGCGCACGCAGGAAGAGAGTGAGAAGGGCCCTTGTGGCCACGTGGTTACTTCTCCATGTCAGCCTTTATTTTATGATGTCATGCTGCAGCAGGGAAGTGGGACATGGCACATGCAGGGAGAACACGCCATTGGATTTGAGCATGTTTGCGGGGTAGGGGTGTAACGCTAAGGGGGGAGGACAGGAACAGCTCTGCCCTGCCATTTGACACTCACTCCTGGGACCCAGGCAGCCAGACAGGGAGGAACACATGGGGGTGGAAACAGGAGAGTCAATCCATCTCACATAGTGAAGCGCACACACATACAGTTTAATTTTCCCACGTTTGCTACCCTAAAAACAAATTATGGTCTCACTTTTTATTATTAATTATAAACTCAGATTGCCAAGAACAGAATCAGGCACAATGCTTGTTTGTTTTTTGTTTTTTTACAAGAGATGGAATAAAGAGAAAATTTTTCCCTGGTTATCATAATAAATCCTTTAGTATCAAATAATAAACAAATAATTGCATTTCCACACTTGCTTTCCTGTCCTCTGACTCTGGCAGGGGAAATTTGTAGTAACAGGGGAGATTTTAAGGTCTGAAAAATGATTAAAAAGGGCAATTTTTCCTGGATATGTATTTTCTGACTCTGCAGTAATTTCCCTAAGCTGCCGTTGGACATGACAGCATTATCACTTTGCCTTTGACACTGTGCAAGATAAAGCAGTGGGGGCACCAAGGTCCAAATATGTTGCTTTTATAGGTAGGAGCTGTCCCATTCATCATGTGCTTACACCAAGAGCTCTCTGTAATCCCTGTCCATAAGTCAGCGAGGGGCAGGTATCTTCTGCCCTGCCACAAAGTAAACTGAGGATGTAATTTCAGGTCCGAGTGTCTGGAAAAACAAAAAGTTAAGACTTAGAGGAACAAAGATTGATGACGTGGGAATAAGCAAAGGCGTAGAGACATAAATGAAAGACAAAAAGACAAAGAGTATCTTTCAGAAATCAGTTTATATAACAAAGTGGTTATTGTTTAGTATCATATTCCATTACATATTCTATGGAAGGACAGTGTGCATAACCATTTTGTTTTTTTTCATGTTCTTAAGGATACAAATAAACTTAAAATGTTACAAATATAAATGTTTCTTAAGACAATAAAACATACTCAATGACAACAAGGAGGGTAGGCAGGGATATGGCAGCTTACACATCATGGTCGGACAGGGTTTGTCAACAGTTATGAGCGTCGTTTGTTGATACAGCCGCGATTGGTCTTCCACAAATCAATAGTAAGCACTCACAAAGTAGGAAAGAACTGGATATGTGGCAGCTGGAACTATTTACCAAAAGAAATACTTTGCAAATAGTTCCCTCTGTTAGTGGCAATGTCGTGTTCAAGCATCTCAAACAACTCCTCCTCAGCCTGAGCAGAATATCTTGTGAGGTAAAGTGCACAGTCCGTGAGTGTGAGTTAGACCGCAAACTTTTACTTTTAATTAAAGCATTTGCCACCAATCAACACCAAAATGGCACCTGATACTTTTTTTTCCCGGATAAATCTTTCAAACATACCCCTGCCTCCTCTTTCTTACAATTACCATGAGCACAAGTGATATCACTGCATCAGGTTTGTTAGTCACAAGCTAAAGACAATGGGATGAACGGCCCAACACGTAGAGGCCTGTTTTCACACTAACATGATGGAACAATCAGGGTCTTTGACCCGAGACTCTCCTGCTATTTTCTATATAAACACATAACTCTGATTATCCTAAAATATGGAATTAGGAGGGGAGGGGTACAACAATCACTGAGAGGGATGATGAGGAATGTTGTCATTGTAGAAGTTTCTCTTAATCTTAAGTTGTCTGCACTGTGGCTGCTTTTATTGTGGGAAAAATAACTTTAGCCACTGCTTTGCTTTCCAGCCATTTCATCCATAGACCCTTTAAATGTTAGTAAATAGTATGATGTTTTCTGGTGGGTGGGGCTTAGCTGGAGGCAAAACAACTCTCTACAGACGTTAGCTAGTAAGTTCTGTTGGCTTGTTTCATACAATGGAGGAAGACGTGTGTGGTGCCTTTGGGGATACTCATTCCAAATGCCCGGGCGTAAACAAGACTGTGCGTAAATGCGGAGCGCTGTAAGAATGTACCGTTGGGTTATTCAGAGCACCACACTCTCGGAGTGGCAGAGTCAGTGTCTAGGGAGACGGAGCAGCAGAGCGCCGAGCGGAGTGAATGTTTGTTAATTCAAGTAAAAATATAACGCTCTGTTTCTTACTCAAACAGGGCTCACCATATCGGGTCATTAACTCTCCAGGACTGCAACACCAAAGGGACCAGACTGGCCGACCCGTATGCTCTCACTCAGTGGATGAAGGATTGCTGAAGGTAGGATGGCCGGCTTTGTGGTTGATTACTGTGCCAATCTTACAAAGGAGGACGACACTTGAACAGTTTCCTCCATTTTGTTTGCTATCGAAACCAACGTTAGCTAATGCACTAAAAAGTTAGCATTACGGAGAAATTCAATAATTTAATACCTCCCCAATTTCTCATGAGGTGGACATGACAACCCTTAATACACATAACGTTATTCATCCCTGCAACAGGAAATACTTTTCCCCCTAACCTGATATGAAGTGTGCGCTGCACGTGAGCATTTTTGATAATCGCCTCTGTCTAGTCCTTTTGTCTTATCGCATTTAACCATAGTTGTCCTTGTCTTGTTGATGGTGGTCAACAGTGGCCACTGGTATGAGACTAAATTTAAGTTTGAGCCATGACTTCTTCTATTCTGGCTCCCAATAACACAACAAGACGACATTTTAAGACCCCTGTGTAGCCTACAGCCCTGTGGAGTCGTGTTTTGCCTCCAGCTAATAAAATGACGTTGGCGATAAAAGGGTCTATTGTATGGCAACAATCCAGAAACTTTTCTGATGTATCTTACCTACTTAGTTTAGGGTTGCATCAATTGCTGAGTGATCACTGCCGCAGGAAAGACAGATAATCTGAAACTTCTACAATAGCTAACACCGTAGCTCGTTACGTTCTACAATGGCATCATGACAATTTTTTTTTAAAAACTCCAAATAAATTACATCTTGCAAAAAGATTTTTGAGTGTTTTTCGATAAGAAATACCACATGACTATCATTTTGTAATCACATCAAAATCTCCTACTTTAAATGACAGCTCTTAATCAGATCAGTCTATTAAACAATGGTTCAAATAAAATAAAAAGAAATCTATCTTTTATGTCTTTACAATCTTTTTTATATTTCGACAAAAAAAGATACCTGTACTCCCTTTAATATACAACACAAAATTTAAAAAAAACACAAATTTTCTGTCATTTTATTGGAACTGTCCACTCCTCCCACAAAAAGTTGGCACATGTTAAAAAAATTCTAATTTGATTAAATAATTAAGAAAAGTTTTCTCTCAAATTGTCAACCCCAAACCACGGGTTATTTTGGCGTGTACAGTGTCCAATCAAAAGGTAAAAAAAACCCCACCAAATGTCTCGGCAGGCATCGGTGTCGATCTGATAAATAATATTTTGAACTGTACAGGCGTGGTGGTGTCGAGGACAGAGGGTAAGTCGCGATTAGGAAAAGGAAATCACTGCCTCTGATGGCACATCTCTATCTCTGCTGTATACAACAACACACCCTTAAAACTCCTATGCACGCAGAATCCCTTATGTGGAAACCTCATTCACTATGCTCTCTCCGTGCAACTGCTCGAACCTTATATTCGTAGGAGAATTATTGTCTTCTTAAATATGCAGACTTCTCAGAGCATTGTGGATGCACCTTGAGCCGAGATGATGTGTAAAATTGCATTTTTAGAAGCATGCAGACTGGGAGAGGAGGCATCATGAAACAGACACATCACAAGCAGCACTGGCAGATTGTTTAAATGAAAAATCTCCATCTATTCAGCCCAGGAGTCAAGCACACTGAATCCTATTTTGCCTGGGTTCCTGTTCCGATTACTGAGCTGGCATGGCGCACACACACTCGCCCAGACACAAACACACAGACACACAGAGCCTAAAGCAGAGTTATGGTATTACTAAAGTAACTCGTGTTATGGTAAAAAGGGTCACTTATGCCATTAGTGCTGGGGAATTGGAGGGTGTTTGGAGACTCACTTGCTAAGACAAGCATCATGTCTTCTGTGCCCCTTAGTCGATTATTCTGGTGGTGCCCACTCTCCGTGTGGATTCGACGGTTGTTTTTAGTAGCATCTGCTTACAGTTTAGGGCAGTGAGGGGACAGGGACGCCCTGGGCATGAATATATGAATAAATAGTTCACATGAAGAAACTGTGACAGTGGGTCCTTACAGAGGAACAAAGCTCACAGCAAAGTTTCAACTATTTTATTCACGAACACCGAACATGTGGGGCCAGATGCATAAACTCTGAGTGGACTCACTAAAACTGTGTGTTCGCACAAAGACAGTAAATGTGCATGTTTCTGTTTAATTATTCCCAATGACTGTGGAGCCCGGCGCCTCATTCCCACACCTTCAGTTCACCAATAATGGAGGGAAAAACACCCTCAAACACAATTTGCACGTCGATACTTGTGCCCGCTCCACTGCTTATTAGACCTGTCAGTGAGATATACAACAAAGAAAAGTGCAATTTCACCGACTGTGTCGCAGCGGCAGGTTTCTCCACTGGGGCCGAAGCAGCTGTCACTATGCGCCACTGTGGATATTTGTGGCGTCCGTATCACTAATTCATCACATGTTCCTGCAAACCATTATCGCAGTAAAATCTTAATCATCATTATTATTAAACGTCAGAAAGATGATCAATGATTCATTTATAGTACTCGTGTTGAAAGTGACTTCACAAAGAGCTGCACAATCCTGGATGAAATTAAGCGATCATTAACAGGAGGATGATGGTTTAAATGTAAATAAGAAGCAATGAAATTCATCACCTATAAATAATTTAAATTTGAATTAATAATTGTGCCTTTTATTGACGTTTTAACCTAAAAGCAATGTTATCCGTCTCTTAACTTTTAATCAACCTCCTCCTCATCTTTTCACACGCAGCGATCTGAGCTAAAACTGTGCGCCTGGTCTGGTCTGACGTATATGTTCTGCCTGGCTCACACTACACGACATTCCTGTCCGTACCGATGGTCGCCACATCAGATTAGGCGATTGTGGAGTCATAAAATGGTGCCGTGACAGACATGAAAGACTACAAGATGGTCCAAGTGTGTGATGTCATTGGGTTATTCTTGCCCTATTCTTATGACTATTACTATTATTTCAGTCACTATGGCCTAATGTAAAAAATGCCTCCAGATGGCAGGAGCTACATTTGAAGTACCGTATGCTAACTGTGCAAGTCACTGAATCCTCCACAACTTTGTGCAAATGTTTCACAATAAAAGCCTTTTAAGAAAATGAATGGATTCTCTCAACCAAAGTTAAAATGGGCTTTTAATTTGCAACAGATACAGGACGTGTTGAGCTTGAAATGACGGCGCGATGCATTAACTTTATCAAGGCAAAACGGAGCTGTTGTTGTAGAACAGTTGTCTACAGCAGCAGATTGTTCTGTGTTCCTATTGGTCCAATTGACGGCTGTGATGGTAGAAGTTGTGAACGCCAAAAAGAAAATCAAACATGCTAGACTTTCTCTTGGAACGTCGTGAGGCATCCCAGATGTGGCATCGGTTGTTGTTAACTATGACACACCAAACAAGATGAAACGATGGATTATTGCGTACGACGCTGCGTCGGGCTATAATCGGGCTGATATCCTGTAGTGTGAACTCGGCATGAAGGTACACACAGTCTCACTGCACATTCCTTCCACTATCAACACCATAGTGAGTGTGTGTATGCATCATTTATCCATCTGGCCCCTGGTGTTTGTTTTGATGCTGAAAGCTTCATCATTATGAATAAAATACATTCTACAATATAAATTTACCCACTGAAATCTCAGCTGGTATTTTTGAAGCTGCTTAGCCCTGTTAATATTAAATATGTATTTTTAAAATGTTATATTGTTGAACAAAATGTGTCTTAGTTTTCCTACAGAGCTTATTTTTATTTATGTATTTTTTTGAAAAGGGGGGGGGGGGGGGGAGTAGAGTTTTCACCCTTGGTCTCCAACACAAGTAACATTTGGACATCTTTTCAGAGCCTTCATATTTAAAAAACAAAATACACAGATTAATATTGAAAACATTGTAATACCTCTGTACAGCCAAGCTTCCCCCACTGGAAACCTGTGCGACCGCAGGAAAGGTCAAAGGGTCGTGTTCGCTCCTCTCGGCAGTTATATGCATTTAGAAATGTGTCAGTCTCTTATGTTAACGGCAAAAGCGACCTTGGGACAGAGATCAGCACCCGGAGGCATCGCTTAGATATTACACAACTAAAAATAAAATGCATCCTGTCAAAATGGAGATTACAGTTTCAGGATCCATGAGTCACATGCTCTGAAATATCGGTGCAGACAGGGGGCCGGCTCTTTGTGGCTTTGTGGGATATGTAATGAAATGAAATGATTCATGTGGACTCTTTGTAAAGTAAAAACTGTCTTCACGTTGGTTGAAAAAAAAAAAAACATGCTCAGCAACCACTCCCTCTTCCGTGAAGAGTTCAGTGACTTGTTGAAGAAAGCGTCGGCAGGTTGTTGGCTTGCCAACGTGAGCGTTGAATCCCCGTCTTGCATTTAAAGGACAGCTGGCCCGCTGCCCCTGTGCTGAATGCGGTATGTGTGTGGTATGTTTTTCAGCACGATGAAGCGTACACTATGGTGCAGTCCTTCTCGGCATAACGTCTATTTTCAAAACACTGCATGTTTCATGTCAAAACTGTGTGTGAACTTCAGTATTTTGATTTTTATAAAGGATTAGTAGAAGCCTCAGACTCGCAAGAATCAAAATGGATTTCCAAGCAAAGAAAAGCGTTCTTTAAAAACAGCAGCAGCCTTAAAAATTTGATTTTTTTTCCTTCTCTTTTTGTAAATCAAAACCATGGAGAGAGAACGTGAACATTTGGAGTGATGAGAAAGTGTTGAATAAATATGTAAGGCGTCAGATGACCAGCTTGAAAATTCAATGTCTCTGTGTGATGTACTGTAGATGCTTCAGTTCTGTGTGGATTCTTTAGGTTGTTTTGTTTCGTACTTGGTGCTGTGTGTGTGTGTGTGTGTATATGAGTGAGTGCTTTTTATGTGTGTGAGCGCGCTACAGTCAGGGGTGGTCCGTCCCTCCTTCAGATGTCTTCCAGGTCTCCACCCAGCAGGCCTCTTTGGCACTTATCTAGCGTCTTGTGGTAGGCGCGGGCGATCATCGAGCTTGGTGATTTGCGTTGTGGCGTGAACGAGACCTTTCCAGGACTGCGCGGCGGTTGTCTGTTCAGAAAAACATAAAAAAGAAAAGAGAAACAACAGAGAGTGAGACTGAGAAAGAACAAGTGTTGTTACATTGATCCATACTGGCACGCAGGAGCTCGACTGAATGAAAGATTGTATAGAGAAACTAAGGGAGGCAGAGAAAAGAGATGGAGGAGAGAAGAAACAACATGAAGCAAATCCAGGCTGATTGAAAACTGAGCAGCAGGGGAGGACCAAGAAACAGAAGAAGCTGCTGGAGTTGAGGTGCTTGTGTCTGGTGTCATAGTAACTCCATTCAGCTCCTGATCCAGGCCTCCACTCAAGAGCCTCTCAACTCCTCTCAGAAGCAGCGTATGCACAGGAAACAAAGTAACGACATACATACACACACACATGCACACAAACAGTTAAACAAGTGGGGCCAGAGGAGCAGTGCGACCACATCAGGGTGTCTGCGAGATCTTAAAAGCTATTAATAGCTGATGAATCAATTAAGCACCAAGAAGGCTATTGAGAAGCAAGTCTTGAAGGCCATTTTCCCAGGTATAATATTTTGTAGCTTGTTTTCAGTGTGTATATTTGTCCAAAGAGGTTGTACACTAATGTTCGATTTAGTTTAATGAAGTGTAGACGTGTAGTGGGGCTCTGTGTGGTGTATTTATGGAACCCTGCAGAATCTGACATCTAAAATCATCATCATCATCTTGAATTAGAAAACAGAAAAAAGTACAAAAGATTGCATACGGACATACTCCCCTCAGACTTTTTTTTTTTTTAACAATTTTTAGTGACATACAATACCATACTCTTTCTTGACTATACTATGACTTTTTTATTTCTATGACATACTATACTGTGCCATCATAGCATTTGGGTGATTGGTCGGAGTTTTCTTCTGTCCTGTCTGTCTTCCCCACGTGGAGGGGAAGACAGACAGACATATGTTGCACAAATTGTTTTTAAATGGTTTGTTTCTTTTTGCTTGGGGTATGCGAAATGTCAGTTTATTTTTGTGCTGCGCATAAAAATGACAAATAAAGAAGTTCAGTTCATAACGTTATATATGACAACACAGCATCCAGTTGCTAATGGTTAACATTAGCCTACTGTAGCGTAGCCTCTGAAACATTAACGTTATCTTCCTTATGTGTTTCCACTTACTAGTAACGTTAAGGCTACTATCTAACTTTAGCACTGTAACCTTATTCTAAAACTCATCAGTCATCACTGACTCTGCTTGAGTTTTAAAACTCCGGGGTTGCGTTTGACTGTCTTGGTGGTAACGTTATACGTTATACTCTCCTCTTCCGTGTATCTAACGTTACCTTGCCAACGCCTACGTCTATCATAGACGTAATGAGGACGTAATGGAGGAGGGGGGAGGAGTTGCAGGAGGAGGGGGGTGGGACTTTGGAGGGAGGCAGGAGAACGGTAAGGTTTGCTTTTATGGTGTAATATACATACTAATATAGTAATTTTAATAACGATAAACATTTTCATTACATATAGTTTTTATGACACTATCCTATGTCCATCTATGACAAACTCTACTATGATTTTCTTTTACTTTTTTAATGCCAATTTTCCTGACGTACTTTTTTGACTTTAAAAATATTTTATGACATGCTATCTTGTAGTAGTTTCTTTTTTTCTTTTTTTTTAAATTATGACATTTTAATTTCCTTATTGTATACTATATTTTAAATGGCATACTAATATGACTTCTTTTTTTTTAAATTTTGGGGACGTATACTATGATTTTTTTGTACATTTTTGTATGACACTATCCTATGACATATTATGACGTACATATTAGACATTATGTCATGCTATATTATTTTTTTATGACAGACTTTACAATGACTTTTTCTTCTCACATTTTTATGACACTATACTGTGACATTTAATTAACATATCTGATGATATATTATGCAATTTTGTATGATGTACTGCGCTATGATTATTTTAAGGAATTTTTTGTGATACTATAATTTTTTCTGATATACTATACAATTACATTGTTTATTTATGACATGGTGTTCTATAACCTTTTTTTTAACCTTTTCATGACATTTTTTACAAAGTTTTCTGACTTACTTTACTATTACTTATTTTTACGTTTTTTGGGGGGCGTTTTGCCTTTAATGGACAGGACAGTGTGTGAAATGGGGGAGAGAGAGAGTGGGGGGACAACATGCAGCAGAGGGTTGCAAGCCGGAGTTGAGCTCGCGACCACTGCAGCGAGGCATCGCCTCTATGCATCGGGCGCCGGCACTATCCACTACATTACCGAAGCCCCATTTATTTTTACATTTTTACTGACATTCTATGACACAGTTTACAGTAACTTCTTTTTAAATGGCATACTACACTATACAGATTCTTCAACACTTTTGTGATATACTATTCTATGACAGTTTTTTTTGACATATTCTGACACCTCTCCTTTCTTCCCTCGAGTGTATGGCCCAATCCGGCGGGGGAGAGTTCAGTCCGCACAGACGTCCACCCTTGGCTCTGCCTTCCTGTGCTCTTTCTTACTTTTCTATCTACTATTGCCCTTTCCTTACTTTTCTATCCATCTAACCCTTTGGCTCCCACTCGGACCCCCAGACGGCACTATCACTCCCACTCATAGTCTCAAGTTTGTGCATCAGGGATTGTAACTTCTAGTCCTAAATTTATAAATATGCTTTTGAGTGAAATTTAGTAGACTGCAAAAATAATCAATCATTGAAACTGGCAAACAACCCAAATAAATAAGGTTTTACTGCAAGTTTAAATTTCTCGCCTTATGTTTCATGTCAACCTTATTTCACCTGAAGGTATCTCAGCTAAATCTGTGTGTGGGCCTGAGGTTTGCACGTTCTCACCATATATTGTTCTTTTATAATTACCAGTTTATATATGTGGGAAATGGCGCGTGCACAGTTTTTGTGTGTTTGAATTGTTTATACATCTGGTTCCTGATCTATATGGTGCATTTATGTGCACATGCAATGATGAGTATTTATTAAGAAGGAGCTCCGACATGATATCACACCCCTGAAGCTAACTAAAGTTCTAGATATTACATTTTTTATCAAAGTTTGTCTGAATAATGGTCATGCAAGTACATGAAGTGAAACTCTATACCTGCCATTACATACACATAAAAGCCAATAACATACAGAATCAGTGTGTGTGTGTGTTTGTTTGTTAAGGGGAACAAGATTGTGTTTGTAGCTGTCTGATATTACACTTTCTAATAAAGTTTGCATTGGAATAGCCACTGAATTTATTCTCTTGTGTTTTGTACCCTCCCTGTCTATTTGTATTATGTTGCACTGACAGTTTAGTCATGCTTTTTACAGTCAATATAATGGAAATGTAAGTTTAAGTGTGTTGCTGATGTCACTGGTCTAACACTGTATGAAAAGGTTCATAAAAGGTATTCAATTTTACTTCAGAATTCCTGCATATACTTTACAGTACATACAAAGCACAGACAGGCAATGAACAACTGAAGACTTGTTTGTGTTATATAGTCATTCAGAATGATTCTTTATGAGATTAAACTTGTTAGCATATGAACCTCTGATTTGAGAAAGCAGGTAAAATTAAATCACAAGTGAAAATAAAAGTGTAAAGTGGCTGCTATACACCTGGTGATTAGTGGCAGTGATTGTTTCACCACAGTCTTTGTGGTCACAAAGCACTTTGGGTTTTCTCAGTTGCCAGTTTACGACAGAGTCATACAAACACTGCCTCCCATGCCATCCAACCATGTCTGCCCAGAAATGCCCATGGCTTCCGCCGGGCAGCCAGGTGGCAGGTGGGGCTGGACAGAACCAGGAAGCATAGCCATGGAGATGACTGCAGGCACACCCACACAGGACTCCCTGGTGTTTCCAAGCGTGCCGCCACCACTATGCCCATTACTCAGTGCCAGCTGTAGGGTGCCAGGCGTCCCGGGCTGGGCGTTGTTTAATGGCACTCGCTCCATCCATCATGTCAGGTAATGAGCTGAGAGTGACTGTGATGGCTAGGAACACATACACAAACTCGTGCACACACACACACGCAGACTCCCATCATCACAGTGGAGAACAGAAAGCACTCCTTCAGATTGGATACAAAGCACCATGCAGATGGTGCACAGGAGGAGAGAGGGAGAAAGAGGGAGGGAAGGAACGGAGAGAGGGAAGGGAAGACAGATCGAGGCGGATGAAAGGTTCTGTATTCTCCGCTTTTTTCCAGTTAAGGTAATATGCAGGAGGTGATCGTCGCCGCTAACATGTCCCGGCAGCGTGTCAAAAAACATCATCACTACTTATCCATGCACTCATTTTTAAATCCACAGGTTGTGCTTCAGTCTGTAAACAGGACTTATACAACCTCCCTCCTTTCAAAACAAACATTCACACCACACAAAAAAGAACGGGGACAGAATTGAGGAAAAAAATAAATAAAAAAAGTAGATCATACACTATCCATCCCTGCCAATCATTTGCAAGTCCAATTGCTGTAACCTCATTTCTGGGCAAGCAGTCCCCTTTAACCCTCAGTCTATCAGAGGAGCATAGAAAACAGAGCTGGGAGAATACAGGCCCTCTGTCTGTAATGCAGGGTCATCCTGGGCTACATCTATTACTGTAAATAGGATGGAGAAAAAAAGCAGAGAGGATCAAAGGGACGACTATATAAAAAAGAAAGCACATAAATGAATTGGGAGACAAGAGGAATCATAAAAGAAAAACTGGAACAATCCACAAACAGATCTATAAAAAATCCAACTGCTGGGGGTTTGAATAAGGGCAGCGCTAATGCTATTTTTTTTTTTCCAGTCAACAACAACAATAAACGCACATTATATACAGAATACCCACCTTTCAAAACAGTTTATCGTTATCATTGAAATATAACACACTCTGTGGTTTGTATCAAGTGACTTGATTACAGTAAACCATAAACAGCCATCAGCTCTCTTCACCAACACAGCGTACTTATAGTGGTGTGTTGAAACATGGATGTATTGATACTTAATATGAGAACTGCGTGTTTAACAAGAGCACACGGTAGCTATTGGCTTTGTTATCTGAAGAGGCAGCCATTAGTGTAAACTGAAAACAATGGGCCGTTAGCGTGACCACTTGTTAAAACCAAACAGAAACATGTATAGCGGGCCGCTTTTGTAGGAATAACAAATGAAAAGTGCCCTTGTGGGGGTTGCCTAAATACATGGGAAAGCTTTCGTCAAAGACTTCACAAAACAGGAGGGAAAAACTTCCAGCAAAATGCATCTCCCATCAGAGGATCCTTGAAGGGAGAGCTATTGGCTTCTCATAAAGACTTTTCTGTTCCTATCTTCAGGTGCATAAAAGCCCATCTTTTCCCACCCCACATCAATCTATCACAACAATTGAACAAACAGCAGCCATTTCTACTGGGAGAGAAACATTACTACTAGCCTCTACTGAATTGAACGCTTCAAGCGCACACACACACACACACACACACACACGGAGACAGAGAGGGAAACAAAGTGAGACTGGGGGATAGGAGGAGAGATCCACACAAAAGACAAACTCTACGGTTATTTGGAGCACTGATTGCAACTCTTTCTACTCGCATTGGTTTTGATGGCTTCTTTACCTGCTTCTCCCAGCGGCAACATCTTTCCGAGTTACAGTAGGCGCGACACAGAGGAGCACAAGAACAGGAGAAGAAATTGACAAAAGAAGAGCAGGTATTCCATGTTACAGCAGGGAGATGTTGGCATACCAGAACTTAATTAAATGCTGGCACCGTTTCTCAAAAATGTTACTAAATGCGCTGAGGATTCCAATGAGGGTGGGCAGATGGAGGGGGAAGTCACTGACACACACACACACACACACACACACACAATCTCTTTCTTTCTCACACATGCAGAAGGAAATACATTGTTGCTTAAGTGTTCAAGCGGTACACAGAGAAACAGCTCAATGCATCGCTTTGAGGAAGTCACACACACACACACACACACACACACACACTGTTTCCAACACCACGAGCATATCCTTGCATGTATATCATGATGATCCCTGCCACAAGGGAGAGCCTCTGAATAAGACAGGGGTAATAGGAGGAGGAGAGGACGCCAAGATTACTAAACAGCTAAGGCAGAGGCCTTAAGCCGGCGCAGTCAACTCCAACCTTCTCCCGACTGTTTGGAGGGCCTCCAGTGAGATGTCATTTCATGTTTTGATAGAGCCGCAGTTTCCCCCAGTGGATTCCCCAAAAGAGATTAAATATCATAATGACTTTTGTGTTACTGTCATCTTTGGCTAATTACGCGGAATTACATCATGATAAGGCTCTATGATCCGCAAAAGAAGGAAAAGCTGCCAGTCATCTATCAAACGCTTTCAGCATGGGATACTTTGAGGGATTGCCTCTCAGTGGCCAGTATAAACAGGAAGACTTTTAGAGGGATTATGCTACGTTAGTTAAATATCGTCTGGGTAGCATCAGACCCAGGGCCAACATCTAAACATGGTGCTCACATTCATCAAGGCCACAATAACAAGGTCAGACTCACATAATCACCCATCATGTGTGTAAATAGCTGCAGAAGGCAAGCAGGATGCATCATAAGGCATGACTGGAGCTGCGTCTATTTTTGAATATCTGTGCAGATCATGCACTCACCGTATTTGGAGCTAAACAAGAGAGCAACAACATGATTTCTCTGACATGTCACCGCCTTTGTCTAATTCTCTCCGAGTCACTCTGCACTTCATATTTTGATGAGATAAAGCATAATAAAGGTAATTAAATTTCTGCTCTCTGAGCATCAACATGTTGTGTTTGCTACTCTGTCAAAGGGGAGAGCGTCTGCAGCACTAGCAGCAGCAACAGCCGCAACCTTCTATCACCTCTTTTCATCTCCTGCGCCTCCCTTCCCACTTCCCCTCTGCCAGCCTCCAAGCTACAGAGTAATGGAACTCCCTACACAGAAACAAGATACGGTGTATAAATGGGATGCAGAGGGAGAGAAGCTATTTCTTCCTACTGAAAGTTATGGGCCGGGTATCGCAAAACTACAGTCGTGGCAAACACAGCCCCTCGTTCACTGGTAAGAGTAATCACCCCAAACAGGGAGCATGGGAGGGGAAAAAATAGTTCAAGTGAAGAAAAGGTGAGTTCAGTTGTGGAGAGCTGGAAAAAATAAAGGAGGGAAAGACGATGGGGGTGGTGGGTCGAAGAAGAACGAGTATCAGTGACCCTTTTCTATCTGATGTCACAAGTCACTCATGAGAAGCAGCTGAAATGTATACACACCACTGCATTAAAGGATTAAGGCCCAACATGCCTTCTCTTAAAGGGAAAGTTCCGTTTTTTACAACCTGGACCTTATTTCTGGCATTAAATACGGTTGTTTACTCACCCAGATAAGTTTGGTGTCATTTGGAGTCCTTCGGAAGATATTTAGATCCGCGAGAGCCGCGTACATCCATATAGTGGGAATGATCGGGGCACCAACAATGAGGCTCTAAATAACACATTATCTGCTGCGAAACTCGTTCATATCACCAATATGTTTTTATGAATTGCTAGAGTTGCTTGTCATCATCATCCAGGTCATTTATACTGACCTACTAACCTCTGACCTGGATGATGTCAGAGGCAATTCGTAAAGACAATCCTCTTTACCACCGAAACGTTCACCTTTCTGTTTCTCACTTTTTGTCACTGAGCACTATGTAATAATAAATTCACGTTTTGCATAAGAAGTGCCTCTGCTTTTTGTGCAGTGTACGCGGCTCTCGCAGATCTAAATATCTTCCGAAGGACTCCAAATGACACCAAACTTATCTGGGTGAGTAAACAACCATATTTAATGCCAGAAATAAGGTCCAGGTTGTAAAAAACGGAACTTCCCCTTTAACAACTGCACTATATAGGTGAGCCTCGCTGTTTACTTATCATTTTTTAAGTCTTTGTTTCAAAGAAAAACACTGAGGTTCTCAAAATGAGCAGATTGATTTGAACCAATTTTCACTCTGATTTTGCATCCGCAAGTTGTTGTTTTTTTTTTTCCTGCTCTAAAAAGGCGCCATAATTTACAGTGAACAAAGGTCATCTGGCTCCTGGTAACAAAACCTGTAGAGAAACAAATATTTTGTGGTAGAGTTTCTCTAAGCAAGAAATAAATTAACAAATATGCAATATGTAATCAGTATTTTACGGCTGCATGAGATTCAAATCGTCAATTGGAGATTCCTCAGTCAACTCAAGTCAAGCAGCCTGGGTTTTTTTTGGGCTAGTTAGTGTCCCTCCGGAGATTTTGGTCCCCAGATTTTGCTGCGGTGTGAGCTCTCCTGACTTTCACGCTACTCTTTTGAACAGACAGATGTCGACGCTATGCAGCGGCACAAAGGAGGAGAAACTTTTTACCGGAAGGCTCTGAGACAACATCACCTTTTCTCTTCTGCATGGCAGTGATGAATTTGCAGCTCACAGTAACTTCATACAACACAAGCCCCTTTTACACTGCCAGATTTTCCGCAAATGTTGGGCCGTTTTGCCAGCAAGCTGTGAGTGTTTATACACACAGAGCCGGATTGGCGGGTTGATCCGAGGTGCCCAATTTTCCACCTCGTAGGGTAGTCATATTGGTGGAACCTTTTTAGTTTAAATAGACAGAGGCGGCCTTCACAACAGGAGGGGCTGTTGATGACTTGTGGGAGGAGCTGTTGATGACGCCGCACGTACGACTCACTGGCGGTGGATAAACAGGAAACAGCTGATAGCAGGAATTAGCAAGCAGCTAGTAGCAAGAGGGAAACGCAAACCTGACAGACACTGTAAAGATGAGCAACTGGGGAGACAAGGAATTGCGCGCCCTCCTTGCCCTCGCAAACGAAGAGGCCATTAACTGTCAGATGACGGGGACGGTGAAGAACGGGCCAACTTACAACTGACTAGCCGCGGCTTCCCTCCCACATCATATGTTTTGTTACTTGCTCACGTCCCACATTGCCCCGAAAAAGGAGCATTCTGTATTAACAAAAGTAGGTAGGCGGCATTTTGCTGCACTTCCCGATTTTGTTTTACTGCAAATTTGCACAATTCCTGTCTAAAAAGGGCTACTGCCTCTGGCTTTTGTTTGATATCTAGTGTCGGCAAAAAATGTTGTTGCACATTTCCAATCTGTCGTTAGCGCTGTTAGCTAACAACGGACTGTTAGTGTTAACTATATTAAATAAATGTCGCTGTCACACTAAACATCCTGCTGAGTCTCAGTCAAACTCTTACTACATTTTATATTTTTTAAAAAAAGAAGAAAAAATAAAATATAACATTTTGGCAAATATTTGCATTAAATGGCCAAATCTGACTTGAATGACAACATTCTGAATATTTAAATCTAATATTCATGTTTTAAATCATTAAAATATAGACCTGAAACATATTCCACATGTTAGTGTCTCACAACAGGAATACTTCATCGGCAAAATGAATATTTGTATATCACTGACTTACTCCATATTACGTTAAATTTGTGGAGAAAACTTTGTTTTTCTCACAAGCCTCCAGGGTGAACGGAGAATCAAAAAATCTTTCTTAAAATAAATATATAAATACAAAACATTCTTGATGAATTGAAGTAAACAGGGACTGTGTGAAACAACAACAAAGCTATATTTAAACATCCTTTTACTAACTCTCACGCAACACTTGCAGTATGATTCAGGTCTCATTTATCCAGTCTTAATCTCAGTTCTTCCCAAACACATCATCTTCATCGCAGCCTTGTAGTGTGCCTCGCTACGTGCATGTGTTTTAACTCTGACCAAGTGGACCCACACGCTCAGGCCGCACTACTCGTAGGCCTATATGTTTCATATTGTAACGTCTGTAGTAAAAATACATGTATTTTGATGGTACTGAACGAGCTGTGTGAGAGTTCGTCGACAGATGTTTTGACATAGATTCGCAGTATGTTCAATTTTTTAGTTTCTCTGTTCACTGTGAAGGCATGCGGGAAAACGTTTTTTTCATGAATCCGTCATAACATGGTGAGTAACTGATATATAAATAGTCACTTTGCAGGTGTAATGTTTTTATTGCCAACACTATGATTTATCAATGCCTTGCAGTTCCACTCACAAGTAAAAAGGGGAAAGCAAAATGATGACACTCATGTGTAAGTGCATGCATACACATGCTACAATTTTGTCTCACACAGGGAATCTAAACACTTTTCAGTGTTTGAGCTGATGTGTTAAAGTTTGAGGACATTTAATCTCAGGTTTTATCTAATTTACCGTATCGATATATCCAGTTTCCCTCATTCTGCCTCACCAACATTTTCACTTATCGATTTCCTGTATGTCCTAGAGTGACTTTCACAAACTCCCTGGGTAATAAACATGTTACTTGCAAAGTCGGCTGCACGTGGCTCGTAGATGTACTTAGCTAGCCAACCTGTCTGTGAACACAAAGATGCATTTGTGATGCTCACTGTCAAACACAATATGCCTTATGGCGGCACTGTATCACAGTCTGTGGAGGTTTATGGAGAAACTGTTCCCTCTGACTTTCCCCCCAAGTTTATCTATATGTCACCTGTAGCCGGTGTTTGTGGTATTTTTTTCAAGAAGTATCACCTGAACAAGGGGAGTGTACAAATGTCAAGGGATCTGAGAGCGAGGGGGCTGCAATCCGGTGCTTGATGTGTTTTGGTGTGTTTTCTCGGCATGCCATAGCAGGCAGAGGCGATCAGAATGGCATGACAGAGGGAAATGCCTAAGACAGGGCTAGATAAACATGCTGAGGCAAGATACTGAAATTTCCCCCACTCTCTTGTGTTTCTCGCTCCCTTATGCGCCACACTGTCTGTCTGGCATTTTCTCTTTTTCAATTTCATTCTCTTGCCCTCTCTACTTTTCTCTTTTTAATCCCCCTTATTACTGACATTACCTCCAATGTTTACTACAAAACGCCGACCACTTGTGATTTCTAAACACCCAGGAAGCACAGAAAGCAATCTAAACACTGACAGCGAATTTCAACTTGAAATGGACACTAAATCTCATACTGCTCAGATTAGGCATGCATGTATACAAGTTCACGTTCCTGCTTGACAGTTTGTATACAGCATTTGGAGGCAAAGTGAGTTTAACTGACAGTCTGTTGAGATAAAGCGTAATGAGGAGAGGTTCGCAGAGAGCAGGGTGGTCATAACACATGCAATCGGTTTTGACAGCGCAGGGATGTGGTTAATCTTTCCATGCTTCTATCACCACTCTATCTCAGTGGGTACTGTGATGTGCATGCTTGGCAATACTGGTGACTGACCCAGATAGTGAATACAGCCATTCTTCCCTCCCCTTCCTCTATCCCTGGATTCCATTTAAGTTCCAAACTCCCTTTGACAAAAACTGGGCAGTGCACCGTCACTCAACAAATGGCATCAGGGCTGATTTTCTTGCTACAACCATGCTTACCACTTTATCCTCCCCCCCTTCCCTTATTGCAACTAGCCCCATCTGTCTGTCCTCGTAGAGCTTTTATTGTCAGACATACTGTGCATAAATGCAGCCTATTTCTCTGCCGTGCTTCCACATACACGCAGTATTTAATGTGCACACATTCACTTACTACCCCTTAACAACCACTCTGAAAAGAGCTTGGTCTGAGAGCGATGTCTCCTGACTGCTCGGCACAAAATATGTTTCAGGAGGGTAGGAAATCACGGCACATGTTCATATACAAATGTGAGGGAAGCAAAGTACTAGTTTATCTTCTCAGTGGGTAAGCTCTGACAGGTCTCTACCAGGGAAAACACAGCAGGAGACAAGAAAAGAGGTTTTGCGTGTGTTTGTGCAGGTAAAACCTGTGTGTACTATATGCACTTTAAGCTCTGCGTGAATCTATGTGTGTGGTAATCTCAAAAAAATCCATTGTTATCTTTGAAGCTCGGCTAACATTTGTTAGAGTCTTGATTGAAAACAACAAGCCCGACAGACTACTTGCAGCACAGGCTCTTCATCGGGCCCCTCAGGTTCAGAGCTCCTTAAAATATCTCTGCTGGACTTGATTCCTCAGTCACGGAACAATGCCTCTTTGCATTCTGGGATGCAGCGGAGGCACACACAGCCCAAATGAACAGTTATATGAAAACACTTTTGCAATCGATCAGTGCCTGAGGCAAAACTCCCATTCATGATTGTCCTCTCAGCAGTCAAGTTTCAGGAGGCAGGCTTCAACCTAAGTATAACCATGAAAGAAAACAAATATCCTCGAAAGTAAATTCCTGAAACTGCTAAGCACTGCCCACCTGTTTGCCTGCTGTTTGAGTTTACTTTTCACTTTGACATTATCTCCTTACTTTGGCACAACACTTAAGTACACAGTGTAGCTCCAAAGTCTAGTGGTATTGGTATTGAGATGTGCAGTACATTATGTGCTGTACAGGGAGCAGGAGCATTCCCACTATATTTAAAGGTCCACTGTGTAAGATTTAGGGGGATTTAGAGGCAGCTAGCAGAAACGATTGCAGTTTGCAGCCAACTCTAACCAGTTAGAGTTCCTTCAGTGTTAATTGTTGTTTTTACCGGGAGCTGAATTATGCACAGAGTTCTCTTCCTCTCCAAAACAAACAGACCAGGTGATTAAAACCGGTAAAAACACTGGATAAAGCAGTGTTTCGTTACAAATCGGTCTTTCTCAAACACTGTTTGGCATATCAGAGACAGGCGGCTCGCCCACCACATGCTAATGTGTGCTCACCCTTTTTCTCTGACAACTTAATGTGTACTAACCTTTTTCCTGATCCAGACGTTCAGGAGGTTTTTGACAGAAGCCGAATTATTCAAAGAGGTCTCTTCCTCTCCAAAACAAATGGATAGGATGATTTAAACCGTTAAAAACACTGAATCAAGCAGTTACATGTTAATAATCAGTGCTTCTGCAATGCTGTTTGGCATGTTGAAGCCGAGCGTCTCGCACACCACATGCTAATGTGTGCTAACCTGTTTTCTCTGATGAATTCAGATCGATATATTAGGTTTTCACTTCCTCTCTACAACAGGCGGCAAACACTTAATGAAGCAGTTTCATGTTACAAATTAGTGTTTTTTCCAACACTGCTTGTCACAGATGGGCTTCTTACTACGATGGCCGATGTGTAACGTGAACGTCTCTATTTTGAGCCAGTGTTTGGTTTCACTGTTGAAACGTTGTGATCTCTTTAAACGAGAATCAGCTCCCTCTGTAGATATAAACATCTCTTTCTAAGGTAAGGAAAACACGACAGTTCTTATTTTCAGGTGATTATACACTGAAGAAAATTAACTTGATATATTATGCTCCATTTCTGCCAGTATAACCCCTTAAACCTTACACACTCAGCCTCAAAACATTCACTGTAAGGCTGAAACTAAAAGTTAATTTAAAATCTGCCAATTATTCTCTTGATTAACAGGTTAATTGTTTGGTCTAAAAAACATCAGATATTGGACAGTTTTCTAAAGCCCAAGGTGACATCAACAAATGTCTTGTTTTGTGCGCCCAGCAGCCTAACCCCCAAATATTTAATTTACAATATTCTAAGACAAAAAAAAAAAGGTTTATATTCTCACATTCGACAACCTACTACCACTTTATAACCAAGTAGCTGCAAACTATTTCTCGACCAATTCCAATCAAGGAATCTTTGCATTTCCAATCTTCATTCATTCTTCAGTCCTTTTTTTTGCCCAGATCTACTTTATGCACGGCGAGTCACTCGCAGTGTCAGAATATGTACACTAGACTGAAGCTTTTGATTTGGGGCTTCACCAGCAGCCTGAGACTTTGACCACAAGGCGTGCAGGAGCCATGGAGAGCACAGATGGGGCCTGTAGCAGTGGCCTGTGTTTCACAGGCCTGCGCCAGGAGAGAGAGTAATCCATCAGGCCAAGGCACTCTGGTGCCTAGGGGGGCAGTCACTGACCCTATAAGACTGATTGGGCCTCTGTGGGAGGCCAGACCCCCTGACTACATGGACATCAGTGTCTGGCTTGCTCCACTGAGGCTTGATCTGAACTGGACCGAGCCAAAGCAGTGACCTGCTTCTGTTTGGATTCTGTGGAGGGAGATATCTAGATCACAGATAATGTTCTGCAACAACATGTGTGGAAATACAGCCTAAACTTTATTATTTCACAGATTCTGATTTATTTACTCCACACCACAAATTGTGGTACTGAATACAAACATAGAGCGAGACATCTCAACTAAAACACCAAAGTGCCAAAATAGGTCAACCCTCTACCATAATAAATTCATGATATGTCCATATATTTAGCCTCACGTCAGCCCCGAAACTGACATAACTCTATTACTATAATTACATTGTGCTGTAGTTAATACAGTGTAAAACTTCAGATGAAGTGATAGGAATCTAATTACTTTATCCTACGGTCTTCTGAGCCGACGAGGTCAGAGACAGCATCAGCCAGACGAGCGGCTGGAACCTGCGGCAGCCAAGGCAAGCCACATGATTGACAGGTGAACGGGTAAACAGAGAGATAGTTAGACAAATGGAAGCTAAGATATAGTTTGACAGACAGATGGGAGCGTAAATGGATGGTTTGGCAGCATGATAAGGTAAATAGGCTGATGGATCACAAAACAAATGTGGGAGGAGGAAGGAAGAAAATAAAAGAGAAGAAAAGAAAAGAATGCCTGCCTGCAGACAACAAAAGATAGAAAGCCAGATAGTCTGATGAACACAGATGGATTGTGTTGATACACAGGGAGGTGGGGCGAGATCGATAGATTGTTTTATTCTATTTGCTTGGCAAACTGGAGATTTGATGTGGCTGGTATCAAGGCGATCTGCCTCTGACGACGCCAGGCGTGACTGTTACAGATGGCGAGATAGCGACACATCTCAATCTTTGGCTAGCTGGCTCAGTGCCGTCTATCTTAGCTGTAGTGCTAGCACCACCTTTGGTGTCATCACTTCTGTGTGTTATCAACAAGGCCTTGGGTGCAGTGTGTCATTTCCTATAAGTCCCTAAACAGGATTTCAGATTGGGTGGGAGTCTGAATTAGTGAGTGCGAATCACAAGGTGAGGGAAGGATGCCATTAGGGTTTTAAATCATGTGGCGGATCTTCCTATAGCTGGCAGCTTTGGGCGCCCCCCTACCCCACTACCCCCATATTTTTCCCTCTTTTTTTTGACAATCGTAAAAAAAGAAAACATAAAGGGAACTAAGTAAGAGAACATTAAAGACAAAAGCCATCTAGGGTGCAGTGCAAAGACAGGAAGAAGGCAAAATTTGCAAATACTGTATTTTGTTATCTATTATTATTGGGTCTCATTCATGAAATGTTAGTAAATCTGCGAGTAGATTTACACATAGAAAACCTTGGTACTAAAAACCTACTCTGGATCCATGAACGCTGTCGAAAACTCAGATTTGATCGTAGGCACAGGTGTATGTTCATGGATGTCAATCAATTGTAAATTGACAGCAACTAGCATACATCCTCACCCATGAATAGCCAGTGATAGCCATATATAGGGGTGATACTTACTATGGATATGTGCATCCTGTCGATCTGTTAGCATTGGGCAAACAAAGAAAGACAAAGAGAAAAAGAAAAACTTGTCTGATGCTGAGACTGCAGTTATTTTAGGTGAAGTGGGTAGTAGTAGTGGTGTGACAGGGACAGGTAAATCAAAGGCCTGGAAGGAGGCAACGGGTGCAGTTAACTCTGTGTCCTCTGTTGTAAGAGCCATCCAAAAAGTTAAACGGAAATAGTTCAACAAGAAATGTGATGTAGGCTAGCCTGAGTGTCAGACTGAAGCTCCCAGAACCTTCAGTCTGACATTGCCTCCATTGAAGGCGATTTACAAGGGGGAGGGAATTTGATTTTTCCCTAACCAATCAGTAGAGATCAACGACTCACCCAGAATCTGACGTTAGTATCCATGCCTCGGGGGTGCCGAAAACAAGCGAGCATTGCCCGTTTAAAATGTCTCCGTCGTCGTGCACGCCCAGCTGCATCGCCGTTAAATCCAGTTTAGCAGCTTCCTTAATTTGGTCCTCCATTAACGCGAGTAGTGGCGAAATACCTCAACAGCATCGTTAATTGGTCTGTAGGATCTGTAGCAGTCGCCATTGTTGCTATCCTCACCAGTTACCCACCGGCGTACAACTTGACATCAGCGTGGCGCTGATTGGCTAATCGCTAGACCCGCCCCCACCCCCGGCGTTCATTGGTCCGTCCATTGTTTGGACGAGATAAATCGCAAATTCATTGCAGTATGCCAGACCAGAGATGCAAGCCTACTCAGTTGAGTGGGCGGGGTCTATGGTCTGGAACCAGGCTAGATGTAGGCAATAACCCACCATTAAGTTTAACAAGTAAGACAGTCTGGCGTAAAATCACACTATCTCCCTCCAACTCTCTGCCAGAACTGCCTGTCCACATGTCTTATTAAACCAAAAACTCAATCTCAGTCTCCCAAGTCGCATCTCTGATAACTAAATTTTAAAAAATGACATGCAGTCTGGGGCGGCGGTGCGTAAAGACAGCAGAGGAGGAGCGTGTTGGTTTGTTATTTTATTTATTCAGAGAACAGCGTTATCCAGTTTTGTATTAAATCGATTTAAATAACTCATTCACATTTTTAAGAAACCTAATCTGAAGCTCAAATCTGCTAAATGCCAACTAATTCAACTAAATGTCTTACATTTCTAATCTCTTGTCATGTTTAACCTCCATGTTATTGTGAACATAATAAAGCACAATACGGAATAAAACTGTAATTTCTACACAAGCGCTACGAGAAGTCAGAAGCAGGTGCAGATTCTGTTAGAAGCTACGAAAAGATCGGAGCTGCTAACATACTGAAGATAGGCGAAATACACATACATTTCCTTCTGCTAACAGTTTACACACAAATTCGTTCTGCTCACGTTTCATGATTGAGATCCATTGTGTGTTAGCTAAGTTGCTTATTTGTGTATATTTCTCATTGGCTTTTGTTCTTGTTCGTAACATATAGAATATCTATAAAATATAATAATAATATATTTGTGTGTGTGTGAGACTGTGTGTGTTGGGGGGTGTCAGGGGTCAGGGAAAGCTTGCCTGGGGCGCCAAATGTGCTCGGTCCGGCACTGCTGGCAAGGAGCTGTAGCTCGGAGAGAATAGGTGAAGAAAATGGAGAAAGGCTAGAATTCTTGCTTCTACTCACATTTCAGAAAAACAAAATGGATGCCCTGACAACCCGACGCCTCATTACTGCTGCTTGCGTTTATCATGTCAAAATGGAAGACAAGGGTATGTGAAGTTTAGAGGCAAGGGCTCTCCTAGTTAGAAAGGTGGCTTTTCTCTGTGGCTGCTTGAGGGACATGGGGGTGCACTTCAACAGCCTTGATGAGTGTTGCAGGGCTTATAATAGACAGGAAAGGCCCAGAAAGCATGCCCTTTAGAGGTGCAGCATCTCTCACTGTCTGACAGCTTACAGGGGCCTAGGCTGCACAATGACACCTTCACAGTGCGCTCGAGATGACACACAAACACACACACGCTCACAGGTGCATAATGCTCAGACACACATTCTCAGAAATACCGATAAGTTTGGCAGCACACGCGCACAATTACACACAAACATACATAAACACACGTGTGTGCACACTCGCGGTCACGCACACACTAATCCATCTGCGATGTGTAGATAATACCTGACAAGTTGAATCTCAGCATCATCCTGACAGTATTAATACTTATAAAACAAGCCGGGCTATAAAAACACCCTGCATTCACTGCAAGATGGGGGTTATGGAAACAAACATCTGTTTGTGCCATGTTAAGAAAGCAGTGCAACTCCCTCACTGTAAACAAAAATATAGCTAAAGCCCCATCTCTAGGAATAGTGTTGGATTCCTGTCAAAACCACAGAGTAGGTGAAGAAGATGAGTAACCAGAGGTGGTTATCTGACGAAGAGTATGCAGTGCATGTGTCAATCCAAGTACACAAGGAAGGGCAGCGCTGTCCATCAGTCTTTTAACAATTCTTCTTCCTATTGCTGAAGTGTTGAAATGATTAGTTGAAGAAAATTTATCCTCAAAACTTAATCAACTTTTAAAAAATCAATTTGCAAACGTTTGCTGCTTATTTCTGTTTTATATAACTGAATATCGGGGATGTTTTTGAGGTGTTGTTCTGAAAAAAACGAGCTATACTGCCAGTTTGGGTTCTAAGAACTTAGGATTGTTCATCATTTTCTTTTTTGGATTTTCAATCGTCCACCATACATTTGTTTGCCGCATTTATTGGAAATTAAAATGTATACAAGCAGAGGGCTGCTGCATTATTACAATTCTGAAATATAAAACCATCCTCCTGCCTCACATGAATTTTTATAAATTATTTTCTGACATTTTACAGACCAAACAATTTCATCAGTTATTTGAAAAGAATTGGCAGATCAATCAATAATGCTGCAGCGAGGGCTGTCGTGGCTGCAGTGATTAAGGGTGGCTCAACAGGGCGATGTGCAGTATTAGCACCATTTTTTCCCCCTTTCTCTTGGGTAAATTGCGATTTTAGCGCCTTGTAAAATAGTGTTACTGTTAGGCTACTAACTGTATATTGCTGCATTTCCAATGACAAAGATAACACAGTTTTAACACAAATTAAATACTTCTGGAGAATCCAGAAGGGCAACGAGATGCAAGACAGGATGCTGCATCTTTTCAGTGGAAACGCTTTGGCTGCGTCTGGTTGCTTTGATACAGAATATCTGCAGAAATAAAAATGTCGGCACAAGGTAGAGTATTTACTTGCTCTGGATGAGGGGAAGGGCGAAGCACGTGTTGTTGTTCAGCAATGTGAAAGTTGAACTGCGTGCCGCCCTGACAAAATGTAGCAAAATGTTTATTTAAACACAAATGGTGGTGCGTTGAACACCCTATAGCGTTGGTGCACTGCTTTTTAATATGGCGGGATTTTATTCAATTTAATTCAAGGGGACTTCACTGGCATAGGAAATATGCGTTTAGTTTGCCAAAGCAAGTGTGAAATAAAAACAAAAAGTGTATGTACAGTAAGTAAAAATATCCCAGAACATGGTTAATATACACAACACTGCTGTTTGGCAACACCTCTGACGCACACCACACGAGCGAAAACATCCCCCACAGCCCATTGCACACCGTTAACCTGAAAACGTAGCAGCAGTGCACATGGTTTTTCAGATTGAACGTGACCTTAGTCTTTGTAGTATTTGTCCCACCTCTCCTTGTATTGTATCACGAATTCGTAATCTGCCAGTGTACACATTAACTGTAGATGTTGATGACTGTGTTGTTAAATAACTGAATGAATAAATATGTAAATAACAAGTAAAAAACAAACATCAACACGGCCCAGTTGAATCAGGACTTCCTCAAAGAATCTGCAACTGGTTAGACAGCTGCTACAAGTTTTCCAGCAACAATACCAGCAACATCCAATCTCAGGATTCTCTAGGACCCCTCACCACTGATGCCTTAACCAAGTTAATAAAACATAGCGTTGTGTGTTATTTATTTATTAATTCCCCTTTTGATGTGTCCCAGTGCGCGGCGAGAGTGGGGTTGGAGATCATAGAAGGCTCTGCAAGCGAGCAGCCGTGCTCTCTCCTCCATGCCATCACCATCAGACCCATTTGGCCATGTGAAGATGCTCCCTTCTGTTCACATGGGGTGTGTGGGGGGGAGGGGGTGTGTGTGGGTGCTTCCAGAAAGACTTTTCACTTTCTCTTTTAATATAAATGATTCATACTGAGAGATGCTCCCTCATGTACACAAAACACCACAACCCTTCCTGTGATGGGCTACACTTTGCTACCTTCATGTTTTTGCTTGTGCATCGCCTGTGTGGATGTCAACGTGAGTTTCAGTGTACACGACTTAAAGTAGAGGTGGTGGACGCAGGGCATATAGATACACTATCTCCTCCTGTAGCTTTTAAATCTAATTACTTGAAACTTCTTTTGAAATTCACCGTAAATTACTCAAAAAACATCACAGTCCTGTCAGTGTCTTTGGATATTTTTGCCGACCTTCTCAAAAAATTTAAATTTTTTGACTGTGAAAGGAGAGAAAAGCTTTAAGAGAAGGAGAGGACTTTGTTCACCTTTCCAAACAAGGTTGTAAATGTGTTTCTGCCTTGACTGATAACCTCACTTGCAGTCATGTGGTAGAGTAAACACTAATTAATCCATCTTCCTTAACAGCTTCTGACAGTCCCTGTCCATCAGAGCTCTGCGGTGTCCACAGTTTGAAAGGAGCATGTGTGCTTCTGCATGTGTGTGTGGCGTTGTGAATATACATTATGTGCCTATATGCACGTGTGCTATTACCTAAGGGAGGTAACTTTTTTTTTTAACCGCCTGCAGGTTGACTACACATACCCACAGACCAGACATCTCAGGCGACAATGGATTCTGTGTGAATGAAAAATGTATCTGTCCTCTTCACTTATTCATCAAGGAGGAAGATTTTTCTGCAGGGATGCCCTCCAGAGATGTGGCGCTCACATGCCAGGCGGCCTGCCGCCACTTTACCCACAAGGTTTTCAATAAAACAAGCAAACAACACAATTCCAACACCTATAAATAAGTGATCATTCCTGAATAAAGTGCTGTACACAGAGCCCCTCACTGAGGCCACTCATCACACTTTAATGGGGCCCTGTACCGGCCAAAGTTATTTCTCTCCCTCTCCCCCTTCTTTCTATCTTTCTCTATCTCTGAGCAGAGTGAGGGAACAAAGTCAACGCAGGAAGCTGAAACAGGAGAAGCAGAGTCGCATTCAGATCATCATCATGCCATCACCTGGCTCAACACTGGTTAAGATACAACACTATCTGTTTCATGATTTATGAGGCTATCAACATGCGCCTTCCTTCCTCTTATCCGTCCTTCTTTCTCTCTCTCATCTCCTTCACACACACACACACACACACACACACACACAAAAACACAAACACGCGAGCACACACAAACTCCCTGAGTTGCCTTCCCAGTTATTTTCTCCCTTTCTGGAGACAGGTTGTTCACAGCAGTTTCAACATTCAGAGTGGTGGCTCGCCAGATGCTTGGGCGTCTGTCAACGTGGTGCTATTGTTAGCTAGTTTTTGATAAGATTTACATGGCAGAAAAGCCATCAAATAAGATATACTACTGAGAATATGAGAAGGGATCACACCTAATCCGCACACCTGCGTCTTGGCTGCGCTAAGTCTCTTCTCTATCCAGACCAACACACACGCACGCGTGCCGAGACATGCAACCCCACACCCACACAATCTGCAAACTTAGAGCGAAAATCTGGGAGTTACACAGCAGCTTGAGTCTGATTTGGATGTGGGTTTTCCCGGGGCTCAAAGGCTCACAATTATCATACTCGTTCAAAAACTAACACACATACAGTACACGGATCAAACTTGTGCACGCTCACACAGGAGAATTATCGTATAGCATGTCGAGCTAAAAATTTCTAGGAACTTTAAAAATTTTACCTGGATTCTGGCAGGAGGAATCAAACAGGTGTGGCTCCTGTTGTCGTCTCCATATGTGAAAAATGATGTGTCGAACCAAGTGGTTGCTTCTGATTCTACTATTTTAATCTGCCCTTTTTTAACACTCTTAAGGTGAAATTTAAATGTGGACATGGATGCTCTGAATTAACTTTTAATTTTGGGTTTATTTCCAGGGGCCTTTTACTTTCTGGTACTATTTGGCTGAAAAGGCCCATTATACTTTTTCTCTCCCTGCCTGATGTGCACACACACACACACACACACACACACACACACACACTGCACATCAAACCTGTGCTGATTAGAAAAGAACTAGGTCACTTGTGCCCCAGCTAGTGGCACTTTCTGCTCTGGCCCTATAAGCCCCTCGGTTACCCAGAATCCCTTGGCATCCATGTCAGAGCCAGGGCCTGCGGCAACACACCTGTGTCCACACTTCTTCACTGGGATCAATTAGCATTAAAGTTTCAGAGCTGCTCTCCCGCAGTGTGGACATAGTGTACACTGGAGGGGTACAGCCTGAGAACAGCCACAGAAAGAGACTGACAGAAACGTGAAGGGATAGATAGATTTGTAGACACGCTGCTGCAGCCTGAAAGACGGACACACACACAATCATTCATTCCTCGACTGTTAACCCTACATGAGCTGCAGGTCTGGGTCCAGTTCAAGGCTTCTGGCTGTTTTTTTGTGTGTGTGATGACAAACAAACAAATCACAGCGTTTCAGGTGAAATGTTTTCTTGTAGATTTCTAAAAGTTCAAAAGACTCAACAAACACACACAAACTGTATCTCTCATCCTGTCGAGATCAACGCCGACACGTCCACAAGGACACGAGCATGTGTTATATATTCTGCTGTGGCTGTACCTGTATTATACGCCGGCTGCTTTTACTGATCACTCTTCCTCCTCCGTTCCACTGAATTGATCTCTCCATGACTTTGCTAATGCTGTCTTCTCACACACTTAAACAAGCTGATTGAACTTTGACTATATAATTTACTCCCGGAGAAATGCAGAAGAGTTTTAGTGAGATTTAGAAATATGATAGAAAAGTAGAGAGTTATTTTTTTTCCAGAAGGAAATGAAGCCAAAACAAGTTCCTTAAATGAACTCTGTGCACTGATGTGTGACAACTGTGACGTTATTGTGTGTGTCTGTGCTTTCCAGTCATTTTTATCATGAAGTATGTCTTTATTCGAACACTATCTACCTGTCAGGAAAGAAACACCGCTGTCACCAGTTCTGTTCTTATCATTCAAAGCCCTTTCATCTACGTGACCTTGACCTTTAGTTTTGTTATTCCACTCCCAGACTGACAGAATTTTTATTTTCTGTAACATTTGATTTACATTATCAACATCGTTTTTGGCAGATTTTCAAGTCTGACAAAGACAGACTGGATTCTAAAGAGGTCACCCCTTGAACTTGCAGTATCTATCTTTAAAATTCTGACATATCCACCCACAGGTTGCTGTTGTTTTTTAACCTTTGCTCTTCCAAAGTTCAGTATGTGGCTCTAAATATGTTCTATACGAACTTCTCCCAGTTACATGAAGCGTCACGCAGCTGGTCACTGCCAAACATACAGTCACCAAGTAGGCGCTAGTGTTTGTTTTGAAGAGACTGTACAGTCGTGGGGTTTTCACCCTGGGGGGGCTTTCCCACCACCGTGTGTCAGTGTACACGAAGCATGGATGTGTTTGTCTGTTTGTACCCGCCAGTGTGTGTGTGTGTGTGTGTGTGTGTGTGTGTGTGTGTGTCGCAGAGGAAAAAGAGCACTGAGGCCAGCTGTACCTGCGCTGCTTCGTGGTTGTCTCTTGACAGTGCCCTTCACATCACAGCATGGGCCTGGACGTTGGATCTGACAGAAGTGACCTCCATGCCACATCACCCTCGCAAGACACACATGCCTGCGCACAAACAGGCATGCACCAAACACAGACGGACAGATCTACACACACATGCACACCTGGTAACTCGCTGGCATATACGGAGACACAATGCCGATCCAGGTGAAACGTGCTGGCACACACAAGACAATAAATACCAGTTCAGATATGCATAAAATGCCAAATACTCTGAAGCATTTATACAGTGTGTGACCACAAACTGCAAACCACACTACCCTCTCTGGGCTACTTAGCCACCCAGCCCCCTGTCAGACAGCTATCAATAGGGATTCCAGAAGAGTGGCTGCTAGACAGCATGGGTAAACAAAGAAGGGGATGAAAAAAGAACCTGAATCAAAGGCAGAGTGGGGACCCTGTTATTCTCCCTGGGCAGGAAATCATTTGCCGGCAATTTGTGACTCATTTTCGAAGCGTTTTTGTGTGGGGGTGGGTTTGACACGTGTAGTAATGGGGATGTGGGTTGAAGGGAGTCGGGTTTGGTGGTAAACTTTGACTTTAAAATATTTAAAATGTCAAGCGGTTTGTTCTTTACAATGCTGCTATTTCCAGAGAATTGTTGGCTAATCACAATCGGTGTTGCATGTGTCAAACAGAAAGCAGTAATTGATGGGATTCAGCGCAGGCACAATTCAGTGTGATTGATAGGGAGTGGAGGAAGCACTGAGACTTGCATTTTTTTTCTCCCCCCTCTGTAAATAATAAACAATACACGCCACTTGTGCCGCTATGTGGAATTCAGTGGAATGATTATTTCATTTGGCATCTCTTTCCTGAACTCGTCAATCAGGACTGTACTAACACAGCCACCTTCTTCAACTGATTAGCCTTATCTTAATCCCCATAAACACAATGTCATTACAAGTAAATCCATTTCCTCTGCACTCTTTCCAACAGTGACGTATTTTCCTGGCCTCCCATAGGCCTAATTGAAATTAAGTTAGGTGACCTTTGGGGTGCCTATAGGGGCCTGCTTGTTCTCCTAGCCCCTTACTATATTTCATTTGCTAGAGCCTCATAAATCAGCGGGTTGAACTGGGCCGCATGATGGTCCCGACCTTTCTCATGACATTTCCAAATGGCCACATCCTCTACCTAGGATCATGGCACCATGAAAGGCACCCAACCATGGTATATGAAGATGAGAATGAGCCCACTACACCAAGCGCAGGGGAGCAAATAAACTGGTGGCATTGGGAAATGGCACTCTGAAATTGGCATTGATTGTTGAAAGTGCTGTTCTGTGCGCACAGGCAGTGTCTCGCTGAAAGCATGGCACATTCCTCACATTTTGTAAGTATGTGAAGAATGCTTTTGACTTTGAAAATACTCAGTCAAACAAATTTACAATGCACACTTGAGCGCTGTGAAGAAATGCTTTAGATTTTCTAAGGACACCATCTAAAATACTGTTGGTGGGAAGAAGAAAGCCTTATCATTGAGGCCAGGTGGGTTTACATGTTCTTCACTTTAGCAGCCTTTGAACAAGATCCTCATTGTATGCAAATCTACAGTGGCAACAACATAAAGTAGCTTCCCTCTCTCTTGCTGTGATGTACTATGTATAGTCTGCTGAAGAAATCCTGTGTATGTGTGTGTGGGTGGGTGGGTGGGTGTGTGTTTGTGTGTACTGCAGGGAGAGAAGTAAAGGTCCACTTGTGACAAGCCTAGTGGGAATAGGAACATCTGGTGGACCGGCTGCTCCTCTGGTTAACATGCTCCTCCTCAGTGGCCCCCGACGACACACACCCAGGTACCACATGCACACTCATGCACCGGAACATGCGGAGGCACACACGTACATATGGACGCAAACAAAGTCAGGTGTGTGCAGACACACTGTTTCTGGTCCTGACTGTTCTTGTTATATACCTCTAATGTAAATCCACATTTACATTAATCTCACGTAAACAATAGTCCATCACTTCAGCAGACTCGACACCATTACCGCACTGGAGAGAGGTATAAATAGAGGGCCTATCATTCATGGAGTGATGCTAAAGAGCAACTATGTCCAATTTGCACCAGATGCTCTTCAGAGCCGAATTAAGCCTGCATTATTGCTGGTGGAAAATGTCATGTTATTGGCAAGGTGAACCCTCTCCACTCCAACCCCTGTTCTTGATGTAGCTTTGCATGGATTTGTGCTGGCTCACTCTTATATCCCCCCCTGTAATCGACTAAACACAGAGCCGTGCCTTATTTATTTATTTATTTTTTTAGATTTCCTCGCTCCGTCACTTACGCGCACAAACACATGTACTTAAAGTCATCGCTTGTAACTCTGCTGAGCTCCAGTGAAATGTCATCCCGGCTGAAGTGGATGGAACACGGCGTCAATTAACAGTTCTTTTACCTTCCTTAACTAAGTAATGCAATAGGCAGAGGTCACATTACCGCTGAGTGTATGCTTGTGTAACAGAAGACGACAAGCAGAGTGGGTCACTATTCTCTCATGAAAGACCGAGTTACTTGACAGAAGTGGCAGCAGTCGTACTGGAATGATTGCTCACTGCCTCCAGGCCTGGCATTTGGCGCCCTAGGCGAGATTTTGGACTAATAACTCCGACCTCCCTTCACTCCCCTCCTCCTCGCGCTCTCTCATCCACACACACACACACATACAGACATATTTGTTCTACATCTGTGAGGACCAAAATTGTTTTGTGGAGTCAAATCTTCCATTTGCAATCCCACAAACTTGAATTCCCACAGCTCTAAACCGAACCCCTTCCCCTGAAATAACACATATTATCTTTGGAGAAGTTAGCGCCAAAAACATTATTTCCAACTCTTATTATCTTCACAAAGGTGTCGGGTCCTCACAATGACAGTAAGAGCACCTGCCACAAACACACTCACCTAATCTCCAGCTTTTCTGCAGGCTGCAGCCAGGTCTCAATGGAGACATAGTGGGAGGAGGGTGTTTGTGTGGCGGAAGCAGACTACACTTCCTGAGTGACCCTGCCAGCCTGAGGAACACTCGGCTGGTCTCCTGCCAGGGCCCCAGCACCCTTCCTTCACCAATCTATGTAATGGCCGTGCTAATGATGGTAAAGCAGCCAGTTCCTCAGAGAGCAGTAATTTAGACACTGCTAACTCTATCGCCAGTGCAGTCATTCCATGGTTATGATATGCTCCTGATATCAGCCACTCCAGCACCCAGTGGTTTCTTTGTGGCAACATGACAAAAGTAGATAATTAGACAAAGAGCATGTGCGCGCACACACACACACACACACACACACACACACACACACAGACACACACACACACACACACACAGACACACACACACACACACCAACAACAACTTGGAATGTGAACAGAAAATATCACTCCAGACTTATTGTAAGTGTTTACTTTCTCAGCTGTTTCTCACGGCTGAGAAAAGGAGTGTATTGATTTTCCTTTTCAGAAAAATAATACTGAAGAAGAAAGGAACATAAATAAAAACAAGAAAACTAGAGAATGTTATGGAGAAGAGGAGGGAGGGTGGAAGGCATCAAGGAACAGAAGAAATTGCCAAACATGAAAAGGCTTTTTAATGTTATTGGGAAACAGGAGTGAATAGAAGTCTCAACTCTATTTTTACACCCGGTGCTCATATGAGCGAGCATGTGTGCGGCGATGAACCTGTTGGATATGCATCGATTTCCCTAATATTGAACAACACAAGTAGCATGAAAGTAGCTCAGGCGTTGGCCTCCTGTAGCTGACCATCACACACACCCAGCACCCAAATTGATGAATCTCACCGAGGCTTCCTCGTGCTTATCCATTTTCCATCAATCATTTCCGCCTGGGAAGAGTTGTTTGTGTGCATTTGTGCAGTTCTGTGTATAAAGCTGCACTTGAGCACATAAACCACAGTGCAGTGCACTAGGACCAAAGAAGACACAGGGACATATAGTTATGAACAATGAGGAGGCAAAGGGTCAAAAGAACAATCCACATTCCAGTGCCGAAATCTTCGAGACGGATGATTAATCAAATGTTATTTTCAATTATGATTTTGGCTTCCAACAATTAACAAGCAAGATAACAGATAAAACGATCATTGTGCTGCTTTCATTCTGTTTCGCAATGATACTCTTGTAGGGCTCTGATAAGAGTGAATAAAAGTGAAAAAATGGAATTTCTCCTCGGGATTAATAAAGTATATCTTCTTCTTCTAATTTAAGGACGACCCCCTATGTATGGGCCGGAAAAATAAATGATCAGGGATGAAAAAAATACATATTGGGACAGTTGCGGGACGAAAGGTAGCTCTTTCCTAAAGAAAAACAAACTTAGAGAGAGTCCAGATTTCAAGAGTACGAAACTCTGTTGCACTCACTGACATGTGCACACAAGATGAGAAGATGAATTGCAACAGTGACATCTGAGAGCAGCAAACCCGCCCGGCTGTCAGGCCGTGCCAAAACCTAAGAATTGTTCCATGGAGGAGACAAAATTGAGCATAGTGTTAGTTCAGGCAGGACAGGATGTCGAGCTCAGCTCACATCCCAGCTACATCAGCTGATAGATCACATGATTCCTTTCTATGCAAACAATTGGCAAATCTCATTCAGTGCGCCCTATTTAAACTGCTCTAGCCTGCCTACTGTTGCTGCTTCCTCTGCAAAAACTTTGCAACTCGCCTCCACCCCAGCTCCTCCTTTTCATGCTGTGTCTGACTTATCAATGTCATTTCTGTTTGTCATTGATGCTGCTCTGTTCTGTTCCCGAGGGGTCTTTGCTGCTGCTCTCCCTGCCTTAGGCTTTCCTTGTAGGCGCATGGAAGGGCAGCGAGATTTGCTCTCTATGCCTTGGGCTTTCCCCATTTGCATGTGGAAGGGCAGACAGGTGTGCTCTCTCTGGCTTAAGACTTTCCACGCAAGTGCGTGGAAGGGCGGAGAGGTGTGCTCTGTATGCCTTATGCGTTCCACGTAGGTATGTGGAAGAGGCTTTCTGCGTAGTCCTAAGAAAGGCGGAGAGGCCCAAGGACAGAGCCATACTGCCAAATATACTGCAAATGGAAATAAAGTTTTCTTTGACTAAGTGTTCCTGACTGAAAGAGAAATATGGGACAAAGTCTAACTTCTCTCTGCTATTGTAGCACGACAAACAGGAGGCCTTCTCAGGTGCGAGTACACCTATTGTTTACAAATGTAAAGGTAACACAGAGTTCACGGATATTAATATTTTAAAACAACGGAAAAAAAACTGTTGACTTAAGAATTGAATGCATGTGATTTGACTAACTCAATGAATATGGATGAAGAACAATGTTTTTAAAATGTGAGTTAATGTATAATTTAGTAATTCCCATAGTGTACTGTTAATGCCACGCGTCACTTTTAATTATGCAAATAATTTTATTGTAGAAAAGGAGGTTATTTTATTGTTAGGACAGCCATCATTTAGAGAATTATAAATCCAGCGCACCCCTTTCCTTCACAGCGCAGCGCTTTGCTCCTCCCGAAAAGCCCAAATTCACTCTCAGCCAGCCTTGAGCCTGTGTTTTGTTGAATTTGATTGAAAGTTCAATAAAATGCACTTTTAAAACAGCAAGTTTTTTTTTTTTTTTTGTTAAAAGTTAAATAAGTGCATGGTGTTTCCAAAGTCAATGAGAAATCCTGTTAAGTAATTGTGATTTTTTTGGCATCACCTAGCAGCACTACTTAACTGCCTTCCAACATTCTAAACTTCATGAGTTTGGTGTTGCCCTCGTCAATGCTTTATTCAACTGGGTCTTTGTAGGCAGCACGATGATATCAAGCTGTATTCAAATCAGACAGGCTGTTATTTAACAAATATCTCTTTTTGATGCTTTACACCTCAGTTAAACACAACCTTATGTTCTCTGATAAGTGGCAGTGCTAAGTCAGAATGATGACCTCTACGGTGTACTGATCCAGGAAAATAATGGAGCTGGTGGAAGAGACTCCATTATGCGTTGTGAAAGTCATATCTTCAATCTCTTCTATTACTTTGTTGTATCAAGACATCTCTTCGTGCTTTATCGCTTATTTAACCACATAACGTTTACTTAAATCAAACCAGCTCTGTTCAAGCAAATACATGAACATCTTTACTGATTAAAAATATAACCATGGATGCATCAGAGTGAGCAACTGAGACACATGCTGAGGTAAACCAAAGTTGTCCAAGTAGCTGCAGCTAATTTGATTGGGATACATTTTGACAGAAAATCAACTTTTAATGAAGAGCCGTGTGGTGGGAGAAATTAGCCATTACCCTACAGAGCTGGCATAAAATGTTTATAAATGACAATGATGTTGGCGCTGACTGTGAAGGAAGTGCAGAGCTTGGGGATCACACTGACGTTTAGGCTGTCAGAGAGCAGAGCACAGACTTTACCTTATCAAGGGAGATGGAGAGAAAGAAAAAAGAAAAGGAAGGAGGGAGAGAGCAATGGAGGAAGGAAAAAAGGAGGAGGAGCACGAGGGGGCATGCGAGAGATTTCAGTTATGATGTGCATGAGAGAGGGAGACAGTGAACGACAGGGCGAGAGAGTTTAAAAGGCATGGCGTCTGTTGGCTGGCAGGATGGACGGAGGGAGAGAGGGAAGTATGCGACAGCACAGCGTGACAAGTGCGGCAGAACAAACCGGTGGTGACTCATGGGCTCCTTCATTCACTACTGTGATCAGATCCAGCAGGACAGCCCACCATATGGGATGGCACAACTTATTCATCCAATCACTTGGACTACATACAAGACCAGAGGAAGGGGATGGTGTGTGTCTGTGTGTGTGTTTGCTGGGGAGAAGGTGCCTGAAGGTTTCTTGACTATGACAGTAAACGAAAGGGGAAGTGAGGAGAACAAGGCTAACACAAGGAGTGTAATTAATCTACTAAAAGCTCAACATTTTTGAACAAATAAAAAAGAGGCATAACTGTCACGGGGAACAAGAAACTGCGTTACAAAGCATTCACTGCTGCCTGATTTGTTTGTTTGGAATTATATAAACTGATCAGTTAATTGAACCCCTTTGTGGCTCCCCTATGGTGATCCTGTTAACGGCTTTTTTTCACTGAATTATATCCAATTTATATCAAACTCTTGCCCCAGAAACCCAAACAATTCCGCCGGCGACTTGACTATAAAAAAAAACACAATTAAATGGGGAATTCTCAGATGCTAAAATTAGCCGCTGTCTCCCCATAGATTATTTGTTTATCCTCTTAAGAAAAATAAAATAACCTAAACTCTGACTCTGTCATCCAGATGACACACTGAAAAAGAGTCAAAGACATTAAAACAAATTATTAAATAAAGGCTTCTGAGTATATAACGTTATGATAATCACTTCTGTCTTTTCCGGGCCTCCGTTAAATGCAGATTAAGGCTAAGCTCTGCGAGGTGAAGGGCCTGGCGAATTGAGCCCCAACACACCAAGCCCAGGAATAGAAACAGACATAATCTAACCAAAGCCAGATATTTTTGTGAAGAAAAGAATGTTTCTACCCGGTTGGCAAGAGGCGTCGTAAACCCTTTTATAAGGTACCTAAACTACACAGAGCTTCACTGAAAGCAGAACCAATTTGCTTAACTTCACAACATGCAGGGGCCCTCCGATAAAAGTGTCTGTCCTATGCCGCGGCTGGCAAAGATATTGTTATCCACTTTGTTCCTCTGCCACCTTGCCAGCTTACTCAATTTTTTTGCAAGGCAGATAGTGATCGTCGTGGGGTAATTTAGGGATTAGACTGGAGGTGTATTGTAATCACTTGCTCCTGGGGTAGCACCACAGTCATTTTGGATGTAAGAAGGCAAGACTGTCCAAGATCTACTTTTTTGTCTGTTATCTAAAACAAGGGTTCTTAGAAATCCTCAAAGCAACACCCAAATTAAGAATTTGTTTTTTCATTGTACCTGGATTCATTTGTACCTGTGCTGAATCTGATATGGGGCAACTTATGTCAGAAGGCAGACTGGGAGCATCTTACGAAGTAGAGTACGCAGCAGAATCCTTTGTAGGCTCTGATTTACAAGGATGTGAGTAATATTCATACACCAAACAGAAATTCTCTTCAGGGTGTCTACGGGTTCAAACACTTAAATTTGATGCCTTAATTAAGTTTTTAATCAAATTAAAGACTGATTTTGGACAAATTATAATTTGATTATTAAAACATTGCAATGAGCAGTATAAAGGTAAGAAGTATACAGTATGTGATCCTGATCAGAGAGAGGTTTTATCAAGGAATATGGCTATTGGAGAGAGTTTTTGTCAGCAGGTAAGTGCATGTATAAAGTTAAAAAAGAGTATTAGGTAGGTTTTAAGGTTTGTAACATCAGGAATGTGGACATTTAAACACAGGAGCTCGACTTAATTTGATAAAAGGAAATTAAAAGATGGATAAATTCATGATATAAAATGTTTGTGGCAAAACAAATTTAAATTTAAGACTATTCAACGACTTTTAAGGTCTAATATTTCAGAACAAAGGAATACTTTCAATGCTACTTTCAATGCTGCAAAGTTTCGGTGACCAGACCTTCATCAGGCAAACCAGGTCTCATATTTATAGAATTCAATTTAGGACATTTTCAGACTTTTTAAGGACCTGTGGACACCCTGCATTTCAAAGCATTCAATTGCCCCCTTTACACTTTACATTAAAACACATCTAGTGTCAAGACTGTATCTAGATATGATTTAACCTCAGTACATTTACACCTGGTATTAATATGTGTGTCCACTGAGGTCCAATTGAGATTGCTCTGTCCAGCTCAAAGAACCACACAGTCTAAACTGGCCCTGCCCTGCCTGTAAATAATTATTATAATAAGAATAAAAAAATGTTTTCATTATTTAAAAATATAACAATTACTTAGGCTGCACATTATGATATTGTCTGCATTTTCAGAGGCAACACTGATGTAAAAATCTAACATAAGTTTTTAAAAAACCTTATCGTTTTCTTTGTTATATGTGTCGGAGCCAGTCAGGAAGATTGAGGAGGTTACAGCAAGGTCGACGAGGATGAAAGCGGCCTACCTGGTTGTAAAGACAGTGATCGACGGGAAGAATACATTACAGATGAGGGAGACACTGCAGTAGTGTTAGCATCGGATGAGAGAGAGACCACCGTGTGCCCCGCAGGTTCACCGTCAGGCAAGGAAGAGCATCTGCTTCCTCGCTGGTTTGGAACAGTAGCTCGCAAATACGTGTTCCCACCCATGAAGTTGTTGTATGTGGATTGAAAACACAATGTGGTAACAATGTGTCCATTTGGCCGATAGGATCACATGCTGTCCTCATGCGTTTTTAGGTGCTTTTACACCGGTACTTTCATGTGGTCAAGCATTATGTAACTGCAATCTGATCATCCAAAACATATTTTAATACAAGGTGTGAAGGGGTTCAGTTTTGTCTCAGACACACAGCTCTAACTGTAACTGAAACGCCACACATACTTTCATTCACCCAATTTGTGTCTGTTCACTGTAAAACGCTTCAAAATGAGGACATTATGAAAATATATGAGAATTCAGTGGCAAAGTCAGAGGGTAGTATTAGCTAAGGTAAAGAAACACATTACAAATCCCGAGAGGTTAGTTACAGTGTTATCACATTGTCAGTGAGTCTTATTCACAGCCAATCCTTCTGCCTTCTTGTTCCCTCTGCCCTCTGCCACAGGCTCTCTTCTATTCTTAGATCCTCCACTCCAAATGATCTACTTTTCACATTTTTTTTGGTCCTCATATTACAGGCAATTCAGAAGCAATTCAGTCTATCAGGTGCAACAGTGCACTTCAAAGAGGATATATGTGTTGAACAATGAATGTAATGCCATGTTGTATCTTGTCACTGTTGTTCAGCTGTCTGAAAGAATTAAATGTCTTTTGGCATCTAGACAGCTTTAAAAAAAAAAGTGTATTTACTCTGTAGGTACTGTCGACCAGAAAGAGTGTGGCACAAGACCCTACTACATATTTATCCACCAACTTCAGGGTGTTACCACATTTTTACCAACCAGACTTCATAACAGTGACACATTAATTAAATTATAGATTTAAATGGAAAAAACTGTATGCTCATTTTCAAAATTCCTACATGTTATTTCTATGGTTGAGACAGTCAAAACATATTAGTAAACACAAAAAAACAGTCTCCGAAATCCAAAAGCTATAGAGCTAAAATTCAAATTTGTGAAGCCATGAAGTTTAAAATCTGGAGCTGCTCCATAGACAAAGAATTGGGAGACATGTTATAGATGACACTGAGAGCACCCAGGAGATTGTTCTGAGTATGTGGGTACATTATCTGTTTCAGAACAGAGAACACTACAACAGAATAAAGCTCATTTAAAATAAAACAAACATTCTGTGGGTTCACAAAATCAGGCTCACATTCACTGTCTACAGAGCAGCTCCAGACTTTATACCAGGGATGGGCCTGAGTGCTCAGGTACTCATTTTGGACGTCCATATGCATTTAACATAAAAAAGTAATCACATGTTTTTTTTTCTAAAAGGTATGTTGGACACAAAAAGACACACTGATGTAGCTGCTATCTATAAACATCTGCACAGACCCATATAACAAAAATGACATGACGTTCAATGCTTTTGGTCAGACATCACTCAATCTAACATTACAGGCGTAATAATGACCATGCATAAGAGATGTTTGTAAGTACTTCAACAAAATAAACAAAAAGAATATGCAGTGCAAGCTATGTAATGTAAAACCTGCATATCATAGTATATCTCTACAGTCTGTGCAGTGCAGAGAGTTATGCTTAACCTAACCCCTTTGTGAATTTTCACATAGGTGATCATTTCAGATCCTACTCTTTTATTCTTATTCTTATTATTTGGGGCAGTGCCTGTCTTTAGTGACAGTACAGCTGAAGATAGAGAGGAAATGTGGGGTGGAGAGGGGGGACATCAGCAAAGGGCCACAGGTGGAACCGAACCCAGGCCACTGCAAAGAGCTCAGCCTAAATGGGGCACACACTCTACCAGGTGAGCTAGAGGTCGCCCCTGTTTCAGATTCTTAAATTGAGTCCTGTTCAGACCAAAGATTTGTGACGAGACAAAACCGCTTTAGAACGTTGCAGAGAAAAACTGCAGGGGTATGAACTGGCCAGTCTGAGCTCGACTCAAGCTGGCTGATGGTGTCACCTGCAACTCAGCTGGTCAAGTCACTGGTGGCTGCTTTTAGAATGTGAAGCTCCATCTGATGCTCGTTTTGTTTGTTCTCGCCGTTTCATCACTACTACAAATTTGATCATAACCAGTATCTAAATATCACTGTCCTCATTCATATTTTAAGAAGCTACAACTTATATTCAGCCACAAAATAAGCCTGAAAAACTGGAAATCAGAACAGAAGTACAGAGAGTTGTTGCATAGAGATGATACACTGTCTCATCTAGTTGCATTGGTGTGAACTGGCAGGTTTTAGAACGTTGCAGAATGGCGCACTGCAAGTAGTTGTCTGTTTCGTCTGGTCGGGAATCTTTGGTCTGAACTGGGCTTTAGAGGTTTTCTTTGTGAGTACTGGAGTACTTAATAATAATTTAATGTGAGTATTCAAATATAGAAATAACTTTAAATGCCAATCCCTACTTAATACTTGATGACTTCCCTAGTTTGAGATTTACTTTTGGCTTCTGGCTTTGAGAGGCAGTCGCTCATATCCAGAACTATTGATTGAACTTTCCTCGGCCACTGAAATAACATATTGGAATTCTTAATTTAGGGATACAATCTGCTTTCAGTGGCCACAGAGAGAAACCAAAATGTCCTTCATATAGCTGCTGCATGATAACCACGTACTGAAAAGGAAAGTTGGAGACAAGTTACAGTCCTCAGACCAGAGCTCCATCTCAAGGCTAAAGAGACATTAACAGTTCCTATATCTGACCACTGCCTGAAGGCTCCCACTCTCTACATTGTGCCTGTTGCCCTATCTGGGGCAGCAACATTTGATGAGGTTTGACAGTAGTAAAAGACTGTCCGCATCAAAAAAGGAAAAAAAAATGGTCACATTCTGACTCTAGATAATAGATGTTGCCATTCTAAGCCAATAATAGTGTCTATAATGAAATCAGTGGAGCAGAAAAGAGGCGCTCTTTCATTTCCTTATGCAGGGCCGTGCGTTTTGTACATCCCATTATTCATCAGGTCCAGGCTGCTGATAACTGTCCCATTTGCATCTGAATCAAGAATGCCTTATAACCTTCCCCCCAGAAGCACCACCCCCATGCAAATGAAGTGACCTAAAAAGAGCAGGTACTGTATTTAGTTATTTGTGAGAAACTGTGACCTACTCTGGAGGTTGTGTTAATGTGGCAGCAGGATGGAACCTACAGTACTGGCAACATCTCGTATCAAGCGGATCAACATACTTGCATGTTTCACACATCTGGATGCAACGTTAAAATATTCTTTGATATTTCTTTACTCCCAAAGCAGGAAGTTTTCCACAGGATGTCTGCGCCTGTACTGTATCTTATGCTGCCCTTTTATCCCTGACATGCCCTACTTCCATGAACAAAAGACAGGGCGAGAGTGCATCATAGAAAATGGTGAATAATCTTGGCCTTCCTTTTCAAAGAATGCTTGACTCACTCCAGTACGCTCTGCAGTTCAAAGGCGCAGAACTTCCCTATTTAAAATCCCTGCTGTAAGTCGGGAACATACTGTGTGATATTTGTGATCAATCATAACTGCGGAAAAAGATTGGACTGGCTCGAAATAATAAAAAAAAAGATGCTATCCATAAAGTGGCGATCTGTTGAGGGATGAACTCCTCGGAGGAAAGTCTAGCTGTGCCAGACAGACTGTTCAAAACCCCCAGTAGACGGACAGATTAATGGAGTGTGTGCTTTTATACAGTAGTCGTCTTAAACCCAAGATGAAGTTGGGTGCAATCTTCCGCCGTCTCACCAGCACAGTGAGGCAGCGTATGGTGGGATATGTGTAATGTGTTAAATCACAGGTGGGTTGCTTCAATGTGCAAACTGACATATACTTGACTGTATAACATTCAATAACTCTTAACCACCCATTTACACAACAAAAAAACCAGCAAACACACACGCACACATTGTCTGTTTCACACATGTAAGCAACACAAACACTTCCAAATGCCAGAGGGCAAACAGGTAGAAAAGGGGAGTGGGGTCTTTTGCACACTCTGAGTTTAGGTCTTGGCCATTAAATAAGCTGGCGCTGCAGAGGTGAGCAGCATTGACAATGATGTATGGGAGAAACACAATCCATTGCTGTTATGAATTGGTTGGCTCTGGTGCGGACAATGCTTGCACACACACACACACGCACACACAGATACACACAAACAGACACTCACAAGCAAGTGTGCAGACACACACACACACACACACACACAAACAAGAGGCAGTGGTAGAGCCAATAGTATCTTCCTCTCTTCCAGACAAATTCAATTTTCATCCAGGACATATGTAAGCTGATTAAAACAGCCAACAAAGACTGGAGAAATATGTCACATCCTTCAGGACTGGACACAATATTGAGTGCTGCTTTGGCAATGGGATGCTCACTCTCCTCCCTCCTCCATCCCCCTTTCTTTCTAAGGCTCTTCTCTTCTCTCTCATGACCTTTCTCTGTCACCTGATGCCATCATGCATCCCGTTCTTACTTTTCTCTATCACTTTCTTTTCCTTTCTTCACTCCGTGGCTCTCTCTCCTACACTCTTGCCCTTGAAAAGGCAAATGTATTACTCATAATATGATATGCAAAGCACGTTATCAGTTCTTTCTACATATAAAATGCAAGCTGATTTTTTATACAGGCTTAACCATTAAAGGAATACTTCACCCACAGAATGATCATCTGTATATTAATTACTCACCCAGTGTTACACTGAGTAAGTAAGGAAATTTTTTATTTTTCTTGCCTCCATGGTGAACGAAAAATCCAAGAACCTAGAAAATTATTGATGAATTGGAGTAAAAGAGGGGTGCATTTAACAAATGCAGTACTGTTTTAAAACATCTGTTCATAAACTCTCACACAACTCATGCAGAATAATTTAAGTCTCATTTATCCACTTGTATGCTTGGTACTTCCCAAACATGCATTTTCATAAAAACCACAATATTTAAAACACTTCCGCACACAAGCAGTGTGCCTGGGCAGACATGTGTTTTTGAACTTCGCTTGTGTATTCCATGGAGCAGAGTTCAAATGCGTGTGCTTGCCCAGGCATATTATTCATCCCTGCATTACATGTTTATGCAGAAGTGTTTTAAATAGTAAGGTTTTAACAGGAGTTGTATGTGTTTGGGAAGTACTGAGCATACAACTGAATAAATGAGACTTGGGTTATACTGCATGAGGTGTGCAAGAGTTTGTAAAAAGATGTTTTGATATAGAGTGCTGAAGTCACGCCCTTTCCAGTAGAGCTCATGGGACCTTAGATCGGAAAAAATATGAATGGCAGTGAATGGGGAGAGCAATATTATCTTTTGTTCCCGTTTGAGTTGTGACATGAAATCTAAATATGTTGTTAATGAATTTAAAACATACATTTTAAGCTCAAGAAAATCACACTTTGTGGTACAACTGTTGAGATATAAGCTTTTAATTAGAAAGACTCAAGAGTACACAGGAGGTCGTCGCATATGTGACGTCATAGCTTTCGCTCGCTCCCTGCAGCTTGGCCTCCCTGCTGAAATTCCACTGTTTTATGATTAATCGATTTATGATTGAAGATGTCTGTGTGTTTTGTGCCAGGCTGCAGGCACTCCAAGCTGCAGGAAGCGAGCGAAAGCTATGACGTCACATACGCGACCGCCTCCTGTGTAGTTTTTCTAATTACGTTTTTTTCAAAAGCTTATATCTCAACATTTTTACCACAAAGTATGATTTTCTTGACCTTAAAATTTATGTTTTAAATTCATTAACGACATATTTGGATTTCATGTCACAACTAAAACGGGACCAAAAGATAATATTTCTCTCCCCATTCACTGCCATTCATATTTTTTCTGATCTAAGGTCCCATGAGCTTCACCGGAAGGGGCGTGACTTCGGCACTCTATAGTTTTTCTGTTGTTAACCTGCCTGTTACATGCATTGTCTTCTTTCAAAATACACTTCTGTTTTCCACAGGAAATTTACTGTTTACATACAGTCTCTTTCAAAATAAACACACTGCATCGGTACAATTGACGTTATTTTTCCTCTAACAACTAACGTAGTTGGGTGTCGGTGGCAAAAACACATGACTGGGTTTAGGCAACAGAAACGTGTTTAGGTTTAGGCAACAAAAACACATGGTTGGGTTTAGGCAACAAAACTGTGTTTGGGTTTAGGCAACAAAAACGTGGTTGGGTTTAGGCAACAAAAACATGTGGTTGGGTTTAGGCAAACGTGGTTGGGTTTAGGCAACAAAAACATGTGGTTGGGTTTAGGCAACAAAACTGTGTTTGGGTTTAGGCAACAAAAACACATGGTTGGGTTTAGGCAACAAAACTGTGTTTGGGTTTAGGCAACAAAAGCATGTGGTTGGGTTTAGGCAACAAAACCGTGTTTAGGTTGAGGCTACAAAAACGTGTTTGGGTTTAGGCAACAAAAACACATGGTTGGGTTTAGGTAACAAAAGCATGTGGTTGGGTTTAGGCAACAAAAGCATGTAATTGGGTTAAGGCAACAAAAGCATGTGGTTGGGTTGAGGCAACAAGAACATGTGGTTGGGTTGAGGCAACAAAAGCATGTGGTTGGGTTGAGGCAACAAGAACTTGTGGTTGGGTTTAGGCAACAAAAGCATATGGTTGGGTTAAGGCAACAAAAGCATGTGGTTGGGTTTAGGCAACAAAAGCATGTGGTTGGGTTTAGGCAACAAATGCATGTGGTTGGGTTAAGGCAACAAGAACATGTGGTTGGGTTGAGGCAACAAAAGCATGTGGTTGGCATGTGGTTGGGTTGAGGCAACAAAAGCATGTGGTTGGGTTGAGGCAACGAGAACATGTGGTTGGGTTGAGGCAACAAAAGCATGTGGTTGGGTTTAGGCAACGAGAACATGTGGTTGGGTTGAGGCAACAAAAGCATGTGGTTGGGTTTAGGTAACAAAAGCATGTGGTTGGGTTTAGGCAGCAAACACATGGTTGGGTTTAGGCTATAAAAGCATGTGGTTGGGTTTAGGCAAGAAAAACACGTGGTTAGATTGAGGAAAGAAATAACAGGGTTTGGCATTATAATCTTACGGGATGCGAACACCACTATCCGGGTGAAAGTCAGTGTTTATTGGACCCATACACCAACCCTCCCACCTGCCTTGCTCGGACTGTCATTGCCTTAACTTCTGTTCTTGTCCCACCGTCTTTCCCCCTGACACTGCCAAGCACCATTAAATTTTAACAGCGACGGATTTCGACAACTTCGGAGTGAGACCAGGCTTGAATGTAATCAAATACAATTCAATTTTATTCATAAAGTGCAATATCACAAATCACAATTTGCCTTAGAGGGCGTTACAGCATACAACATCCCTCTGCCCTTTGGACCCTCACAGCGGATAAGGAAAAACTCCCCCAAAAAACCCTTAACAGGGGGAAAAAAAATGGTAGAAACCTCAGGAAGAGCAACTAAGGAGGGATCCCTCCTCCAGCACGGACAGACGTGCAATAGATGTCGTGTATACAGAACAGATCAACATGATAAATTTACAGTGATCCAAATTTGGGTGAGTACTTGATACAGAAATGCTAATTTTATGGGTGAAGTATTCCTTTAAACTATGTATGACTGTTTTAGTGTCTACAAAGGTGAATATGATAATTGAACACGGTTCAGTTGTTGGAATGTGCAGTAAGTATTTAAGCCCCAGCTGGAAGCACAGGTGTCTTTCATGCCACATACCATCTGAACACACTGACACTGAAAATAAAAACCTTCTTATTAAAAGGAAAAGGTGGAATATTTATCCCGCAGTTGTACTTAAACAAAGGGAGGAAGTGGTGGCAGCTTTGTCTTCCAGAGTGCACTTGTGGCTGGGATGGAGCCTTGACAGTCAAAAGTGTGTCATGCAGACACACACATGCCCATGCACCAGGGGCGTCACAATGTCTGTTTAGCCACTGCAAAATAATGTCATATCACCAGAAGATGTGTGAAGAACACATCTGAATTATGAATGGAAGGAGGTTAATTATGGATGGAGGGAGGGCAGGAGTAATGCCTTAGACATTTCCATGAAACACATGGTTGGATACATGGCTACGGACCCACTGCACACTTCTTGGCAAGTAGCAAGTCAGAGAGACTCCTTAATTAGCTAGTCGGCACCGATAATGGTTGGTCTTTGTTGCGTGTGGATGTATTCAACCTCATTTCTGTTAAAGAACGCTCTTCAAATGAGTGCATAAGATGAATGTGCTTAACTTAAGTTGACAAGGAAAACTGTGCTCTTGTCGACAATAAAGCAGCAAAATGATTATATGAAAAGCAATTATAACCAGCGCTCATCCTTATAGGCTGATGTGGAAAGTGATAGTCGAGACAGACATAAAAGAAATCCATTAAAGGAGAGAATAAGGCATTGAAGTTGACTTGTGTCAAAACTTTCTTTTTGGGGAAAATATACCACTTTTATTATCTTTGTTTTTAGATGTACTTTTTGGCAGATGACACACAAATATTTGACAGCTTTAATATTTCTCGTTCTCATAGATCCAAAGTTATAAGTGTTGTCTGTTTGATGCGTTCTAACGTCTGCATTAATGCGGATGGATGATTCCTTTGCAACTGTGCCGCACCTGGAGCTCTGACGGGTCGAATGGGCTGTCAACCATAAACAAAAGCAATACCCTCCCAAAAAAAGGGGTCAAAGATTTGGTGCGATAGCAAGGGGCTGGGGATGCAGGCTGGGCTGGTGGGGTGACTTAAAGAGAAGCAAAAGGATCAGGGTGGAACTAACAAGGGGCGTGCCTTCGCCTGCATGGGAAAAAAAGACAGGGCCATTGGGGAAGAATGATGTTCCAGACACCCATGGAGTCTTGTTTGGGGGCTTGTGACCCCTGTAGGTTTTGTGGAGATGTAGGAGGATTAGTCAAATGGCCCCACTGCTTTTGTGTCATAGTCATGACGACTCACCCTGTGCAGCTTGTAGTCATAATTGAACTTTTACTGAAAACATCAGATTCTCCTCAGTCACCCACCAGCTAAAGGCACCATCTATCCATCTCCCCCCCTCTGCTTCAAAACAGAATAATGAAAATATCTGAATCATGTGCGCATCAGTTAGTCACAGCAAACTCAAAATTTGTCTTAAGTCTACCAGACTTCTGTTTGGCAGTGAAATGCAATTTCAAAAGAATGTTACAGAGCTTTTAAAGATATGAACAGTGTTGTAACACTAAGCTCACTCAATATCTGTCTTTTCAGCTATATCAGCCATATCTCTTACTCTCCGACACCTCTGCTGTTCTACAGATCAAACCACGAGTCTAGATATAACACTGCAGCTTCTTCAAACAGAGAGATCACTCCAGCCGAGTAGTTATAATATCCTAAGTTCATGGTGCTTCATCCAGTGGATAGAGAATTGTGCAGATGACTCTGATTGCCAGCCTCAGTGTGAATACAAGTCCAAAAGTACAAGTGTCTAATATAGTAAAAGCAACGAAGAAAAACCTTTGTTTGGTTCAAGGTTGAGGACGACAAAAGAAGAGAGGAAGGAAAATGAGAAACCGACTTTTACATTGTCAGGTCCAAAGGAAGCCGAGCAGTGTTGTCTGCCTGTTGCAGTCCTCAGCACCGAGGGCCTTGGGACATCCACATGGCCCATTCACCCAGCTCTACTGAAACATTCAAAGCTTTGCCTCCAAAGGGCCAAACTTTTGTTCCGTCACAAAAGGCATGACCAGAGGTTCTCCAATAGATGGGAGCCCCGTTCAAAATCAGATTATTTCCAGTGAAATCCTCCTTTCTCCACCTGCCAGTTAACTATGTCAGCGCCATTGTGTTTTCCCTGAAAAAGCTCTCCATCCTGGCATAATGGAGGCTGGATGTGTATTATTGCTTTTACTGCCATTCATTCTTGGAGGAAAGAGGCACACCCCACCCCCATACTCCTTCCTCTCCTTAGATTTTTTTTTTTTTTTAAGAAAAATCTGGGCCACATGCCCCAGAGGAACGCAAAGTGCTTTAATTCATTCGCACCTTTTCTCTCTGGCTGCCATCTCCAAGGCCTCTCTTTATGCCCAGAAGTGATTTGTTCAGGCTGGACCATCAAAGCAATTATGGTAGCGGCCTGCTTCCCTATTATGAGGAGAGATGACTGACAACAGAGGGATGGTGCGGGGGTGGAAGGGCACTTGGCTTCAATTTATTTGATCTGAAAACATTTTTTTTTCATTCACTGGCATCCACTCATGTAACAAAACACAAACAAACTGGTCAGATTATCTCCTTGAGATTTTTTTTTAAAAACATCTTATCCAATTCTCTACATAACGGTTTTCAATTACCTTTCTCACCTTCCTGGGCAGAGAGATTGTGGGCCACAGTTGGGTGATGCAGGACAGAGAATGCCAGCAGTGTAACAGAACACTGAGGGGCATGGCAGGCAGTGATGTGTAGCAATTAATGTAATGGACATGAGAGAGAGCACAATCCATGGACTAATGAGAATGTCTTATATTACAGTGCAAATGCACAGGGTCGCCAAGACTCCTATCATTACAGGGCTATAGGAAGATGGCTCACCACAAAAGGGGATACTCCATAAATGGATAATGCGGAGAGAGCAGAGTACGGCGCCACTGAGCCGATGTTCCATCCAAGAGTAATAATTCTGCCTGGAGTGACACAGGGTCATCAGGATGGATGGAGGCAGGATGTGAGGATAAATAAAACATTTAAAGAAAACAGGGCATTAGGTTGAAGAGGTGGGGCAGTGAAGAATGTGGCAAAGTTGTGGTTGATAAGGAAGAAATTGGAGTAATACAAGAGTAAAGAGGTAGAGGTGGGTGTGAGAGAGTAAGTAAGGAAAGTAATAAGACTAAAAAGGCGGATGAGTGAGAGGGAGAGAGCACGGAAACGAGACGAGGGAGCATAGTTTACAGACAGCGATGCAGCAATATGACACATTGGCTAATCAGTCTGCTGTCTTTTTCTTTCACAAGCTGTCATCTCGGCCATCAAGCCATCAAGACCTTGTGCCTCTCCCCCTCTCATTGACTGATTCCCCTGTTCAATTATTCAAGGTTTATAAGCAGGAACCATCTATTCAGCTCGCAGCAGATCCAGTAAAATAATGAAAGGGCTGCTTCTTCAGCCATATTGACTGTCATAAAACTTTTACAATTGGCAAAAGAAAAATCAATTTCTCAGACAGACTGTTGCCACGACCGTAAACATATTAATGGTGGTATCAGCAGTGAAGAAAGAGCCCTACCATGTAGGAGACTTTAATAATGCAGACCATAAATGATTTCACATGCTCTCTCACTAATCATAATGTATGGTGGCTGAATATTTACAATGATGGAATGCTATATTTAGCCAATACAGAATATTTATTCATATTCAGCTCTGCGACAGCTGGGGTCTGTACGGGATATGACTTGGGCGACATATCTGTGGCTTTAGTTTTTCACGCTGACCTCACTGTCTCCTTAAAAAGCGAACCTGTGTGAGTCACGCTGTGACACAGAAATCAGGTCAACCGCTGGCCTGCCAAGGAACGCTAAGCTTCAGTAAACATTCCCACAAATAAGCAGCACGCACAATCACACAAAAACAACACGCGCACACACACACACACAAAAAAAGATCAAACGAACAGACACACACACAGACACACACACTCCCTCCCCTCACTTGTCGGAAATCTTAAGGAACATCACAGCTCCCATCTGCCATAATCCGCCCCGGGGCAACAGTGACCTGAGCCACTGGAAGAAACTCATCTAGAGTGGAAGGAAAAAAATAATAGTTGAGGTAATGCAGTGTGCGGCCTCATCCTTTACTTAGCTGGCAATGCCTTTAGGGTGGAGATGTTACAAACTCAGCAACCTCCACTGGCCTTCCACTAATGCATGACCCCCATAGTGTTCAGCTACTTCTCAGGCCCTCATCCTGCCGCCATAACTTCAGGTTATGAACTCTACATGGAAACCAAGGTCGGTTTACATACAGTTCAGCTGCATGCATAGAGGCAGGAATACACACACAAATATAGCGATGCCTGTATACAAGCATACAGTTGAGTCACACACACACCAAATCACAAGTCTCTACCCTTTACCATGTATCTGCTTAATCCTCATCCACTGGAGGCAGAGGGTCTGAACTGTGGCAAACTGTCTATTTTTAAACTTGACATATTAGTCATCTCTTAGGGGAGTAACATTGTAATTTATGGAATTCATGAATACCAAGCTGTTGTGTTCCCTTCTTGTTTATTTCCCCCCTCTCCTTCTCAGCACCGTAACTGTTTTGGATGAATTCAAATAAAGTCACAGATGCAGTTTGGGTAGGATGTGTGTCTGTATAAGAGCACAGATGCCAATCAGCTCCTGCTGAAGAGGGAGCTTGGTAGCTCCTCGTACCAGTTTTTGGGCGTTTGGTAAAAATGTGTAAAGGGTTGTAACGGATGTCTTTTCCTGTTCAGCCCCTGATGGAGGGATACAATTGCTCTCAGATGCACAGCTGCACAGGCAAAAAAAGTATTTTGGTTTCCCTCTCTCTTTTATCCTCTCCTATTAAATATACCAAAACTCAAATCAGACAACTGACAACCAGCTCTGTTCGGTTCCCCCTTAACCCACCTTTATTAGACGTTATCACTTTTAAAACAGCAGCTAAATCTCCGTTTATATTTTGCTGAGCTGATCTAAGATTTGCCCTTAATAAAGTTAATCAAAAACATAAACTAAAGCTGATTCCCAGAAATCTGATGACGAGGATCATGCAGACAGGAAACATGTCAAGACAATAATCCCTCAGCACTATTTAACTTGGCATTCTTTGTACGGCTACAAGAACGGACCAAAGGTCCTCTGGCAGACCTCTGGCCAGAGATATTGGCTTCCAAAGCTAATGATCTCAAATTGTACACTTGTGGGTAATTAAGCACCGCTGTTCCCTCAGTAGCTTACAACAGCAAATATGTCATTGTGAGAATAAACAACAATTACACTTACACTCATTACGCTCTAATTGCATCATCCTATGTAATAATTACAGGCAAAGGGACATCTTATTAAAAGCCACAATAAAAAAATATGTTAAGTCAAAACAAAATAAAAGACCATGGCCCCAAAAACTTTAAAAAATCGATTCACGCAAAACTAGGAGGTTATGTGAACACTGGGCATTAAATAGAGCATGCATTTAAAACCCTCATGGGTATTTGGTGGTCAACTACAACAGCAACGTGCTGCATGCACTTAATGTGGCTGAGAGTGCTGCTGGAGCTTGGGAAAACTCATACAGGCAACGGCAAGGGAGTAATTTGACCCCACTCAAATCCTTCCATCAGACACTAACCAAATAGAAGTCAAAAGAACGAATGAAGAAAGACAAAGAGATAAAAGGGAAGAAAAAATAGAGAAGCGGCTAAACCGTTGGGATTAGTGCAAAGTAACTAAATGGGCCATATCACTTTTCCATTACCAGAAAGGAATAGCTATTTCAACTGATGGAATCTAAATAAAAAAAGGTGAACTCTGTCCCCCCGCCGTCTTTTGTTCATCCACGTGTAACATGCACACACCCTCACAGCCTTCTTACTTCCCTATAAGAGCAAATGGAGGATTGCCATCATATCCTTGAGGCCCATCAATAAATAAACTTGACGCAAATAAACAGATAAATAAATAAATGTGAAGAGCCTAGCAAATGGGCATCAGTCAGCATTAGTGATGGAACCATGTCAAGCACAATCATGCTTGACTGGAGGGGGAGTGCCTGAGTGTAGGGAGCATTCTTGCTGATTGCACACCCAGTATGAGTGTGTGTATGTGTGTGTGAGGGAGAGAACAGAGGGGGGTATTCTGTGCTATTCCGCTTTTTACCTTCATTTATCCCTCTCAGTCTCTTCTGCCCTCTTTAACTCTTTACAGCTATCGCCATCGATACATCTGTCCGTCACAGCACAATACGCCGACTCACTCCATTCCATTGAATTCACTGCCTCTCCATTTGACTTTCTCCCCGCCACTTACACACCTCTCTCCACCAGAACGTACATGAGATCGCAACCTCTGTTTCCTTGATGATGTCAGCGGGGTCGAACATCTCAACCAGCCTCTTTCATTTCCTTTCTAAACTGCTTTTTTTATATGTCTCCTTTTCTTTGTGTCTTACAAAAAAACTGGTACAGAATCAGAAAACTAAATCAGAATTTGATTATTGCCAAGTAGGGTTTTCACCAGAGGCGGATATTTGATATTTTTATTTTATTCCTGTACATTTCTCTTGTACATTTTAAATTTTAGTACTACTTATTTTTGTATATCAATCAATCAATCACTTTATTTGTCCCCAGTGGGGCAATTAGGTTCGCAGCAGTGGGATCAACACAAAGTACAAGTATAGTTTGGGGCAGTACAAGTATAGTTTGTCTATCTATCTATCTATCTATCTATCTATCTATCTATCTATCTATCTATCTATCTACAATTGCCTGAATTATTATGGCATGGATTCAAACTATCAGACTTGTCAGATAAACAATCATTCTCCGAACTCAACTCAGGCATAGTATCACAAAATTAGGTTTGAGGATTAGTAATGTTGTTATGCCAAACTCCTGCCCTACCTACGTTATGTAACTTAAAAATATGAACATCAGACAATTTTTTGTTTTGTTTTTTTTAGGTGTCAGGGGTGAATATTAGTCATCCTCAACATTTGTTGTGTTATAGTTTCAGAGTGAAGAAGACAGTTGGAGACAGGATACAAAATAGGATGTCGGCTCTACAGGATGTTTTTTTTCTTCCTTTCCTTGGCAACTATCATGATTTTCCTGAACAATGAACAGATTTTTAAACGTTTTATTATCTCATATGGCTTGAAAAATAGTGCATATAGCTGCTGTATGTATGTTTACGTCTGGCTCTTACCCTGGATTTAACTGAAAAGGAATTTGCTTTGGAGTATTTGTGCATAACATAAACATATTAAGAGATGAAGTTAACAATAAAAGCAAATACTGCATGTGGTACTGTCTTACATATGCTGTACTCAATCAATACGGTGAAGTCCTCTGCACTCGTACAGACACCAATGCTTTGTCTATTAGGTGTGCTGCTGAAAGGAGGTGGGTTTAACACTCACCAAATCACATGGTGCAGGATATCACTTATTACTGGATACAAGATAGCGCTGCGACATTGGAAAGCTACAGGAGATATATGGGTGAAAGAGTGGCTAAAACCTCCTCCTATGAAAGACTATGTTACAAGGTAATAGGCAAGACATCTACGTGAAAATATAGGGCCCTTATACTACTGTAACCTGAGGCACTGACGAGTTGCACCCTTTCTTATAATCTGAGGTGTTAACTAGTTTACGTAATATGATATACAATTGAATATTTATGAAATGTACCATGTAGAATATGTATCATGCACGTATATATGTCTGTATATATTCAAGCATCCACATAGTTATGTATATGACGCTCTGTCTTGGTTGTTTCCCCTCTGTCCTTATTCCCTTTGTCTTGTCTTGTTTTGTTTGCTGTTGGTTTGTTTGAAAAAGAAATAAAAAAGAAAATTACAAAAAAGCAAGTATTGCAAAAGTCTGTCAAAATACGTACAATATATCTGAATATATCTGAAAGAGCCGTGCAGTTTCTAGAAGAGGTAGTTATTTGGTTTACACATTAATTTCTCTGTCGTATGTCTGATCGGCTGACAACATCTATCCTTTCAGCAAGAGTTGTGATGAAGGACACTGCACCTGAAAATCAGGATTTAATTGATGTTTTTAAAGATAGCAGTGACCATGACACAGAGGAAAAAAGTAAAGATTTCCTTCAGGCCCAAAAGTCACACTTTTATGCCAGTGCCTGTACTGTAACTGATGTGTGCCTATTGTTGAAAAGTTTTGCTACACAGAAAAACCCAGGCTGTGAAAATAAGCACATCCTACCAAAGGTGTAGGAGGCTTCCTGCTAGTATTAAAATTGCCAAACATTCTTTCCAGAGTGTTAATTGAAGGATGTGCACGCTAATCCAATTAAAGTTTCAGAAATAATTAATTATTAGCTTGATTTTGTTGCTTCTTATCCTAAAATAAGGGAAAAAGTATATTAAGCTGGCAACAAATACTTGAAAGAAGTTGTAGATATTTATTATATTTCATAAAACGTCATTATTGCTCATTGAAAGGTCAAAATCAACTTGGTTTTGTCTTAGAATTACTTATGATTTTCTACAATTTTCCTATATTACAAATACATATTTTAGAACTCATTTATTTATTGGTTTTGTGCTTTCATTAAAGACCTGCAGAGAGTTTCCCATATTTAGCTCCTGCTCTATGTTTTAGATCACAGTGAACAATGTTAAGTGTTGATGTTGGTGTCACTTTTAACTGCTGCGAGATTCATCTCAGAAACACTGTTAAATAATTCTGAATTTTCAATTTTGCAATTCAAATGTATTCAGGTCATCTAAAAATGAGCATACTCAAATTATTATCACAATGAAACGGCAACTTTCTTGCACTTTGGAAAAGGTGGGTATGACTTAATCAACACCACTGAAAAACATGTTGAATCCATCTTGCAACACCATTACTGTAACTGAAGTGAGAAAAAAGGCGGGAAAGCAATGTTGCAATATCTGGCTACTTCAAACTAAGAGCATCACACAAAGTAAAATTTCTTTAATACCCTTGTTCCCAACATCACCGTTAGTAGCATGTCCTATTAAAACATTTAACATTCTTTGACATCGTCTCTCTTTGTCCATCAGTTGGGAATTACTATTATCACTCATCGCCTGGATGACCTTTACTTTCCTATACCTCCCTATCACTGACATCAAGCCCACCTAATGGGAAAGTAAAATATTAATTCCACCTCATTGAAGCTGACAGATTGCAGATAGTGACTGACACTTCAAATGCAAACATCAGCCTGGACATTATATCTTATACTTCAATGATAGCTCATCGTATTAAGGAGGTTAAAAAAGAATCACACGAGTGTGACAGCAGAGGAAGAAGCATTTGATTCTTGCGCTGCCTCTTATTGTCAGTGGAACACATAACCATACAGGATGGCATCCTATTCCACCGCACATTATTTGTTCTCTAGCTGATCATCAGTTGGCCCTGCTGTATGCCTAATGAGCGATAAATAAGGTTTAATTCAACCGACACAAGTCGCCCATCCTTCAGCGCTAAGCATGATGGCTTGGGCGAGATTCCATTGGAATTATATGAGGGCAATTTTTCAGCTGGTGGGATGGTCCGACTGCCTCCCCTATATTCGGCTTCCACAGGCATTCCTTTGGCTTAAAGCTCTGCAAGTTTATAGGTCTATTAGGAATTCATCAAACAATGAACGATATCAATCTTATTGTGTGAGTGTGCCCTGGGTAAAAAATAAGATGAAACCTTCCATTATGGGGCCTCCAAAGCATATTTGCCCTCCAAAATTGATCCAGCATTGACAATTTACACTTAGGGTGACCTTTCATAACTGCCCACATACTTGAAAGCCAATATTGTTTGGAGAGTGAGCAAGAAAAAAAAAAAAAACACAGCCCACTGCAAACGCTCTGGGATATTATTGAATATGATAAGCTAGTAGACATTTTTGCTCTGCAGTTGTTCGTTGATGGTCCACTAGGCGGGAGGGCTGAGTACTTTTTACATCAATGAGGCCCTGTGCCAATAAAGTAAGACAATATTGGACATAGGTGTTGAGAGCTCTGAGTCCATTATAGCACTAGGTCATTGACTTTATTTCAAAAAAAGGAAAAGTAAGTATTACCGTAGGGAGCAGGGCTCCACATGATAAGTCTTCTCAGACAGGGAGTTGTAAAAGGGCATAATGGCATCAAAAGGGCATGCAGACGGCCTCCTGTTGATACCCTGTACTCAAGTAGACACCTTCAGTATAATTTAAACAGCAAAGGGTTTAGGGGGTACTTAACAGCAGGGGCAGGGGCAAGAGACCCCTGGTTTCCACTCAGAGAGACCGCCTTTTATTAAGATTTGATTTATCCCCTCAAAATGGCTCCATGTCACACTTCACTTACTTTACGTCCTCTCTTGGCAGAGTCAAGCAACGAATCAGTTATGCGCCAAGGGTACTCAAATGGTACATAAAATCTTCATCTATATTTCCATGATGGGTTTTCTGCTGTGGATGAAAAATGATCAGGTCCAGAGAGAGGCCCTATGGGTCAATGGGAGGGACAATGGCTTTGTCTATGCCCTAGGACGTCGAATGTTAAATAGAGTGGCTGTCCATGCCTCAGTTCCTCCCCATCTGCCTTTCCCTTTGGCTGTTGATAAATATCCTTATCTATGAGAAGCAGGTGATAGATTTCAAGCAGCACGTCTCTACAGAGCTCTGCTGTCATCTACTCTATTGATATCTCACATCTACTAAGCGATCCGAGCTATAGCAAGAGGCACTGACACCCTCTGGGTCTCTTCGCCCCAAATCATGTTAGCTCCACTTCCTGCAGGATCGCCTCTAGGGCCGCCCCAATGAATAGCATCTATCAACACCCTGAAGTGGAAGCCAGGAGCTTGTGGAGGCAAAGGGCTTTAGCCCTAAACTCAGAGACACCCTACAGCAACAGTCCCTATCTGATGTGTGACACAAGCTTGCACATGTGTGCGTGTGAAACGCTACAGCAGAACAACTGCTGGAGAGGTTGAGAGACAACAAGAGAGAGATAAAGTGATGGGTACAACATATGTGTGAGCAAATTAATTGCTAAGGGAATTACGATCACTATCACTTCCTGTGATGTAATTTAAGAAACAAACGGGTGATTTTCCCCCAGATCAGGGGAAAGATGAGAAAATCGCTGGCAGGCTGAACACATTATGGCTGTCTACATCAGGGTGGTGCGGATAACAAACACAAAAATATACATATTAAAAGATCATTTGTGTCACAAATGAGGTTGAGGGGGGTGTAAAAGAACAAGGGGAAATTCTTTATCTTTGCCAGCATCTCCTCCTTAAAGACACTTCTCTTTGGTCTTTTCATTTGCCTCTTTGCAAATTCATTCCCTTTCTTCCTTTAAAATTTCATGAGAGAAAATAGGTAATTTAATCTTCATTAAACTTACAGGGGGCCTACTCTCTGCCCTGCCCAGCTGAATTAACTGCTAGGCTTCGGGGGATTAGACAGTTGGGCTGAAATTCCGTAACCCTGACAAGCATTATATCACTGCATCTCTATTTTTTAATGGGCATGAGATGATCCCTTCCAGTTCAATGTCAAATAAGTCCTTAAGAGGCTTACTATATAGAACACAGGAGGGAACTTTTGATGGACTGACCTGTGAAGGTGAAGCAGGAGAGTGGGGCAGATCGAGGAAAGCAGAGGGGCCCTGGTTTGGGATTGTAATGACGTTGAAAAGGCAGTAAATAAATAAGATTGGCTTGGTTCTCTTTGAAATCTGATTGATGTGTCTTTTGGGATGCCCCCCAGTATGAAAGACCTACTGAGTCTGTGGCTTTCATCCCTGACCGAAAATCAATGAGCCAGGATGTATGAGAGGCTCCTGCTCTCTACCCACCAATCCCCTGCAAGATACCCAGGTAACTGTCTCACCAGAAAAGGGATAGGAGGTAGAAAAGGAGTAAAGTAACTCACTTTCTTTTTCAGCCTTCTTCCAGTAAAACCTAATTTTAAAGTACACTGTGCCAAAAAAAGTGTAATATATAGTGTTAAACCGAGTGGTTCCAACATCACAAAATATTTAATATATTATCTTCCTGAAATGAAACTGAACCCACAACAGAAATGTGGCTTTCTGGTCTCCATCAATCCATCCAGCTTCTGCGTGTTGAATTAGGACTGGCTGGTGTAATTGCATAACACATGAGTATGGCCTCTCGGGTTAGGTTTTCCATCTTACACAAAGTGGAGACAAGGAAATAGGAAATGCTTCTGGAATTGGGTGTAATTGTGACTGGCGGCGCCTAGAATTGTGTTCAGCCTGACACTCGAGGTAGTCTGCTGGAGTATAGTTTAGCCTGAAGGACGACAAAAACTACATGCTGGGTTTAAATGAACTCCTTTGACGTAAGCGGAGATTCTTGTGCGACTCTGAGAGACTCTCTCTGGTACACGCTGCTCGTTTGAGGATGACAGGAGGTTAATCAAGCTTTAAAGCATGAGATTACAACAGACATGACAAGCAGGAGTGAATAGATTTGGCACACTGTCTGATACAACTGCTCCTTCCTCACCAGTAGATTCAGAACTGAAATGCTGTCAGTCCCCGAGTCAGAGAGAAAGCAAATAAGTACACAACAGAAGTGCATAAACATTAATGCAGCCGTACTGACCCAAAAATTATGCCATCATTCTTTAAATACTGACTAAAGTGTTGACAGTTCCCACCATGCACAAAGAAGTAACAACCCAAAGACAGCTTTCAGTGACTGAGATGCCTTTTGTCACCAAATCGTCTGTCACTGGGGAACTTAATTCTTTCTCTTCACAGAAAAAAAAAACTGAAACTGTGCGTAAAGATTTCTGTTTGTCCCCTTCTATTTTTTCTAAATGTTATCTGGAAGTGAGTTCAGTTGCTATAGAGCATAGGGGGAATTTGTCTCATCTCGTGAAAGGGGACAAACAGAAATCTTTACGCACAAATTCCCCCTATGCTCTATAGCAAGTGAACTCATTTCCAGATTCTATTTAGAAAAAAATCCATGGAGCCGGCATGTCAAAAGGATTTTCCTCTCTCATCACCTCAGAGTAGAGAATCCATGCAGCTGTTTATCAAACCACAGTTCAGGTTCCATATCAATAAACAGGGAGCCGTCAGTGCATAATGCATTTTAGTAGCATAATGGTGTGCACTTGGAAAGAAAGTGCACTGAGAAGCGTCCAATGCACAATGCCTTGCAGAGGAGAGAGCCATCATAAGGACCGCAGTTATCTTGGTTGTCTCTCAAGAAAAGGAAAATAGGTCACAGACATACACAATATTCAATGATATATCAAGGATTTTCATAAACAAAGTCACTATTTAGTTTTGCAGTGATCCCATGACACAGAATACAGTGCACGGGATGGTTAACCATTTTTACCGGTACTTATCAGGGTCAAGGTTGCACCCACCCAGTCACCATACAAGTGGGGTATATCCCACAAGCATGTTCCTGGTCTTGGTCAGAGTCCTGCAAGGGTCTGACCTTCAAAACCCGCTCCTAAACCGGAACCATGACATGCAATACCACACCTGCCCACCACCCGCACATATGACCAATTAGTTGTGCAAATCGACACACCCAAACAAGACCTGAAGCCACAAATCCTATAATAACCATGAGCTGTTTGAATAATTTGGTTAAGCAGCATGTTTAAAGTGATCATTTTGGGACTTTTCACATGAAAAACTAAGATAATATTGTTTAAAAATAGCACCCGCAAATCACCTACCGAGTACCCACAGGTACCTGACCTGATTCAGGACTCTGGTCTGGGTCTTCTACCACATGGGCATGCCAAGGCCTAGTCTACATGGACACAGGTATTTTTGAAAAAGGGGTTCTCAACTCAATCATTCCCAAAAGAATTCACATCCACATTAGCACTGCTTTAAAAAAACACCAATGTCCTAGTAAAAAGCAGAATAAAGCGCTGTCAAGAGTATGCCAAACCAGTAGGTGGCAATACAATCTTAAAGCCACGCTAGAAAGACAATGTGGGCCAATCGGAAGCCTGAAAGAAGCTACTATCAGAAGGCTACCTGGAGCAGTGACCTCTGTAGCGCATTCTGACGCCTTTGTTCCCTAATATAGTCGTAGAGTAACTGTACATTTATGTGTAACATGTAAAAGGTCCTGTTAGCGAGGTTACAGCCCGCACCACTTTGGTCACGTCCGCCATTTTAAGAAATGTCACCTCATCTGTGACATCACACAAAAGAGATAATGGCGCACACTCTGATATCTCAAGCCAAAAGCTGAAAACAGAGTTTCTTCCTTCTGGGTGGAGTTTTACAAAAGATCTGTTTTCAGTGACCTAAAACACATTTTGTGTCTGGATGAAAACATGACAAAGACATATACCCATGTACATGTGGACAAGGCCAAAGAATACATCAGCAGATGAGGAAGGTGATCAGGACGTATCCTGATCAGATGCTCAGACCACCTCAACTGACAAAAGACAAAAGAACTGCACTTCTGCTGAGGGCTCTTTCCATCATGAGAAATCCAGACACCCAGCAAAGGAAACCTGCCATTCCTATTCATAATCTAATTTTTCAGGTCACTACTCAGAGTTCATAGCCATTGGTGAGGACTGAAACTGGATCGGGCGCTTTACCTTCATGTTTAGCTCTGTCCTTACCAAGACAGTAAAGTACAACACTGCTGAAGCTAAAACAAACTGCCCCTCCGTCTCATGCCCAGTCTTACCCTCTGTCATGAACAAGACCATGATACACCTGAACTCCTTCACTTGGGGAAAGCCACTTGCTCTTGACCCAAAGGGGTCACTTTGTCATTTTCCCACCCACTTCATGTTTTGGTGCATACAGCCAAGGTTACACTGGAGGTTACGGCCCAGTGAAGCCAACAGGACATCATCTCCAAACAGAAAGGATGCAGTAAGTTCATCCGAAGTGACATTCTCCATTTCTCTGCTGCCCCTTAAGATCCATTCAGAAAACAACAAACACGATAAAGTTTGTGTAGTTTTTGGATTACCTCAGTGACCTAGAACATGAACAAGGTTTCAGCCAAGTATCAGAACCCTGCCTGCTCAGCCATGCCGTTCCTACCCATCGATCCACACAATCATTCCTCCCCCTGCAGAACTATGGTGTGGTGCCCTCTTCAGGACCCACAGAGACTCATAGACGCCCTGGTACTTCACCTTGCTCCTGGCTTCACAGTCAGAGCTTTTGTCATCGCCAATGTTCATTGAAAAAATCAAACACAGCAGTGCTAATGAGCGTCCCCGTACCTACCCAGTGATTGTCACATTTTTTAGTATAAAAACTGTCCAGGAGTTTGGTTCCCGAGATGGCATTGCGCATAGAGATGAGCCAAACTACATTTAATTATTACTTTGACACCTTGCGAACAAGCAACAGCTTTTTCCACGTCTTCAGAGACGTGGAGGTAATGTTCCACGTCTTTAGAGACAGTTTTCATAGCCAGGTGTCAGCTTGCCAAGGACCTTTCCTTGGCTTACCTAAAAATCACATTAAAAGCTTCCTGTTAATTAAATGTTAACACATTTTTCAGAGGAGAAGTTTCTTTCTCTGAAGTTACTTTTCAATAAATAAATAAATAATTCATTGTCTTAGCATCACACCACACACACTGACAACATGCACTCTCCATAAATACACCAGCACAATGTCTTGTTCTTGGACATGCAATCAAAACAGGTTAAACATATCATAGGAACAGAGACGTGTTTGCGACACATAACATCAATCTGTCAGAGGTTGAGGATTAATTTGTAAGCAGAGTTGCCTCAAAGTAGGCCTGCCCAGGAAGGAAAGGATCCTTCAGAAAGAGGCATATCTTGGGTGCTGTGGCACATCATTTTGACATTTACCAAACAAACAGGGAAGAAGAAAGGTATTGCACACAACAATTATGACTGGCCAAAGCATGGAGGTCTACAGACCTCCCCAGCAGAACACTTCCTTGACACTGCTTCAAGACAGGAAGTGCTATCATGCTGCAAAAGCATAAGCTAACATACAGAGCGAGACAACTGGATGATAACTGGAGCTGCTCTTCAAGACACAAATGATGCTGAGTGAATCCAAAAGTATGTTCTTCAAGTAGCGTGACTGCCATTAGGATTGTATTAGTGTTACAAGATTAAACATTTAGGATCAGGAGGTTGATGTAAGGGCAATGTCAATGCTTGCGTACTTTACTGTATTGGATTTTAAAGGTATTCAGTGTAAGATTTACATCATGTCAATCAGCAGTACAAGCATAAAAGGCCATTATAGTCTCCCCAGGCCGAGTTTCCTCCTCTACTGCTGTATGTTTTACTGTGATCCTATGTGCAAAGTAAATCTATAACCGGTAATGAAATATGCTGCATTATTATTATTAGTTATATTTCGTTTTTTTTAGTTAATACTGACTTCTACAATTGACATCAATTTACTGTGACCTCCTATGGTCTTGTCATGTACTCAGCTTTCCACAATGCCGTGTGAAAAAGTTTCACTTGCTCGTATTCTAATAAACACATGGCACAATTCATCTGTGAATTTCTGCTTTTTTGGCCATTAACCAAAAGCACAGTTGCTTTCTTATGTTTCCAGAGAAACGGGGGTAATATTACCTTATGCTACACCTCCGTAGTGGCAAGGACTTAAAATGGCTTGTTGTTTTCCTTTTGTATTGTTTGCTCTAAAAATATGTGCACAGAGAAGTGTTATCTGAGAAACATAAGGAAGAGAGCACTATCAGCTACAAGCTGTACATATGGTGATTATAACCAACTTTAGAGCACTGCTAATGGACATCAGTAATTAGCCAATTCTTTTGATGTGCAATTGCAAAATGTGAGTTCAAGTGAAGCGAACAGCGATCTTCAGTTACGAGTGTTTCGATTTCATCTATGTTGCGTTTCGAAACATGAAACATGTTTTTAATGACATTATTTTAGATTCACTATGAATCAATGCTGCAAGTTAAATTATAAATTTCTTAAAGTCGTTTTGATTTATTTTAAAACTTGTGCTGCTTTTCTCAGCGAGGAGATGTGAAAGTTAACAAGCAGTATGTCTTGTCTTGGTTTTGATTTAAATTTGTGATCCATCTAAAGTTTCCATGGTTGCTTTTGTACATAGAGTAAATCTTACATATTCTACTGAGTCAAATTCAGTAACTCAGCACAGCACTCTGCATGTTGTAGACCAGCTCAGCTTGAGTGTTCTGACAGGAAAGACGTGTGGGTTATGCAGCCAGGAGAAGTGCAGCAGGAGACAGGGTGGTGCTTGGTCTGGGTTAAAAAGGTAGTTAAAGGCACACACCTAGAGTTCTGTTACCATAGTTAGCACCCGGCCACCGAGAGGATGGACTGGAAGGGCTTTGATCACCTGTAATAATGTTGGTGAAAGAAAAATAAATGAAAAGAGAAGGATGGGAGGATGGAGAAAGAAGGAAAAGAGAAAAAAGACATCAGAGGTGACACATATCAGATATTTGGAAGGAATGAACCGCTCCTAGAGGTTTGAGGTTTGCAAAGACACCTGGACACACAGCTGGAGACACACACCAGCTCACATTAAACCCCAACACCGAAATATGGAATGAAAAAGGTGAGAGTGAAGAATGGAGCTGGTTATGTCGAATTGATGAGCAGTGTTAAAGCTGATGAAACAAGAGAGAAGTATGTGTGCATGTGTGTTTGTTATTCACTTCTGTATGTTTTTTTTTTTTTTTTTTTGTCAAAACTCTGCATATACAATCTAATTTTAATGACATTTAATCATAGTTAAATGGTCTTTCATGCATTATACATTTTGAAAGTAATTGTCTTTGATTAACTAAGAGCATTAAAATATAATCTTAGATAATGACTTGTACTGTATAACCCAAAACCATAGCAGAAGGAGTTTTCTAAGCTTAACAATTTTGCCTCTGAAATTAATTAATTCTACTGCTTTGTAAAAACACTGCAAATTTGTCACTTGAGATGATTGGTGGAGTCACAGGATCACACATACGATGTCACAGTGCCTACTGGCATATGAAAATTGTGTTGATATTGAAGCACTGCAAAACAGATTTTTCTTCAAACTTTTCAAGTAATTAAGAGCACAAACAAATGGTTGAGTGGAAGAGGAATTTGCCTAAGGAATACGTCTTGGCCATGTCACCAAGCAGATACCCTCTCACTGTGAAATGCTAACTGAACAGCCACTTACTTATCTGTTACCACTCATCTTCTCTCTATTAGTTTAAATGTGACTAATAATAACAGCTGATGAACCTGGAATGACTTGAAATACTTTAATAACTTAATAGCACATAATAAAAGCAAGTCACTTTGCATTTAATTGAGTAAAAACAGTCTATTTGCTGAAATTTAACCCCAAATTTTACACTAAAAAACCCAAGATGCTTATTTTTGCTGCTTGCTTTGCAGTGCGTATCCTTGTCTATTGCAGAACCGTCCAACCCAACCACTGGTTTGATCCTCCCCACCCTCCCTCTTTTTTCCCCTCCCATGATTGCCAGCATGGAGATGGCAGCACCTGTGGCTCTTCTGCACAACTCTGACTTGCATATGAATTGACCCTGGCATCCCTACTAGGTGGTGCTCCCCTGGGTACGGGCCATTCATCATGGCAAAATGGAATGTGTTAACACCAGGATTACACTAAATCAGCCTCGGTCCAGCTGCAGCCAGCATGGCTACATTATAATAAGTGCTTTATGAATGGCAAAGGGACAATAAATTGCTAATGACCTGCACTGGGCCACACATGTGCTTGTTTCTATGACGTCTTTCGAGTGGTGCGTATGTTCCTTATACGTGTTCATGTTTCATGCGTGTGCTGTATGACACATGGATCCTTGAGACCGGTCAAAAGGACACGAGCACATTTATACACACTTGTTACATACAAACTGGAGAGCAAAGCCTCTTTCATATGACAGACAGGAGATAATTGTGTTGCATGTAAACTCTTAACTACAGGAAGCAGATGGGTTTTTTTCTGCAAGTGAGTAGAGCTGCAACAATAAGTCAAGGATTGTCAACTATTATACTAATCATCATCAAATTTCATCAATAATATTAATAATATGAGCAATTCTTTAAGAACACAAAAGATAGACTTCTCTGATTCCAGCTTCTTAAATGTGAATATTTTCTGGTATCTTTTCTCCTCTATGAATTCTAAATGAACATCCTTGGGTTGTGTGCAAGACAAGACGATTGAGGACGTCATCTTGGGCTCACAAAATAATCCATAGATTAAATGACAGTGACAATAATAGTTGCAGCCCTACAGTACAGGTGACGCTGTCAGAAATAAGAAAAATTTGTGTTTTTTGCTGCCTTACCGTTGCGTGGTGTCCGTTTTCGCCGATCACGGAAGGCTGCTCCAGACTGTAGAGCTTCCATTAAGCTATCCATCACGCCGGTTTCATCTCCCTCTGTAAGAGAACAGATAAGAGGCAAAGATGTTTACAGCATGCAACATCCATTATCACAACAGAAGTACATAATAACACATGCATAAAGGTTTGTACATGTATGCATTAACACATACACACACTTACACGACGACTGCTTCAAGGACTAATTCTAGGATGCCCTTTAACGAAAGGTGCATGTACAATTACCTACATCACAGCACGAGAGAACTGAGTGACATATAAACGAGTCTTCTATAGATAGCATGAGTGAGACAGAGGCCTGTCACTCACTCAGCCCTTTACTGTTTTTTTTTTTTGGTAAACAGCTGAGGAGGAGGAAAAATACACTTAGAGCTTAGCAACTAATACAGGCAGAGGAGCCTCAGGATGAAAGCATTCACTGATGGTCATTGACAGATATTCTTTCTGTGGCTAACGCAGGGGAGCTAAGTGCTCTTTACAAAGATTTAGTGTGGAGCCGCTCAATACCCGGGCGCTCTATCATTGTTCAGTCAATGACACCGGGACCGGCCTTCGAAAAACATTCCCCCAGCCCACCGTTCCAGCTGTCGTGCAGATCCATGAAACTACAGAACTGGAGGCAGTCGGCATGGCTGAGGAGACAGGTAGGAGACACTTTTAGTGCTACGAGGCCAACAGCATGACAAGCTGTGCCCACACTGTGCACATGCAGCATAGCGCTCAATGGAAACAGGGTTCAAAAATAAGCTTAGGTTCTATATCTGGGTCATCTATCTTTAAGCCCCGATACTAATGAGTCAGAGGGGCACCCTTTTTATCATTCTGGTCCAGAACAGACATTATTTTAAACTAGGATCATTAGGGTGACTTATTGTGGAGCTGGAGACTTGGCCATCAATTCTTTTGCATACATGAGTGAACTAGCTCTTCCCCAGTGTTTACCATCAGGGTTCGGGCGTCTTGTTTCTCCACTGCGCTTACAGCTATGGCTGAAGGCGAACATTCGAGAATAAGTGGAGACAACTGCTACTTTCAGCACACAGCACTTTTCCAGACACAAGGGTGATCAATCTTTTGTTACCCGCGTGTGCTCAAAGAGACACGACACTCAGGCAAATTGAATTTATGAACAAAACACGGTGACACTGAATGCTACACGATTAATTTAAAGGAAATGGCACACATTTCGCCATTCCCAGAGAGAAGTCAGGGCTACACGTTTTCCCCTTCTCCTCCCGCAACAAACCACCCAACCTGCAATCATTCATGCAAGTAAAAGAAGACAGTACACCTAAGAATAGAAACATGTCTTATGCAAATTATAAAAAAAGCAACTCTTCACTCGTACTCACACTAATTTTACTCTCTATCTCATTCCTTCTCTTTCTTCCTCAAGTCCTTCCCAAGGGCTACTTTGAAATCAAAGTATCTGTTCCGGCTGTGTGCTGTGCTTAAAAGCAATTCCGATTAAATCAAGCTTAATTAGACCAGCTTTATCAGAACAAAACCAAAGCCGAGCCAAGTAGTGCTTATCTCAAATTGCAGCACTACACCTCAGATAGCAAGCTCATTGGTTTAAAAGGGGGAGCATGGGTTTTGTCTGCCGCGGACCTAAAGAACAATATGGTGAGCAACTTGCCGCGACTATAACTGTATCAGCTCCCAAGATCTTTAGCTACTCCTTCTTGTTATGTAGGCTAGCAAGGACACATTGTGAGTTTGACAGAAGGCAGAAAGTGTTAAGTGGCAGGTAAACATTTATCTACAACCACCTTGGCACAAGAAACTTTTTGACAGCTCCTTCTTCACTGCCTTCTTCATGGAGACCCAGACATCACAGGGGGCACCTGACACTTTGATCAATTTGTCCTACTTCTAGCTTAACTGTAGCACAATTCATCATTTGTAATGGCGAGGACTTGGGAGCCCTGGTAGACTGGGGTTCAGCGGGACGACTGCAGACACAAAGAACCAAAATGACTAAAATGGGAAACATACTCCCCAGTCACCCCGCCGTGCTCAATTAACTGTGTCCTATTGGACCACAGCTTAAAGTCGAGTAGGCCTTACTCTTAGCAAGAAATTGTCACAAATGAGCCTTCAGACTATGAACTCATTAACATACATATGCATTTGTGTGCATATATTTAACAAAGACAAGGTAAGCCCTTAGTGGAAAAAGAAATAAAACTGAATATTATTTGACTACACTTATTCCGGTAATCCTCAGAGCAAACTTTCTTCATCACTTCTTGCAACATTGCCCACTTTAGCAGACATTTCTGCCTCATTCCTGCAATTCACTCTTGTCTTATTTTGAGCTGTTAAACCTAGGGCAAATATTCATCCGCTTCTCATTAGCAGCAGTGGTAGATTGCTTGCTGGGGAATTACAGAAAAGCTAACCTTTTATGCCCAAAGATCTTTCTCAAGAGGAAAGATCCCCTCTGCTCACAGGAAATTGCTTTCTAAATGGGTTAAGATGGGCTAAGACCCAAGACATTGACAAACCCTTCCAGTGATGAAACACCTTGGTGGGCACCTCAACAGACAGCCCCGGGGTCCTTTAATGATCTTATTAAAGCTTGGGGAAGTGTGGAACATGGTTGCGGCTTTTGCACTTTTAGGTACTTTCTTAAACAGTTAAACCTTTAAGAGTAGAAATAAAGCCCTGTGAAACTCTACCTCCCAGAGAGAGATGGTGTACCTGTTCCATATCTTTCCCTTTGATCCCTCCCTACCTCCAGTCCCCCGTTCCCCCCCTCCATTACCTGAATATCAGGTGGTACCTAGACCCAGAGGCTGTGCCAAATGTAACAGTGAGCCCTGGGGATTGGCTCACTCTGCAATATATTTACAAGTGGCGCTATCACATTTTCTAATTAGGAGGGATAACAAGAGCAATGTGCTCTCAGCAGGATTGGCATAAAAACTTAACACACCGGATTCGTTTTTCCCTAAGAAAAAAAAAAGTACCTACAGTAAAAGTGGAAGAAAGCGGCGGCAACATACTATTCACCAATCCCAGGAGCTGAACACAGAGTCGAGTGTCAACAGTTGCGAGGGAGGAAAGGGAAGGGCTCGGAGAAGACTAAGCACAGATATTGTAAGTGTCACTGTTGGTTGAAGGAAGACGTAAAGGGAAGAATGAGGGAGGAGGCAGAATACAGGGAGAAAGACAGAGCATAGGAGGCAGCTGGGGAGAAAAGTGAAGAGGGTTTCTGTGGGTGCGCTAGTGCGTGTGGTGGAGTGGGTTATTGAGAGGGAATAGTGGAGCGAGGCAAGACACAAGGTCGTAAAACACCTTCCTGGCTACTTGACGGCCTGAGCCCTGTGACATTTAATTATTTCTAAAACATACACTGCAGTATGCAAGCGTAGGCACACGGACCCTCACCTACACTTAAAAAACCTGCCTAGTGATATAAATGCATGTTGTTTATTTGTACGGCCTTGTTTTTAAGTGTCTCTTTGACCCTCAGAGCAGAGTTAGAGGGATAGTGGTTGAAATCTTCCATTATGAAATGGAAGAACCCTTCAAAACCCTAATATGTTTTCAGTATTGTCACTCATGGTGCTTATCCATGGCAATAACCACAATGACATTTGGTATTTATCTGATGTAGACAGAAAAGGATGGACGCTTGGGATTATTTCACAACTTCAGTTTCACTCTTATCAATCAATAAAGGCTCCTCAAATAAAATACAGCAGTACTTAATTACCAGGCTACTAGCGCTGTTCTGTAGGGTAATGTTAGCAACCCGTGCTCCGACATACCCCGCCAGTCTGTACAGTAGATGCATATATATGGCTAGATATCAGACCTTAAGACGGTACCTATTGACTCCAACAGAGTTGCTTGCCTGGCACATATGCCAAAAAACGTTCTTGCTTCCGAGTGTACTTCTGTGGTACGCAGCCCACTGAATATGCGCAGTAGTGTTTCTCCATCTAGTCCCACTCGCAAGTTCCCACTCTGCTCATAGTCTTCACATTGTGGTGATGTCACAGATTTTTACATTGCTTTTCTTGGCTTAAGGAAAGTTTTACGAATTTAAAACCTCCTTGGATCAAAAATTCAGAATACATAGAGTTATAATAGACACAGTTTACAGTTCAAGGTGTCCTGTCGACCGTTTTACAGATGTTTCTTTTACAATAGTGGTTTATGGGGAAAATGATTTTTGGGCCACAGAGGATTTTTTTGCTGCAATACTGCGAGTGGCCACTGGGAAAAATTGGAAGGAAGGCTGAATAGCGTTTCAGGGTGCCTGGGGCTGTATTCACAAACGTTCTGAGAATACTCTCAAAGAGCTCCTAACTTTGCCAAAAAAAAACTTAATTGAGGAGTCCTAGCTTAGGTGTGATTTAAGAAAGTTCTCAGAGAAACTCTGAGCAACTTTTACCTTAGTGAGGAGGAACAGTTGACCCCGTTGCTAGGTATGACACATTCTTTGAACATGTGTGCATATCCTTATTGGAATCGACCACAAACATTATCCCTACAGAATCTAATCTGTAGCATGTTTCACTCTCATTCAACATTTGGAAATTATTTGTCCTACATCTTTGTCTGTCTGGTATAATCTCCTCTCCTTAAGAAACTCTTAAGCCTCTCAAAAGTCCTCCTCTGTTAAGAGATACAATGCTTTGTAAACAACTTTCATCTTTACCAGGACCTAGTCTTAATTTTAAGGGGAAATTCTTAGGAAACGTCATAATTTTAAGAACTTTCTTAGAATTTCATCACTGGGAGCAACTCTTGGTGCTAGGAAGCTTTGTGAATACGGCCCCTGGTCAGCAGAAGATACATTTGTGGGGCCTCTTTGGAGGGCCATGCAGCCCCAACACATTGCCCCACCCCTCTATGGCAACAACACCCCATTCCCAGATGTGAATGCAAAAATGAAGGAGTAGGGATAAGGGGTGTATTGGGTTTGAGCCCGAGACTACTGGCTGCACTTAACTAATCTAAATTTATGATGCAAATATCTCAGCTGACAAATGAGTGTCAAATGAGTTTGACAAACAAAGACTGCGAGGGATGAATAGAAAGTTAGAGGGAGGCAGACAGAGAGTGTACTCCAACTAATGTCAGCAGGATGACCTATACTCATGACTGCTCATGGCAAGATCAGTTAGAGGAGACACAGGAGTCTAGCCAAGTCTCTCACAAAAACCAATGCATCATCGGAGCCTCCGTGCAAACTGTTAAACCACAGTCAAGGACCAATTAGGAATCAAACAAATGCACTTAAATTATGCAAAACCTGACATCTCATTTGTTTATTTCTGCCAATTAAAACCAGTCATCTACAACAATCAAAATATGCATGTAACTGCAAAGTAAAAGAACAGCTGTCGCCTCCAAAACATAACAAAGCCTCTCACTCAATCATCCAAGCAGAAAACCTTGTATGTATCTGAATGAAATGCTGGGCTTTTTTTTATTATTATTATTTATAAAAAAAAAAAAAAAACACCAAAGGCATGACATTCTTATAATTATGCAGCAGTGTGAACAAAGCCTGTTCATAAATTCAATTTGCTATCTGTCATCTCCTGCATGTTGTGCTGGGGAGAAAAAAAAAAAAAACCACAGAGGATCGATTGAGAACTCAATTTCTGATGGCTCACATGCAGCCTTCATGATTCATGGGGGAAAAGCAAGACAAATAATTTGCAGAATTCTACAAAGCTTCTGTCTGGTGCGTGTGGGTTTCAGATATAAGGGCAAATTATGACATCCTATACGCCACGTGTGAGTCTGGTAGCAACAGCGGAATGTTAATTGAAAAGACAAATAACAGCGCAAGCATACAAAATAATGGTATTGGTCATATTTTGCTCAAACACAGCTACATATCCACTGAATTTATATAAGCCTAGTACTCCCCTTCCTAACCAAATTAAAGTGTTTGACATGAGGAACATCGGGCAAAGGAGAGATGTCTATTATCCACAACTATCCACTAGCCAATCCCTGAGTCTAATTTGCACTGTAATGAGATCTAATGAGTGCTTACAGGCCTTGTGCTTGATGCATTGAAACCTCGGTGAGAGAGGAACACAGTGAGAGTTTAACCTCACCCCGGTCACCCTCCACGACTCCGGTGGAGAAGATGAGAAAGAAAAGGAAGAATCAAGAAGAGAGGAACAAGTCATTCCTAGTTTTTTTTTTTTTTTTTTTTTGCTTGCTGCGGATTGTTTTTGAACACATTTGAGCCCATCTGTTCCCCCACAGAGAGTCACCTGTGCAATTAACCTGGACCATTAGCCGTGAAACAAAGGCCTCGGTGGAGGGAGGGGGGTGCTGCTTTATGGCCAGGTGGAGAGGCAACAACCACACTTTCTTTTTTATCTCGCCTCCATCTCTCTACTCACACTTGTATGCACCTGGTTCTGTGTTACTTTCACATCTGAATTCAGGCTCAGCCACCAAGACACACACAACCACCTGCATTACTCAATATCCCCCTCCTCCCCTCACCGCTCTGCTGTCTACTCTCTTACTGTCTGGCTTTGAGTGGAGTCACCCCCTCCTCTCGCCCTTCTTACCTGCAGTCCCAGCAGCTCCTGAGACCCAGGCAGACAGAGACCATTACAGCCACAGAGAGCACAGAGAACACAAGTGCCCGAAGGACAGCAGTCATGCACCTGTTAGATGTCTTTCATTTGTTTTTCACTCTCTCCGCCCCTTTTTTCCATCTCCCTGCAGTCCAACCACCCAACTCTGACAAAAGCTTTGACACAATGACCTGAGAAACTTTTCAGACAGGCCGTGGTTTTTAATTTGTAGGTGTGTGTGTGTGTGTGCATGTTTACTAGTCTATTTCGGTGAAAAGGAGAGGAGGAAAAAGGGGAGCAGAAGGGTAAGATGGCTAATAAAAAAGACAGATTCGCCTGCTGATTCATCTGGATTGTTTTACTGTAACAACTTGATGAGCAAACCCACTCATGTCCTCCCTAACTCAATTAGGGATGCTCCCACAACCCTTCATTCCAGGGGAAATGGCAGTGTAGCTTCTACTTTCCTTGTGCGATGAGCCCCTGTGTGGCGCCAGGGTCAGCGGGGGGGAAGAGAGGAAAGCAAAATGTGGAGAGAGGGGCAGAATATCTTGAAGATGGGAAAGGTGGGTGTGAGGTGAGAGGTGTATTGTGTTTGACATGCATGAAGTTAAAGACAAGTGTTGGAGCTAGGCTGGCCTGGTCACCACAGGCCTGATCCCACATCCTGAGAGAAAGAGAGATGTCCTGACTGCGAGAGACTGGGGGGGAAACGTGGAGAGAAGTTGGATGTCGACAAGGGAGAGATGAAAGTGGATTAGCCGCCGTGGCGATTTGCATTCTGTGGTGGAACGAAAGCCCCTGCGATGCCCCGAATAGCTGGATGCATGAATAAGTAAACAAACAAAAACAAAAATAAACCCTCCATCTGGATGGATGCTGCCAGGCCCCAAGTGAGGAACAGTAGGGAGGGGAGGTTGGGAGATGGGAAGGGGGGGAAAGAGAGAGATGCTCGCAACGTAGCAGTCACCACACTCTGCTTCCTCTGCTATAATTTACTTCTACTGCCTGCGGGCCCCCCCAGTTACCATATTGCTATCACCATCTATCCACTGCTTCTGGCTAGTTTGCCCAGTAACACCACCAACACACAAGGGAGAGCTCCAACCCGGCACTGACAGATGTTAAGTTGACACACTTTCTCTAAGCCACATGGGGTCAACATGTCAGGGTGCCAGCATGGCCACAAGAGCCTTTCCTCACAGCAGACTAGACCACTGTTGTGGCTTTTCCAGAAGCTAGTTTCTGCTAAATTTAGCTGCAATATGGTAGACCCTGAGCCATATGCATCTTCACTCTGACCTCACAGCGGGGGATAAACGCTGATGGTGTCTACTTTCACTGTAAACTGATCAAACATGTGGTCTTGCAGTTTACTAGATAACAAGCACTATTTTCACAAGGCTCACTATGCTCAACTTTCAGCAGTGAACGTCAAAGTCGCTTCAGTTTGGAGTTTTGTTTCAGTCGTGTTTCTCTTTTTTCTTACCAAATCTAATAGATTCCAGTGTCAGTGTTTTCTGATCTGCTCTTTGCCATGATATCAGAGCAGTTGTGAAAAAAGCCCCACATGTGCAATTTATTTTTTTGCTGTTTATAGCATCTTCAAATCCTTCTGTTGGCATACAACCCATTTTTTTTTTTTTGTAGAAAAATAAGATAACCCCAGTGATAATTGGTGTAGTATGTTGATGATTTTACTTTCATTCTAGTTTGCTCAGGTTGGATCCTTAGAGAAGGAATGGTGCTTCAGAGTGCACTGACATCTACCGCAGTGTCTTTCTGAATACTACCACTGGGAGGAATTTTCAAATCCAACATCGGGGGTTCACTGCACTCTGAACATGTTCTGCTACTAATTCACATTAAAATTCTTTTGCATGCTAGGCAGTAGAAGGCGTATCTTATGAAGCAGTAACATGAAGTGCAGCATAAAGCAAGATTTATACTTCTGCGTTGCATAGGCTCTGTATGGAAGCATACCCTAGGCCATAGCGTACGTTGTAGACTGATGTGCACCTCCCTAGAAGTTTAAGTACATGTCGCACTGCCGCAAACTTCCTGTTTATTTTTGTAAACTGACAACCACTTCCCTCAGCGGAATGTAATCTTTTATTTACTTTTACTTTACAGATAAAGAACAATGACTTGTGAAGACAATAAAGCCCCCACAAAATAGCGTTTAAGTCTGATTTTTCCTGCCTTAATGTGAGTACAGGAAAAGTACGCTCGCTGGTAGGCTATTTTTTGCAACATGAAATGTCATAGGCTTATGCTAATAATGTTAGCATAATGTTGTAAATGTGTGAAAAACATGTATAGTATAAGACAAATGTTTATGAGTTAAAATAGAGTTAAATTTTGTAACGTTACCTTTGTTAATTGTTGCTGTTGTTCCCTGCTTCATATGAGTGGAAGAAAAAGTCTGCTAGCCACTAGGCTAATTTAAGCAATGTAAAATGTCAAAGGCTTATGCTAATAATGTTAGCATGTTGTAAATGTGGGGAAAACATGTTCAGTATAAGACAACTGTTTTATAAGTAAGCCTTGTGAGTTACAATGAAGTTGAATTTTGTAACGTTACCTTTGTTAAATGTTGCTGTTGTTCCCTGCTTCATATGAGTGGGAGAAAAAGTCTGCTAGCCACTAGGCTAATTTAAACAATGTAAAATGTCAAAGGCATGTGCTAACAATGTTAGCATGTTGTATTTGTGGGGAAAACTCGTCTAGCAAAAGACAGTCTTTTGTCTTTAAAACTTGAAAGTCATAATGGAGCGATTTTTTTTTACTTTCGTTACGTTTAATGTTGTCATTATTAAGCCAAGTTTTATGTATGTTTTAAGTTTGTTAGTTGAATCGATCAAACTTTACTACACTTTACAGAAACACAACACAGTGCCATAGAAACCCCGCTGCCAACTAGCGTTTTGGAGGTGTAACTGTGGTGAGACACAGAAGCACCATGCACAAATATAAATACTCACAGTGGTGTTGGCCACTTGCATCGGTTACAGCGTAGGCTCTGCGCAGAGTTTACACACAACTATAAGTCAGCCTTTTGTCCAACATTAGTGAAGGACTGCCTCTGCTGATCTATGACTATTTCAGTGTCTTTTTTAAAGAATTGGATGCATTTTAAATATTGCAAGGAGGTATTTTCAAAGAGGATGCAGTCATCATGTGCTGGTTAGATGAAGAAGTGCAGTCAACAGACATTTCTACTGTAGTTTGGGTGGACCTCAAATCCTTTAACACCTTTTACTGTGCTGTAGTATGAACAAGAACAGCCCTGATCTGTTAGTGCCATGCTGACATGGCATCACACACATATGTGGCAGGGGCATCGTAACTCCACAGACATTCAGCATATGTGGCAATGACTCCAGTTATTAAAAATAAAAGGGATGTCATCGAGGCTTTGGCATGTGGAAGCTTATTAAGATACTATAAACATTTTGGGTTTCATCCATGCAGGTCAGTGTGGATTTTACATGAGTGGCACATTTGGATAACAGATGCAGAGTTTTGGAATCCACATCCAGATAACATCTGAACCAAACCACACATGGGCTGTTTGCATCAGTGAAAGGCGGTGCTGTCTAGGGAAGCTAAATGGATTTGACAATGGGATTTGATGGTCTTTGTAGTGAGGGTAATTAGATTTGATTGACTGTAAAGTGACTGGTGAGGTCCAGATCTGGGAGGGGAAATGATCAGACACTTGAACCACCCACAAATTAATGAGATTCAACTGTGCCTGGGCTGATTTCACCAAGGAGAAGGAGAATATTTACGAAAGCAATGGGATGAGAGAAAAGAACATGGCGGGATGGGTATAGAGTGTGTGTGTGTATGTGTGTGTGTGTGTGTGAGAGAGAGAGAGAGACATAGAAAGAGAGACACGCAGACTCAGAGGGAATAAGAGAGTGAAAGCAGGAAAGACTGAGATATCTGATGCATGTCTCACTTCCTTGATTGTGACTTTAACTAAATTAAGCTAAAGATAAAAGTGATTAAAAGCTTTAAGGTGCAATCCAATTAGTGTTCTTTGTCTTTCTCTCGATACAAGAGAGGGTGTCACTAAATTAAAAAATAAACAATACAATACATATTCAGCTTGACAATTTACTGCATGAGGCAGACAGACAAAAATGTGGGAGAGACTATTCCCTGGTGTTACTGTTAATTGCTAATGAACTATGGTATTTATCATAGAATATTAAAAGGCTTCCTGTGAAGCCAGGCTTGTTTTCCTCACGCTGACATTTATTTATGGAAATGCATTGGAAACGTTATAATTTGGGAGGATGAGTATTGGATGAGTATTTTATTGTATTACCTTCACTTACAAAATGTCACACTGCAGTCAATCAGATGTATTTAATCCCTGCATGTCATGTGTTTATGAATAATTCTCTTTTCCTACATGCTCCTGTTCATGCTGCTTGCTCTTATGGGCCTTAGTTGAGATGCAGTCAGCCATATTCAGTGTGCCATCGTCGCCTTGAGGCAGATTCTGATTTCGACTGCAGATATAGCACAATCTAATATGCTGTTATTTATTAGAATGGGTGTATGACAGCAGATAATCCTGGTGCCCTTGTTCCCGTCTTTCAAGGTAATGATGGAATTCACCAATCTATACTGCGGAGTTTCGGAGCATGCCTTGCACATCCTGCACCCCGGATCGACACAGCTCAAATGCAGGGACAAAGAAAAAAGCAATTTGCTCAGAGTTTGGCATTCTGCTGCAGTGACATCCATATGCAGATGCAGTGAAAGATCCTTCATTTTTATAACTCATCAGAAACTACAAAAATATAACCAGACATGGGAGCCTTTAGTGGCATGACAAAGAAATGACACTTTAGGGGATAAACAGGCAGCAAATTCAGACACTGTGCCATGTATCATCATTACATTCTGGAAAGGTCTGTCCTTGTTTGTTATATTCTGTAGCAAACATGAAGGTCAACTTTAGCTTCCTAATACTGGCTTCATTTCCACGCTAAGCTGAGGAATGGAGGAATCTCTCTAAGAAACATTTCTTTTATCAACTTAGGTTGCTGACCCTTCACGTCCCCACAAGGCTATCTCCCTCGGTGATATTGTTTGCCATGTCGGCTGTGCTGCGCAGACACTATGCAAACTCAGAGAGCTAACCTGTCCACCCCAACACCGCCTGTCAGCACCTGTCTATGATCACCTAGCTGGCATGGCTGCGACGCCGGTATGCACTGGCCTACCGGCAGCTGTCAGTGTCACACAAAGTCATCAATCCACATCTCCGCCACTGTCACTGCTGACAGGGCTCCGCCAGCCACAACCAGTCAGCCAACTGCATAGAAATATGTCAATTTAGTTTAGCACGCCACACTATTAGACACCTGAATTTAGAAATGTGCTTTGGTAAACAAAAGAAAAAAATACTTTTACAACTTTGTCTTTCAGGAAGATGCACAAACAGGAGAAAACGCAGGAAAAAGATAACACTCAGATGAAGACGTTAGCTACACACAACCAACTAGAATTACCACCCCACAAGCGTATGCCTCTGTGCACTAATCAAGTCCCTCTTACAGTTGACATCCATGTCCCCAAGCAGCACAGAAGATCTATGCAATAAACAGTTTCAAGAAAAGTGTCACCAATTCAGTATCTGAGCAAATGTCTCCCCTTCTGTTCCTGAGATATGACGTAATGGTCAGAAACATATTTTATGCAGAATATTATGATGTCACAGTGAAGTTGAACTTTGGCTTCTGGATACAGAGTGTCATGCCTTCTTTATTCTATCCTATTAGACATTTGTGTGAAGTTTTGTCATAATTAGTGCAAGATTTCTTGAGCTATGGTCAAAAACATGTTTTGTGAGATCACAGTGACCTTTGACTACCAAAATCTAAAAAGTTCATTATTGAGTCCTAATGAACGTTTGTGCCAAATTTGCAAAAAATCCCTCAAGGTACTCTTGAGACATTACGTTCACAAGACTGAGACAGACCAGACAAGGTCACAGTGACTTCCACCTTTGACCACCAAAATCTTATCAGTTCATTGTTGAGTTCAAGGGTACACTTGTGCCAAATTTGGAAAAAAAAATCCCTTATAGATGTTTTGAGATATCGTGTTCACAAGACAGACAAGGTCACAGTGACCTTGACCTTTGACCTATAAGCACCAAAATGTAATCGGTACATTGCAGATTTCAAGGGGATGTTTGTGCCAAATTTGAAAAAATTCCTTCAAGGCTGTCTTGACATATTGTGTCCATGAGAATGGGACAGACGAATGGATGGACAACCCACAAAATATAATGCCCCTGGCTTCAGTTTTCGCCAACACAGAGGCATAATGAAAATTATCTTTATACACTCTAAGAACAGCCAAATCTTAAAAGTACACTATGTAGGAATTGTGGGTTATGCTTTGTAAAGATATTGCAATGACAACCAACCCCAGATTCACTCTACTTGGCATTTTGCCTCGCTTCATTTGCGTTTTATCTGAGCTCTGTTCACAATATTCGTAGCTTCCTCTGAGTGCTGCTTACAGTCTAGAGCCTGGTCACTACCTTTTCATAAAGTCCCGACCTCACCTGCGTGCTGTGCCAAGGAAAATCCTGAACACATCAAAATAACAGGGAAATAAGAAAACACAGGCAGAGGGCAGAGTCTTTGCAGAACAATACACCTCCACACACCTCTAGTGATGATTCAGAGGGATTACTTTGGTGTGAGTCTATACATTCTTTTTTGGGAAAATCTTGTATAGTATACCTTAAATTTGTGGATCTTAAATGTGTATAATCGAACCAATGTTATGGATTTTCTAGAATCCGTGTTTAAAAGTCTGGATAAAAATGATATGTAAAAAAAAATTAACAAACAAACATTGTGGTCTAAAAAGCAGCCAAAGCCTTCTCTAACTTATTTTGCTTGTATTCAGAAAAGTGACTGATTTTGCGAGAGGAGCCCACTTTTATTTGTGTAAACATACACTAGTTCATCCTCAAAGTGTGAAAGGTTGACAAGGAGGATGCATAAATAGAAGCTGCAGGCCCATCATTGTCAACATGCCAACTGCTCTCTGCAGAGAATCATAGAGACATGGAGACCTCATTCTAGCAGGCCTTGCTGAACGGGGAAAAACGCCTTGACGACTATCACCAGCACAAAAAAAAAGCTGTTGGAGAGGAAAGGAGGACAAAAAATAATTGTAGAATGTACCGAAATTAAAAAAGAAACATAATATAAGGATTAACCTACAATGAACAATAAACCATGTGCTGCAAGCTGGGACATTTTGTTAAATATCTCTGGCTGTGTCCCTTTGAGGAGTTTAACATAATAAGACCAATGATTTCTACTAATGGGCTCAGTCATTTTTAAACACAGTGGTGGAGTATGAGGTATACAAAACTTCCAGCTGTTGTGTGAACAAAGACAGCCAGGTTTAAGATGATAATAATGTGTGTTCAATAGCTATATTAACACAAACACCTCGACAAAACCTATTTTTCTCCTCTAATATTCCCACAGAGCGAGCCAGCGTACGGGTCTGCATTCTGCGGGTGTCTGCAAGCTGTTGCAAGAATGGATTGAAGAGGCTGAGTGGGCTCTAATTCATACTGTAAAAAATGATCACTTTGCAGGTAAAACTTAATCATAAAAACAGCATCTGTGGAGCCTCTTAATGTGTTCAGAGGGCTTTGATAACACTGTCTAGGACAAGTTAAATAGTTGTTCTCACATGGTTTGTTACAAAGAGTTTGTTTTCCAATCAAAGAATTCTATTTTAAGACCTGAAATAACTTAAGGAAATGATTTCCTCTAATACTACAAAAGTCCAGTTGGATTACATTTATTGTGTGCAGTCAAGTAAGATAGCAGTTGGTGCACACATAAAAAGGTGTCGTAAAACTCACAGGCTACAACCAGTACGCTCCTAAACTTGATATTCCTCAGGTTGGCAATAAAAATGTTTTTCAGAGGTTCATATGGTGAAGGGGGCTTTTACACAAGCTACTACAACCATCCACATACTGAAACCCATACTCCCATAAAGTAGGTCTGAGAAAAGTTGACAAAAAACCTGTTAAACACAAAGTTCTCCACTATTTCTCTGCGGTACCTGGGAGAAATGCCTGGACTAAATAAAATGTTCAAATAACTTTTTCTTTTTTTCTGTCCTGCTTATTTGTTTATTCCTATGTGCCATATGCCAAGCTGCATTGTGCTCAAAGCGGCATGTGTGCTTTCCGGCTCTGTTCAAAGCTCAGTGGATTTGACTGGGGTACACAGTTGACATGTGGGTGCAGACACTTGCCCCAGACGGGGGCACTGACCCCGGTGATGCCAGCCGAGTAGGCGGCCAGAGGGGCCTGCTAGTCCTCACAAATGCCTTAGAGAAACAAAGTCCAGATGCTCCACCATGCTCCGGCTCTTGACACACACTGCATGCTGCTTGCGACATTGTTTCATACCCCGCAATAAAAAAATAAAACAAATTCTGCTGTGATGAACCGTCTTCCTCTGTTTCAGACAGAAGCATTAGTTTGGGTTTATTCTGCAGTGTTTAACAGTTATTTCCAGCGAAGTAAAGCAATTTGGTAAATGTTGAACATCTGGTCAGTTCAAGAGAATATGGAAATCCACTTAGAGCAAATTAAAACAAATGGGGTGACCGGGTAATGATTTCATAAGCAATTTCCTACATTAGGATTTCTAATACTTCACAAGGAAAACACGTTTAGCTCTGCACTTGTCTCATCTATCAATCATGCTTGTTGAAGGAGTGCACATGTCAATGCACTTACACTTACAGAGGGTATAATCTCAAGTTTTATCAACTGGGAAATGGCAGAAAAATGATTTTTTTTTTATTATCTGTTTCCTAAAAGCATTTGTCTGTCTCCCCTCCCCCACCCTGGTGCCATCCTGGCAAAAGCTAAATGAATTAAACTCTCATTAAATATGCATTTCATTGTTAATCATTTGCAAGCGAAGAGGATTAGGTCGCAATTTGTGAAATGACACAAAATCTATCCCTCCTCAAAAATAGCCTCTTGAAATTGCATTAAAACACAATAGTAGGATCCATCAAACAGTCCTTTAAGCAATAAAATGAGTAAATCAGTAAATCCATTCAAGAGATATTGACCTGTACATAATTCTCATAATACAATGGCCATATGTTTACTCCATCTGCTCATGCTAATGCACTTGTAAACAAAAAATGTACCATATTCAGGTCGGCAAATCTATCAATCTATCTATCTGAGACCAAGGTTGAGATCAAAATAATGAAAACAAGAATATGTATACTGAACCGTGCTCTATTTCAGCGCATCAATTAGCCTTTCCACCTTTAAAATGCAAATCTAATGTGGAAAACGTTTGAACATTATTTATTAATGGTAAGTGGAATTAAAAAAGCCTCTTTGTGCCGAACGCTACCTTATTTTCATCAACCTTCACAGAAAACACGGCTGATGCTCGGCGTGAAATATTGATGTGAAAAGCCTCCTCATATAACTAACTCCTCCAAATATCTGAAAGCGCACATAGAATTTTAGAGCAGAATGGGAGAGAAGAGCCAAGACTCTCAAGCCAAGGCTGTCAACTGGAGAGGAGGAGAGGTAGAGAAAAGAAAGATGTGCAACAAGAAAACACTGAATATCCCGCTATGTGTGTTGAAAACAAACAGCTTCAAGAGAAACTAAGAGAGAACTGTAACCTCCGACCTGCTTCTGGCTCAAGTTCAGATTCCCATTCACAGGATCCATTTAAAGAGCCTCACATTCTGATTGTCCTTTATCTGACTGCATTTCACACAAGTTAATGCAGACAAGTTAGTACACAAGACGGTATTATTCAGCGATTAATGAAACTGTGTAGGCAATGCAGGTAAAAACCTTTGCAGGGTAAATAGCAGACGGGGTTTAGCTCTTCTTGAATTTAAAAGTATGTATTTCATAACCGCCAAGGTCATTGTGATCGCGACAGTCCAACGTGCGAGGTGTTGGTGTGGAGGACAATCCCCACTATCTCCAAGGCTGCAGGCAACGTTGCCCATGTCATCCTCATGTTTTATTCATGCAAGTCATATTATGGCATTCAGAAACTGAGATCAAAATCTGCTCTGGCAGAAATATTTAATATCATACCTACTTCTCTACCCTTCTCCATCTGGTTAGCCAGAATGAGAGAGAGGAGTAGACAGACTCCTTCGGCTCAGCCATGTTGGATTATTAAAAGTGAAGCTTTCAAAGAGGTCACTGCTCAGGGAAAGAAAAAAAAACTGTAGCATGCATCAATTATCTTGGAGAGTTTGTGGCATACTGAAGACTGTCTTGTCACATTTCCCAATGTGGCTGAGCTACAGAGAGGTCCTTGGCTGGCGCTGACATTTAGAAGCTGGTGAATTGTGGAAATCCCAGCCTGTTTGTCAAAAAAAAAAAAAAAAGTGGACAAAAGACCACACTGACTGCTCGCAAAGCCCCTTCAGGCTTGAAATTCCTTCTCAATGTCATTGGCATAACTAGACACAGGCATCCAGCCCTGTCGCTCTAATTTTTCATGTCTGAACAACTGCAACTTACACTGATCAATACGCAGTTTACTGGCATCGCTGTAGGACAACAGAGTAATTCCAATGATTCACTACAATAAATATAGCACGCTGCCCGAAAACATTCTCAGACTGGAGGAATGATAATTTCTCTGTCGTGTTGCCTGCACATGAGTAGTGATAAATGGATAACAGCAGCATGATCGTATTGTCAAGTGCGATCTGGAGCCACTTTCAGCCTCTTTTATGAGTCAACCACAGCTTCCTGTCAATACATGTGACCTACATACTGCCACTGCCACTTCTGAGAGGGCTCAAACAAAGTCTTTGTGATGAAGACACTCCAATAATTGGTCCTACTGCTATTTTATAACACTGCTACTCCACATGTGTTAAATGTTCAGAGATGCATGTGCATATTACTGCAGCAGAGAAGGTTTCTTTCTATTTGAGCAAATGTTTCATGGGAAAAAAAACAAGCTAAAAGTAGCATAATCTGCCTGTTGTTTGGAAGCATTGCATCGGCTACAAGAGCAAGTATAAGATTCCTTCACAGCCGAAAAAGATGCCCCCCCCCCACACTCCCACGCATTATCCTCCTCCTTCAGAGTTCAAATCTGTGTGAAGCACAATTCCATGAAACCCCCTTTTCTACCCTCCTGTTCTCCTCGTCCTTACTCCCCACCTGCCTCCCCGTCTCTGTCTCTGTGGTGGCGCGGGGAGAAGTAGCATACCTTTGTTCATGTCAATCAGCTGCTTCTTCTTCTGCTGGCGCTCCTGCTTCTCGCGCTCTGCTTTCTCCTTCGCCAGCTTGGCTCTCTTGATCTTCTCCTCCATCTCCCTCTTCTTGTGGTTCTCCTTCACTGCTTCCTGATGAGGCACACACACACACACACACACACACACACACACACACATACAGAGACACACAGATGCAGACACACAGACAGATATAATCAGAATCTGGCTGCTGCCACCACCACTCTTTTAGCGTCTTCACTACTGTATAGTGTTCAGAAGCGCCAGCATGCCATCAGCAAATTCTTATTCAGAGAAGGGTTTGATAGTTGGAGATAAGCTGCTGGAATAAACAATATATCATGCCTTGTGTATGGGCTTTTTAATACAAGCATATTTGTCTGCAAGGCTTCTGGACTGCTTTACATATTTTCAATAACCCACAGAGCTGATTTGTTGTCAATAATACATCAATATGACACTAAGAAAAAGGCGAGATGATCATCACACATGTGTACCATGCTAGGATATTTCCTTTTGACAATAAGGGGGGGAGTGAGTGCATGAGAAGAGAAGAAGTGTAGCAGCAGAGTGCCAGTCTCTGAGGATGGAGACGAAGATATCATCCTCCTCCTCCTTCGTGACCGGCTGAAATGTCAGGAAGGAGTCAGAGAAAGAGAGATAATCAACGGTACGGATTCAGCCTTTACAAATGTGTCAGTTTGTTCTTGCGCCAACAGAGAGTAAGATGCAACCGTGTGACCTTTGGAGACAACAAAATGCTCTCTCATCCCCGGCCTGTGGCGGAGCCCCTGACAGGACCCATCATAGGTGTTAGTGTATGTACGTGTGTGTGTGTGTGTGTGTGAGAGGTCGTACTGTATGTGGATATAAGCCTGTGTGCCAATGCTGTCCATGGGCATCTTTGTGCTTCATCTGCGGTGTTTCCCCCTTATGTATGCATATGTGTGTGTGTGTGTATGTGTGTGTCAGTAAGTAGAGGCATGGCCCTGTCTATGCACTGATATAATAAGTGGCGACAGAAGGCCCCCCCATCTAATGCCCCTGTGGTCCTGATGTGTGTGTCGTGTTGGCAGCTAAGACAGAGGGATTACAGGGATTGTGGGGAAGGAACAAGGAAAGAGCAGCTCATGATGTCAGTCAATAGTAGAGCTTTGCTCCATGTCCAAGGACACGAGCCCTCATTGTCACTGTCTCCTTGTTGGATGACAAGGGCAATGAGAGAGCGGGGGAGGGAGCGGAATAATAAGGGAGGTGTGTTTTCGTATTATGTGTGTTATGAAAACCTAAGAGATGTTTTGCTTCGTCAGCTGCTTCAAGTCGTTGAACACTCAAAAATCAAGCTACACTTTATCGCCACATCAAGGTTGTGTAAATGATACAGCGACACACTGTAAGAGCTATTGACTGTGTGCACTTTGCTGCTGTGTTGAATTAGAGTGGATGAGAGCTGCATGCTCAGTAATGAATGAGTTAACTCGTGCGTTTTGTTTAAGTGATGGGCAGGGCTGGCAGCTCGGATCAAATTGATTTCTGTCCTCATCCGCTGACAGGAGTCAATTCATTTTGGAAGTAATATCCCTGCATTGCTCAACATCTACAGCATAAGTTGGCAGATAAATTATGCAGATTACAAATAAAGTCCTGCCGGCAAAACTTATTTTAAACAAACAACTAATTCTGACTGTAAACACGATTATGCAACGTAATTATCTTGCTCTAATCACACAGCACCACTAATTGCCATAGCAACAAATATGTTTTCACTGATCTCTTATTTTTTCCCTTTACCATTCTCTTTGACAGCCCCTATTTTGCCGTTGGCAACAACTGATTGTATCAGGTCTCATTTTCTTGCCAACTCTGTATATTGTAGGAGGACATACAAGAGATAAACAATCCTCTCGAGATGTGTTTTCAAAAATAATCTTCAGTGCAGAGAACCAGATTTAAACCTCATCGGAACATAGAACAAAAGATCTGGTTCCTCTAAAATCTGCTCAAATATTCTGTATGATGGCTGGAAAAAAAAAAAAATCCATGCATTTTGTTTTTGTCTGTTGAGTGCTCTCATCTACTCAAGAATCTGACAGTATGATTTCAGGTGACCATGGAAACAAGTTATTTTTGGCCTTCACAGTGAGTCATCTGGCCCTCGTTGAAGATCATCACTATCGTTAACGTGACACCCAATGAGAGCTTAATAATTTATTCAAATGAAAACAATTTAGTATTACTTTGTTTAGCTAAATTAAGAGATCAAAGTATAAATGTAAAGTACACATTAAATCCCACTGACAGGGCCACCTGGGTCCAGCAGGAGTGGGCTGTATTAACTTCTGGGGTCTTGAAATAGAACTCATTAAGCACCACTAGACAATTACAGTATTACACAAGAAATCAAGTAAATTGTACTAATTATCATTTTTATGGCCACTTTTAGATTAGAAACAAATAGTTTTATTAATTCAAGCAAGGAAGATTCTGGAGAGTTTGCTATTATTATATGTCTTTCTTCAGTGAATCAAACTTGTTTAAGTCGTAAGTAACTTCAGTGTGTTGATGACAGGTATTATTAATGTTTCTTAGTTACTGTGGCTGATACTTTTGCTTAAAGTATGAGAAACTTTGGGAAGAAGAACAAAAAGATTGAAACCCACTCTGTTTTACCAGGGGTGTAATGATACGCCGTCTAAATCGATGCATCGAAATAATCCAACATGGATGCAAAGTAAAAACATTCATACATTTCATTGTCACCTTTAGGATACGCCTTTATTTTGAAGTTCCCCTGGCAAGTCTGTTTCACCGTTTCCGTCAAAGCACACCTCCTTCCTAAGCATTCAAACAGTGACGGCGGTCAACCACCAAATAATGGAGATACTTACTGACAGGGCTGGACGATATAACAACTATGTATGTTGTATCCATATATTTTCAAGCAAGATATAAATTTAGACACAACACCGTCTATATCAATATAGGGTCAAGTTGTGTTACATGACTTTCATTTCACAGATAAGAAACAAGAAATTGTGAAGACCATAAAGCCCCCGCAAAATAGCATTTTAAGTTTTGTGTGTGATTTATCCTGGCTTCATATGAGCAGAGGGAATCTATTCGCTAGGCTAATCTATACAATGGAAAATGCCATAGGCTTGTGCTAATAACGTTAGCATGTTGTATTTGTGGGGAAAATGTGTCCAGATAAAGACAAATGTTTGTCTGTGAATGCTGTCAGTTATAGTGAAGCCAATTTGTGTACTTGTGTTTGAAATTGTTGCTATTAAGCCATGCTTAATGTGTGTTTAATATGTGTTTTGAATCAACTAAACTTTATAGCACTTCCGCAACCGACCAGTGTTTTGGAGGTGTAACTGTTGTGCTGCTGCATATTTTCAAACAGGGGAAAAAAAATCCCTGTCTTTGCATTTTATTTTGATCACGGTCTGTTTTTATAAAAGTGCTTGTGACATCTCGAATGTGGCTTTGACTTGCATCTGAAAAGGTGTTGCCCATTTCGTACAAAATACAGTTTCGCCAGTCAGCCTGTGAATACCGAGATATGAATTTTTGTCCATATCGCCTAGCCCTACTTGATATTGTCTCATATTGATCACAGGCCCCTGACTTAAATCAAAATTGTATTGTGGCAGACTTTGTAATATCAGAAAATAATGTATATGTCCAAAGAATGTAATATATTTTTGTGATGAAACTTGTGATTTACACCCCTACCAATTATCGCAAGGCACAACAGGGAGGATTTTGTTTGCAAACTAGATACTCCTATTAAAAATAGTTCTTCAGCAAAGTAGATTAATCCAAACACAAGCAAATAAAGTACAGTATACGGAAAAGATACAATAAAAAGTCATGTGTTGGGCAGCACTTCAGACTAACCCAAAACAATTTTCCCTATGATTACCTCCCATGATAGACAGTGTCCTTTGTGGCCTTGATTCTACCTCATAGCCTTTAAATAAAACAATGAAACCCTGCAGTCCAGACACCATGTTAATGACTGGCTTCGTGCCCTGAACCCCTCCGGTGTAAAGTAGGAAAATGTGGTGCAGGTACTGTATACATATTGCTCAGGGGGGTATGCAAATTCAGAGGTAGAATCTTCTTGAAAAGACAAAACAAAATGTGCGGTTTTGCATAATAGCACCTTGATGCCAGGTGGGGTTGTCAACAACACTATTGAGGCGGCACATTCGGGCTTTATGAGCCTGAAAGCCTGTCCATCTTAGACACACCAGAGGCCGGGAGTGTGACACACACTCACTTCTTCTCGTGGCCTCCGGTGTGTCTAAGATGGAGATTATAAGTACTCCTCTATCTGTAACTGGCTGGAAAACCGAATGCTGTGCAACCCACAGGTCCAATCTAGCAACAAGGGCCAGGCGGCATTTTCCCTTTCCAGGTCTGTTCTTTCAATAATTCATGAAATGTGTTTGCTGCTCTTCCTTGACCCTGCACAACACAATACATCTCCCACAGCATGGCTCCCCTCCCATGCATACAAGTTTGCCAGTCCAATGAGGGAGCAATAAGTATTTCCAACTGCTCGGTCGCACCAGTGATCTCACACAGAGAGTGTCACTGCTATATCTCATTTGAATTTTACAAACACTACAGCGCCTGGGCTTTAAGCAGCAAATGTGTTTATTAGCCATCTGTTACACTGTGTGCCAGGATGTGTGTGTGTAGTGGGGGGGCTCAAGAAGTTATAGGTTACAGATTGTGAGACTTCTGCTCTGCGGTATAGATGTATTCCCATATTGATAGGTGACCTCTGAAATCTGGTGAAATGATTTTTATGACTGTCATGCTAGTATAAGTGAAAATACTGAGGGAACATGACAGTGATTCAGCAAGAAGAAGGTGGGGAGAGCTGCACTGCCAGAGCATCATCTTCCGCATTATCAGCATGATTATGATAATTTGTCATATTGTGAAGGAATTAGCAAGCTTTAGAAATATCAAATGGGCTCCAAAGTGGACCGATATACCCGCACACGCAGCACACACACGCGAATCATCATTCTAATCTCATAGATGCTCTATCTTGCTACTTTGCGAACCCGGTCTGGGTCTTTTGGTCTTATTAGAAAGTCACTCAATTAACAAGGAAGACTGTTAGCTCATCCCAGCCCATCTGCTGCGCTTTGATAACTCATTAATGGAAAAAATCCTCATCCCCCATGCTCCTGGTCAGGATTACACATACAGACCCTGCGATTGCATTTCACTCATACTCTATTTCAGAATATGGCAGCAGCATTAAATTAACAAATTGTTGGACTCTCGGAATACTGACTCCATGTGCTGAAATCAAATAATATTTCATTGGACGCAGGGAAAGAAAAAAAAAGAGAATGGGACTGGAGTGAGGGAGAGAAAGAGAATGAAACAGAAGGAAAATAGAGTTAATGGATTCTCTTATCAGTTACATTCAGTTCTGTGAGGACTGTCTGTCAATGCGTTTACTCAAATGCCTCATGTCGGTCGGGTGCATTAAGCCCTAGCTTTTTAGTAAAAGCAATTTAGGGTGACTGTATTGCAATGGAATTCTTTAATACTGCAGATGCTTTGTGCTGTGAATGCATTACACAGGGCACTGCAACAAAGACAGAAGTTAGCGAAGATGTTCTGTCTGAGTCAAACAACTCAATGTCTCAATATTAAAATAAAAGTCTGCGGCACACCAGGCATATCAAGAAGTTAAATTCAGGGCTCTTCTCGAAATTATTAGCTGCCAAGAAGTCATAGCGTTCATTAGATTTGCCATTTGGAACAAATCAGTAATGGTTGATGTAGGTCGGCTTTGTCAAAGATAAATAACCAGCAGACATCTCCCGAAAATTCCTTCACTGACAAGAAAAGCTGATGAGGATGCTGCAAAGGAGCTAGCTCAGTCATTTTCACAGGGTAAGAAAATAAAAACAACATTCAAGTAGAAACAACCATTGATTCCTTGTGCTCTGCAAGCAGATGGGATTAGCCTTTCTGTCAGCAGAGCTGAGGAGCCAAAAACTATAAATAATATCTGAAGAATATGGTGATTAAAGGATTGTTTTTATATGAATACATTAACTTATAACCAGCCCCCCGCACCACAACCGCACCACAACACTTTATCCCACTCAGTTCCCTCCCCTTATCCATAGCAGGAAAGTTTAAATCAGTAATAAAATATTCATATGCAGCTATTTGCTTGAGAGAATAATTTATTTTCTTGGGTAGATGCCTCTTTTAGAGATATGCAACTCTGGAATCCTTGAGGGAGTGTTGTGTTGTGCGTTGGTGCACTTTGATCAGTGGGAATGAAAAGTTGGTTTCAGATGGGGATCAGAGTAAAGAGAGGAGAAGGATTCAGACAAGGGGACCTTGCCATTCACGTTAATGGATTGTGAAGACTGAGAGCAAGCCTCCTGGACACCATGTCATCATCCTGACACCAGGAATTTTTGGGGCGGTGCCAGGAGAGATGGATAGACTGTAGAAGGTGGAAAAGCAAAGACACTTGAATAAATGTTTAACAGACTTGTCTGCTCAGGAGAAAAAGGAGCTCTTGGTTTGTTCTCAGATGACCTAGTGTTTACCCTGTCATTAATATTACCACTTTAACATCCAATCTGCTTCAGCCTATGTGCTTTGTTTACTGCTCTCAGTAACCACATTCCCTATTGACTACACTTCCCTACACCAGGAAGAGGCAGGGGGAATTTTTAGTTTTACTTTGGTTCAGAGTAATCGTATATTCCACATTTACATCAGAGAGTAAGCTCTTCTTACTTTTGTATTCTCTTTCTTCTTCTATTGTAGGAATTTAAACAACAATTTAAAGGTATACGACGCAGGAATTGTTGGATGCTGTGTGTAAACAGCATTGCCTATGAAAGAGAGCGCCAACCCCAGATTCACTCTTATATAATATGATACTGTGATAAAAGATTCAATATTAATTGGGATTTGGTTATGGTAATATCACATCGTATTGTAATTTTTTAACAGATTTAAAGCTGCTTTTCAGTTTATTGATGCATTTGCTTTCACCATTTGAGTGTTGTATCATAAAGGTGTGCTATACAGGCATTGTTGGTTATTGTTGTAAACATTATTGCCGGCAAAGGTAAAAAACAAAACAACACAACAACTCCAGATTAGCGTTTCACCGTGCGTTGTTAGCTTTTTTCTTTCCAGTGCTGTATCTGCGATTTTCGTAGCTTCCTCTTTGACACATGCTGCATACAGCCTGGCAACTGGTCGCTACCTTTTTATAAAATCCTGACATCACCTCCGTGCTGTGCAGACAAATACACCGCCATACACTTGTAGTGGGTCATAGGGGATGATTAAGAGGGACTATTCTGTATGAGTCTGTACAATGTTTTTTGGAGGAAAACCCTGCCTAGTATACCTTTAACAGTGTTGTATATTCATTTTCCGTAACACCTTATCCTGTTAAGCTGACATTGGGCGAGAGGCGGATACCAGAGTATCACAGGGCGGACACATAGAGACAGACAACCATTCACACTCACATTCACACCTACGGACAATTTAGAGTCACCAATTAACCTGCATGTCTTTGGACTGTGGGAGGAAGCTGGAGTACCTGGAGAACACCTACGCTGACATGGGGAGAACATGCAATCCGCACAGACAGGCTCCCCCACCCTGGGTTCGAACCAACCACCCTGGGTTTGAAGCAGGAACCCTCTTACTGTGAGGCGACAGTGCTAAACACTTGACCAACGTGTCGCCACAGCACTGTTATAGTAATTGTGTTGCAGTATTTAAGGTGGAGTGCTTATGGAATAAATTCTGAAGGCCTGTGTTGCGTTGGCAGGACACACGGGAGCGCGTCATCCCAGCACTTCTTTTAAAATGATATACTACACGTAGGTATGTTTCTATGACAACAATATCTCTACAATAACATCAGCTAGGTAGCTAAACTAACACTGCATTAACAGAGGATCTGGCCGATATACTCCTAAGCTTTTCTGTCTTAATTGTGATGTTTTTTGACTGACATATCATCCAGTAGCTAAAGGAGCTGCAGTGACTTCACCAGTGCCTGTCTTAAAAGTTCAGAAATTTAAAACCAGAAGCGCTTGGAGTGGCTGCATAAAAAGTGGGAGCGCTCTGAAATAAGACACTGCAAAGCAGTATTTCTCTAGACAGTCACATGTGGCTGCATACGCTCTCTCCTCATTAGGAACAATTAAACTAAAAAGAGCCACCATAAGGGCAAAGGCCCTAAGAACACTTCTTTTGCAGTAGAGTAAACATGTCCCATAATTCTAGTTTTAATAGGAGGAAATATCACACATGTAACAAAACTTTTTCTCAGCCATACACAAAATAATTTTAAACTCTCAGGTGGAAAATTTCTTCTACTTTAGGACTTAAAAATCTTTACCTCCTCTCCAGACTCATTACCCCCTAATAAAATCCAGCAAAATCTGCAATGCCCTGTGGTGACGGCACACACACACACACACACACACACACACACACACACACACACACACACACACACACACACACACACTCACATACACACAAGCAGCTGCTAGCTAATGAAACTAAGGTTAAGAGGCTTGTCCAGGCCTTTATCTGGCTCTGTTATCAGTGAGACACTGAAATTATACGTTCTCCTATTCTGAGCTACTTTCAAATAATATATTTTAATCGGTTTTATAACTTTGCCTTTTTTTCTAACAGCTCCCAAGTCAGTACTCGATATTTCTTAATCAGTGCTGGTGGGAAGAATAAGTTCACAGGTATCTACTTTTCAGCCAAGTTATGTTCTGCAGTTAGGGCACCCGAAACTTAGTGTGCTCAGGTAAAGTCAATAATTCAATATTGTTTCCCATTTGAAAGTACAGTGTAGTACATATCCAGCATGTAAAATGGACCAAGATTATCATAAATAAAGGTATCAAAAAAATAACCCTGCTCTGAAACATCATGTTTAGCAAAAGAAGAGGTAACACTTTAATTTAACCCCCTGTAAGTGGTATATAAGCATTTAATAAATGGTTTATCACACATTATAATGCAGTTGTGAGCAGGGACATATAAGGACATTTATGTGTTTATTAATGTGCATAATATGTTAGCAACTATGACTCCTGCTATGTAGACATATCTTATAGTATTACAACTTCACTTAACCCTATTGTCATTCATTATGTCTATATATACAGTATACCGATTATAAATAGTATGTAGGGGGATTTAAAGTAAATGTTCCCAAAGAGGAGACCTATATTTATAACCTTCCAGGCTGTGATGGCATTGAAGAAAATGAAAAAAAGAAAAAACTTCAGTGACAAAAAAAAGAGGTTACGTCTGTGATACCTGAAAAAAAATCTCTGGCAGACACAGTGGCATTATGACCTACTAAAAGATGACATATGGAAGGAAATCACACAGCAGGTGAGCGCGGTTACAGTCTTGCAGAGAACAGTGCAAGAACTTGAAAGACTGAAAAGCATGTCAGGGCCAACCAAGGGAATAAAAAGACCAAAATAGGTGGCCAGAAAATGTGGTGCACTCTCCCAAACCAAAAACTTTCTGGCAGTTTTGAGATGAGGAGAGTGAAATCTTTCCCAGAACTGCAACTAGCAGCTGATTTGGCTCAAAAGGCACAGATCTTGATGGACCATAAGATGACTGTGAAGGAAGTGTTTCTGCCCTTGTTGCACTTTCAGATTACAGTTGTATAATGTCTTCTGTGGCCCTGGAGCAGATCTGTCATAACAGGGGCCTGTAAGAGCAAGCTACAGGGAAACACAGAGAAAACACCACTTTTTCTTTTTTTAAATAATCAATAATAAAAAAAATAATCTTATCTGACATGACTGCGCGCCTTCACCTCAGCTAAAAGTTTAGAGGGGCTACTAAACGTAACGGGCTATAGCAAAATAATGGTGCATAATATAGTCCTTTTTTTTGTTTTTTCAGTAAAACTATTTTAAGACTCTGCGTCCAGTGGGGAAAGTGAGACATGTTATCTGATCTTCCCCAGGATGCTTTATTTAAAATTTAGACTGGTTTTTACTCTGCCTGGTGGATACAGGTAGATGTGTGGTTGTAATGGGCAACATGATGCTATACAGATACAAAGAAAGAAAAACATAATCTGCCCATGTGTGTTCATTTTGCATCGTAAACATACTGAATAACAGTGTTTCTCATTGTGAAATATTATAAGTTTATGGACATCTGCTCCAGGCACACTACTGCAAGTGTTTAACGTTAAAGTACTTAGCCTACACTGCTACATTTAGCTACATGCTAATGTCAGAGAAACATGTGATCTCGAATGCTGATATTAATTTATCTCCAATTTTGAGTCATTATTCTGTTGGAACACGTCAGGTGATTTTGAATGGGCGAAAGGGCTGCTATTCACAGTCATTCCCTGTATGCCACTGCACTGCTACAAGTAGCTACATGCTAATGTCAGGGGGACGAGATCTTGATGGCTTATGTTCTTAATTTCTTCCCAATATTGGATCATATTTCTGCTGGTACACGTCCGGTTGTGTTTAAAAGCTTTTATTGGTGATTTTTAATCGGAGAAAGGGCCGCTATTCACAGTCATTCCCTGTCTGCCAGTACACTGATACAAGTAGCTACATGCTAGGGAAACGTCAGGGAAACGTGATCTTGATAGCTGATGGCACAATTTCGGACCATATTCCAACTGGAACATGTCTGGTTTTGTTTTGAAGCTTTTAGTGATTATTCTTCAAAGCTGTACGCACACATACGTAAGAGCTGGAAACACTGACCAATCAGAGCAGACTGGGCTTTTTTGGGATAGGGTCTTAAAGAGACAGGCACTAAAATTAAGTCTTCTCAGACAAAAGGTGAATGCAGGTGTTCCAGCACAGACAGTATGAAAATAAATGCAATGGTCTTCAGCGTTTTTCTGGGACAAGATAAGAACCCCTTAGCTCAAAGAGAGACGGAGCAGAGAGCCCCTACTACATTTATAGTATAAAATTAAGTTGCATATTAAACTGGGCCTACAATAACACGTAGGGTGGCCTAAAGTGCCATTAATAAACATATTAATGATATAAATATATATATATATATATATATATATATTTTATGGTGCATACAATACTAATACTACTAAATTACTAATCATTGGCGGATTCATATATTTATACATCATGTTTGTTTCTGAGATGGACGGTTTACAGAGTCTCTTGATTGAAAAGTTAAATAACGCTCCAGTGTGGCTCATAAGAATGTCTATAAACCTGGAATAATAATAACACAGCCAATTGGCCGATATGTTTAGCCTGTACGTAACCGTCAGCTAACTAGTTTGCTAACTAGCATTAGCTAGCTAACATGATTGCACAAGGATTCGTTGGTAACAGCTTGCTTGTCATCAGTGTTGTGTACTGTAAATTACTTTTTTTATGAATAGGCCAATTTATCTTTGCTAATAATATGTTGGGTTTGTGCAGATATTTTAATAAAAACAAAAACAAAAAGTTTAACTTAAATTACCAGACGATATTTTGGCAAACCCACCACAGTAGCTCTGAGGCGCCACTTGGGGCATTAAAGCTTGTTTTTGGGGTTTCTATTAGAAAAAGTTTGAACCTTGTTAAACGATATAATCACATATTCAGGACAGACCCCCCCCGCCCCCACATGAATTCCACCCATAAAAGCATAACACTGTAATGTCCGCACATGTTTTCTCCATCAGTTCGGACTACTGAAAGTCTGTTAAAAATGTGTGCATGTTCAACACGCAAATCCTGTTCACATTTCAATGACACCCAATGTGTGTGAGCAAATGGAAATGTGTGAGAAGGAATGTGCATGAGTGGGTGGTGGCTTCTGTTAGACTTTGCATGTACATACACAAACCAAGTAGCTATATACTCACCATGAAGAGCATGCGGAAGTTGGCCAGTTCTCCGAAGAAATCCTCCACACTGACCGAGTGAGGGTCAAAGGCAAAAAAGCTGCCAATGCTCTCGTAGAGCTTTTGCATGTTCTTGTGCATCGTGGACAGCTTCTCATACTGCTCCCGGGCATGCTTGGAGAAGCCGTGAGGAGGACAGAGTTAAGGGAAAAAGGAGAACAGCATGTCTCAAGCACAGAGAAAATAAAACAAGATATACATATTAAAAGCTAGTGTAATCAGTAATATAATGACACCTCACAAACGTGTTCATCCATGACAAAACAAGCCATTGTGAGAAATGATCACTTCAGAGGCTTTATAGCATTCAAAAAGCCCACCTATGTCAAGGTCAACAAAACAAAACACTGGATAAGGAAGGGTCAGAGACAATCTAATGTGCCATTACAATAACCTCTCCAACTCCCTTTGGAGTCAATGGCATGGTGAGCTAATAGCTGCAGCCCTGGAGTAATGGAAAGGTGTTTTGTAGTCAGCAGCATGACACAGATGGTTGCTGGAAAAGCTGATTGCAGTCATTGTTCTATTGTTTCTCCCAACAACAGTGGGGTCAGGTTGTTTTGAACCTCACAGCTCACGTCGCACTGTGTAATTTACTGAACAGGCGGAGCACTATTCTCCTGGTGAATGGCTATTGACAGCCGGCATCAGTTAAGCATTATCACAGCAGCCACTGACCTCATGGAGACTCCACTTGGACACTCCAAGACCCACACACCCTGTGTGGGATGAGTACGACACAACTTTGCACAACACACACATACCGGCAACTGTACATGCTTGCAAACAAAGACAAAAAAAAAGAAAAAGAAAACTACCCTCAACAGAGACTCCTCCAGCAGCAGCATTTCCAATGTATCAGCAATAGTGTCCAACAACCTGCTGCGTCTTCAATCATTTTCATCTTCCTTCTTAAGAGGCTATAGTTATTATAGCTGTAATATCTGTAATAGCTCAAAGCTTATCATTATAATGTGGAATTAAATTGTTGGAAATTCGGTTTTATTTTTACAGCCCTGGCCATCAGTTCCATTGGTTACAATAACGTTGTACTTACAAGTAATTGCTGAGATGTCATGACGCGGCAAGATTTCTAAAAATAGGTCCAACAGATCGTGCATCAGCAGACAGATGATCAGCAAGGGTAAAAACCAGCCAGAGGTTTTGACAGGTAAGCTACTATTTTATTTTAATGGAAACTAAAGAAAGCAAAGCTGTAATGTCGTTGATAAAATGAAAACTGTGAGTGTACAACTACATTAAAGGTTTTATATGCAGCATTTAGAGCATTAATAAGGCAACAAACACCTATTTACTAATTAAAGATATAGTAAAGTAATGGCGTCCAGAGTAGAGAATGAGGTCGCACTCCCTCTCTGTGTGTTGTAATCCGAGCTTCTCTGTAGTTTGTTGTGGTAAGCCGGTCCAGCCACGCGTTCATTTTAGTGCCTGTGTGTATCCCACTGACAAGCTCATCGCCACTGCTTCGTGCTGCACTCATATGGTAGTTACGGCTGATATTAGGATGGCAGTATCTTGGAACCTCTAAAGTGGCCACACTACATATGTTAACAACCATAACTTGGCACAGGAGGCCTGTCAGGCTTTCAAAACAAGGGAAAATGCATAAACAATGTGCATATGGAAGTCTGACAGGTGATGGCCTCAAAGTTTAGAAGGGAGTGTTGTGCTTCTCGCTTTTCTGTACCCAAAAAATGCAACAGGAGAGATGTCAGATATGGATTTAAAAACGTGGCAGACATCACTCACAACTGGATCCATGGAAGATCAACAGAAACTCCTTTGTTTGGTCCAAGGTAAGACGCTAACCAACATTAGACAGCTTGGCGGTTGGCAAACAAAGAGGGTTGAATAATGATGAGTTACTTGGATTTAACTTCTAGTTAGGTAACTGTTATACCAATGAGGCTGTTTGCCCTGTAGAGACATGGAAACGCAGGATAATTTAGTTTGGCTAGCATATAAACATTAGCTTTAAATAGAACACTACATTGACTGACCCTGCTGTGAAAGAACTTTGTTGTTCCTGTTTGTGTTTGTTCTTCACATGAATTGTCAAGACACATGGTGCCCAACTCTCTCAAATGCATATTTGTAGACTTCCTGTCCTGCCATCTGATATTTCTGAACTGTCATTCCATACATTTGCTACAACTTCCTTTAGAACATCTCTCACTGATATCCTTGAAAATGCCATATTGACAGGCCGGGTGCGGGAGCTTCACAGGCTTGACAACAGTAACCAGAGAGGGTGGGAGTTAGGACAGGGTAATCTTAACAGATAAATACAATGATTCAGTCATTGTCACTCAAGAGAGAGCAGAATAATTCAGATTGTATTTCTATACTGTATGTTATGCTTACGTACTAAAGCAGCAGTCTCCTGTCCACACCATCATGGGTACAGATACACATTATTAGTGCTCATATGCAGTCGCCTTGGCAACATACACAGGCTGGTGGTACAGCATGTGGCCTGTGATTGTCAGGGCTAAACAGTTACCAAGATATTGTTCTTTGTGAAAAATCTTCAATTATCATGTGAAAGGCAGTGTTTCTCTACAGTGCCATTTATTCATGGTTTGTTTGTTTGTTCTGTCATCTTGGTAGGCGTCCATGTTGAGGTCCAGGGATTGTTCTGTGTCCCTAGGCAAGTTATTAACTCACATTTTTTGTTTCCATGTGGATATAAATAACACATGCGCATGTGTGTGTGATGTATTTGTGCTCTTACTGTACATATGCTCACATGGAAGTGTGTGTGTGTGTGTGTGTGTGTGTGTGTGTGTGGAAGAGGCCTTTGTGTAGCTGACAGGGAATAAAAGCACCGACAGGGTAGGCTGGTTGGATTACCTCCCTGCAAGCTAGTGTTTACCAAAACAGCAGCAGTGATGGCACAGTCCAGGTTAGCAGCAAGCCCACACACAGGCCCGACGGATGGACTCATCCTTCTGTCTTTCCTCTTCCCTGTCTCTATCTCCTTGTCTGCCTGAACCTGATTTATCCCCCTTGCTTCTGTCAGACTGCCTTTATCTCTTCTTTTGACCACCTCCCCCTCACTGCACTTGTGTGTGAAAACTCAGGGGCCCCGACAGATAGATGTAAAAGTAAAACTTTGCCAAAGAAAGATATCTTTTCAACATCCAAACTCCTGACAGAGCTGTATTGTAATGCAGGGGTGTTTGTTTGGTAAAGTCCTGAAACGATCCTTGTAAAGAAAAAATCGCTTTCTAGGGACCAATGCACCATAAACGGCACCATATGGTTCAGTGTCATTGATTAGTCAAACTGAACCTCAGTGCTTCGTCCAAAAAATACTACTGCAGTCAGTTTCAAGTGCTAGACTGAGCTTCACTTAAAATGCTCCCTCTCAACAATGCCTAATTTGTTAGAACAGAGCATTGACTCTGAAGGATAAAATGAGAAAGGCATAAATATTTATAATGCTACACTGAACACCAGAATCAGCAACAGGTTCATGCCAAAAAGCAGGCCAAACATTAATGTGTCAATTTAGCAGCAAGAGACATGCTGATATTATTCTAGCATGGAAAGGCTTATTAACAGCATTTAGATTCAATATTGATTCCTCCTCACAGCAGAGTCCAACGTGCCTTTAGCTCAGGAAATGTTCGGGTCACAACTGTTGCCTCCCTTGTAGAATAGTAGTTAAAAAAACATTGAAGCAGTGGTTACTTTCAGTGCTTGTTGTGGCTTGTGGCTCTCTGTGTTTCTTTTTCTCTCTCTTAGTCTCTCACACACACACACTCATACACTCATACACACATGTATGCACATGCACAGTGGTAGATGTGTCCCGCTGGGAACTGGACTGAGGCTGACTGGGCTTTTGCTCCTTGTATTTCCACATCAAAGACATGTCATATTGATGGAGCCTGACGCACACTATCCTGCAGCAACACAACCGGTATGCTAGAGCCTTCATCAAACACACACATACAGCCACACAATGAACAGGCAAACACACACACACACATACACACAGTCACACACCCATTCTTTGAATGTCTCTCTGTCAGGTTGTCTGTTACTCTTTTCTTTCCTTTAGTTTCTCACAGTCATTGTAGCCTTTATTGTCTTTTCTTCTGCAAAGATAAATCTTTTTATTATTTCTTTCTCCTTTCTTCCTGTCCGACACCGTCTCTTTCAAACACATTCCCTTTATAATTCTTTCTACATTTCCCCTTGATATTCTCTCCATTAAATTCTCTCGCTCAAACACAGAAATTTTTTAAGAAAAAAATCCCTTCTTTCTCTCCTACACAGAGTGAACTTTCGCAAGTATGCTGTCTGAGCTGCGTGTGGTATTCTCATCACTTGGGCTTGGAGCAGAGTAGGGAGCAGAGGCGATGGGTCTCAAGGTAAAGCATCATGCAGCCTTTGGTTGCCCCGACCCTGTTTGTCAGTCTCTGCTCTCCTCTTCTCACTGTCCTCAGAGAAGTGCTACCGCCCGCACTTCCTGTGCACTGCACCTCGACAATGCAAAGCAACACAATTGCTCCAGGGCTGGAGGGCTCAATGCTGCAAATGTGGATGCTACTGAAGAGATCTGCAGAGTCCTTCCTGGATTTCATGCTAACGGTCAGATTAGTTAATTAACTTTGCAAACACGGGCATTTTATAGCTCTCTGCCTTGTCTTTCTTGAATTTCCGTCTAGCTCAGGAATGACTGTTTTTAAGACTCTCTCAATAACTGAATCTGGCATAACTGGAGGATAAACAATTATAGTTCAAAAAGGGCTCCTGGAAAAGCAGCAAGTAACTAAACATAACACACTAAGGCTTGGCTTACACAGCTCCTGTTTCTGACAGTGTCTTATCTGACAGTGTTGATTTACAAATGCAATGTCAGATGTAAAATGTGATGTTGATGGCAGTGCTCTGCTAGTTCATGATTTTATAATTCTTCCTCTTCCTCTCCCAAATCTCCAGTTGTTGCCAAAACCCACCCTGTCCTTGTAAAAATCTAGAATTAGTTCTTTGTCCTGTGACAGTGTCCTCATTACTGTGTTTAATCAGTCACTTTTTATCTGTGTGTTTGACACGCCAGAAAGGGTACATTTAACATCAGTAAGCTACGATTAAGGGCACTCATTTTTAACGCCACAAAGTGACATCAAAATCATATCCAAGTCAGACTTACCCTAGATGTACAACAACAAAAAAAAAGCTCTTGTGGAGCCAGACTCCATTCAATTCCGTGATAAAACCCTGAGAAAGAGGAGGGGAGGAAAAAAATCCATTTATGAGCCAAAACAAAGTTAAAACAGTTTTCACAATGGCCACCTATGAGGATGGCAATAAATTACCTGGTTTGTTTACCTGAGTGCATGAGAGAGTTATTAAAGTGCTGCATAAAACCCTACAGTGGGGGCCCAAAAAGCCTCCTTAATAAATCTCCTGTAACCTAGTTGCATTAATGTTTATTTAATGCTTTTCCTATGTGCTGGCTGGCCCCTCCATCCAAGGCCCCACACTAAGCCTGCTTTTCTCCAAACCCCACCATCCCTGCTCCCTTTATCCCCACACCTCCTGCCAACAGCCCCTGTGGGCCAAATTACACCAAAGCTGCCCACTGACTGGACACAACCCATCATGTTGAGAGCGAGAGTGGGATGAGAGAGGGATGAAGGAATGGAGTGCAGAGGTAGGGCACAAAGTGAGAGAGAGAATATGGACTTTTAAATGTAAAAAGTATTTCTATTGACTCAAATCTATGTATGACTGCAACAGATCTTATTTTCTGTATTATAAATCTAAAATTATTTGTCTTCTTAAATTCAAAGCATTAAAAAGCAGGAAAGGAAAAGCAGAAAAGTCAGAAAAAGGGAATTCATACTGTGTTGTGTACAGGGTTTTTTTTTTTTCAACCCCCATTAGCCAAGACTTGACATGATAGTATTCCTCTCCAGCCTGTGAGTCAGGTTCCTAAGTGAGGAGGACAGGACCATTCTGTTGTGTGCGGTGATACAAGCGGGGGGAGGTCCACAGGGCGAGTGGGAAAGAGGCTGACAGCGTCCTGAGTTGGGCCATGGCACAGACTCTGGGGCTCTCAGAGGGAATTAGCAGAGCAGCCAGTTCCGGAAAATTGGGATGTGACCTGGTGCTGAGGTGGATGGAGGGAGGAGGGGGGGAGTGTGTGAGACGAGGGAGGAGGGAGGATACAGTGAAGAGAGGGAGGGCTGCAAAAATTTAAAGGAAGCCTTATACTGTGTGTTTAAAGGTGTAGATCACAGTCACATATCTGGATGTACTGAAAAAATTACCTGTGATCTGATTTCATTTTTAAGAGAAGAGCAACAATAAATGTCCACAGACACTGTTAAACAGTCATGCTATCTGTTCTAACTAATTGACAGTGTGGTATTTTGAGCTAAAGGCTAATGTTAGTGTGCTAATATGCTCCCACTGAAGATGCTAACATGGTGAGCAAAAAATGCTTACCATGTTCACTATGTTATTTAGCAATGCCAACATTCAGTCTATTCTTATTCGCTGTTGTTACTCCTTACTTCAGAGAAGTAATGCAATATAGTTCATATATAATCCATGTCATCTTGAGCTAGGAGGCTGTGATTGAGGGGCCTATGTGCTGCAGGCTGTCATCTCTCATATGACAGGAGCAAAAGAGGAAATCATGTAACAGTATAACAGTACAAGCAAGAAGGTCTGCATAGGGAGGCGATTGGGGTGAATGGATGGGTCAAACAGAGGACTTTCACCCAGGAGACCAAGGTTTGTGTACCATGTGAAACAAAAATGAACACAGATATTTTAAATTACGTACATACATAAGATCATGTCAATATGTCACATCATGTCCCGTTGTGTTAAGTATGTTATGGAAAAACATGATTCTTTTAGTGAACCTGGACTAACTGATAGGGGCACAAATTTGTAAGATATCATATGACCCGTGTGCATGACTTTTCGTAAGATATCATACAAACCACTGGATGAGGATATGTTGTAAAATGCACTAATACGCAAAGTTAGGGGATTACCAAAGTCATAAGACCATGCCACCAGGGAGCCACAAATGTCTGAGTCATGTTTATGCCCATCCATTCATTCGATGTACCCTGCTGGTAGAACTGCATGAAGAGTCAGGGGCTTACAAACTTATATTATCATAATTTTATCTGTGGGAAGCATTAATATCTCTTCAAAAGTCCACGCCAATAGATCCACGCCATCCATCCAGAATTTTTTGGGATATTTCACACTAGAACAAAGTGGTAAATGACAGACCGGCCAACACTGACATGACAAGAGTCCTGCTGCAATCGTGGCTCAAGAAGTGTAGAATTAGTCCTACTAGCAGTAATAGCGTTCTCGGGTCTATGAGCGAGACAGCCAACCTGCGTTTGCTAGCTGATTATACAGCACCTTGGATAATAACCGACTTCAAACTTAGAGAACAAGACAAAAAGGCCTCTACAATCTCAGCTCATGTGAAATGGAAACCTGAGAGGCCAAGAATAAAGAATTCAAGTCAGGTTCATTTCACATGTGGAAAATAATTAAATCTGTAGCAAACTGAATGCCTTAGTGAAACAATACTCTCGGAAAATTGCTGGACTTTGTCCAAACTAATCAAAACAACACCTTGGATGAAAATCAACTGTGTGCCATCGAGAAACTCTATCCTGTTGATCCGTCTTTGTCGCTGCACACATTCAGATACACACACAACAAACTGTGTCTCCCCCCTCCCTCTCTCTCTCTGTCTCTGTTGGATTACAGAAGGTGCCAACAGGGTGGTGATTACTCGTTGCCATCTCCCTCCCCTTCGCAAAATGTAATTAATGTAATACTTTAGTGTGCCGCTGCAGTGATCATAGTCGACTTTAACCTCTAAACCTTCAGTGTTCTCGGTGTCTTAAATGCTTCCTTGATTCACTTTGCAGTCCAAAATATAAAAAAAAAAACAACACTCTGTATTAGACTTGTCACGACAACTGCTTTTGTTGGACGTTTATTGTCCCAGAAATAATTGTGATAAACAATATTATTGTCATTTTAAGACCACTTTATGCCGCTGATATAATGACAATATTATAGCAGAATAATGCAGGTCCACCTTTTTAAAGAGCAATAAACTTTTACAGCAGAATATTCAGACACTGGAATTGGAATATATATGTATATAAAAAAACCTATATTTTTTAAAAAGCAATGAACACCTGTTAATAAGAAAGTATATATAAAGTTATAGTGCCTCTATAGGAGTAGCCCAGAATTATGCAGTCAGGAACGAAATACAAATTTGGCCAACAAAATCCAGTTGAAACCAAGCAATGTCTCTTGAAAATAATAGAAAAGGATCAGGAAGCTCAAGGAACACCTTAATTCAGCTGGTGTCCTGCAGTTAGCTCTCAGGGACGGACGCCCTAGGAGTGTTTTTTGTATGTTTTTACGGAGTGGAGAATGAGGTTGTTGGAGGATAAAAACTGAGCATAGCGTTAGTTCAGGCAGGACACACAGCAAGCTAAGCTCACATCCCAGCTCCATCAGCTGATCTCAAACAGCCAAATCATCTGATGGAGCAGCTGATTGATGGAAGGGAGTCAGCTGATAGATCACATGAGTCCTTGGTGGTTCTCATTAAGGGCGCAATATTTAAACTGCTCTGGCCTGCCTACTGTTGCTGCTTCCTCTGCAAGCTGCTTTGCAACCTGCCTCCACCCCAGCTCCTCCTTTTCATGTTGTATCTGACTTATCAATGTCATTTCTGTTCATTGATGCTGCTCTGTTCTGTTCCCAGGGGGTCTTTGCTGCTGCACTCTCTGCCTTAGGCTTTTCATGTAGGTGCATGGAAGGGCAGAGAGGTGTTCTCACTCTGCCTTAGGCTCTCCTTGTTTGCACGTTGAAGGGCAGAGAGGTGTGCTCTCTCTGCCTTAAGGCTTTCTACGTAATTGCATGGAAGGGCAGACAGGTTTGCTCTCTCTGCCGTGGGCTTTCAACGTAGGTGCTTTGAAGAGGCTTTCTGTGTAGGCCCGAGGGAAGGCAGAGAGGCCCCAGAACAGAGCCATACCGCTAAATATAATACTGCAAACGGAAATAAAGTTTTCTCTGACTAAGCTATTCCTGACTGAACTACAAATGACGACTCTTTGGCTCATTGCTAGTGTCCGGCAAGCCAATGACTATCAGAACTGTGCCTCCTTCACTCCAAAAGTGCAGCTGCAGGGTACAGGTAAGGTAAGGTTGTCTTTTAAGTGTTTTTTTTTTTGTTTTTTTTAATTTTTCCTCTGACTCATGCAAGTGGGCTGGGATGATACGTTAAAAAAGGGAGAATCGCTGAGCCCAGGTCTTACAATGGTCGGAAAAACCCCAACATCATGTTGGCTGAGATGTTGGCAAACTTCTTACGTAATATATGTAAACACAACTGGCAATATCGAGGTAAGCATAATAATCCAAGTCATGTACATCTATCGTACAATAAGTGGGTAATGTAATTATCATGACAGGCAAAATACACATACATAATATATAGAAAGTGTACAGTAGTTTATATGAAATACATAGACAGTGTATACATATATATTTAATAAGTGTAAGGGCTGTGTTTTTCCACACATCAGAGCCTCAGTGAATTTTATTACCACACTGACACGGGGGTCATGACCTTCCCTCTCTCAGTACTCCTCTCCATCACCTCCCCTGCAGCTCCTGCCTCCCTTTTCTCTTGAAATTAAAAGCCAGATTTGATGTCAATTTTACTGTCAATTTATTCTGCCCGTCTGCCCCTGAAATATTTATACCTGTAGAGAGGAAGGTTGTTTCTGCTTAAGCATTCAAAGCTCTTCACTACAGCACCCAGCTGGTGTTGGAACAACTCGATGAGGGGCAGACTGGTGGGTGTAATGACTACATCTGATAAAGGAAAAGAGACTATATAAATTAGATATGAGGGGATTAGGTCCATGGGAATGACCTGTTGAATCATGGATAGGCTATTAAAAAAGGGGAGAGACAGCATGGAAAAATTCAAAAAATAATTTGGTGTCCACTATAATGGTGCCGGTGAGTGAGTGCATGTGAACACAACGCGGTCCCATTAAGATTATTGAAAAACACACCCACGCGCGCACACACTTTTATCTTTGATGACCTTTTATGGTGTTGTCATCCTTTCATCCTTTCATCCTCATCCAAAGCAATCTCATGTCACATCAGTGCCCAGGGCCTGTGCTTCTCAGTGTAATTTTCACAGAGTGGAAACATGACAATGCAAATCCACTGTGTTTACAATGTTCATACTTGTCAAACTGTAAAAGGTCAAGTCTCTCGCTTCCCCTGACGCTGATCTAATCGGTAAACATCAATCCCTATGTCTACATTACAATGGCTCGCAAGATGCCCCTTGAAGAGACAAGTATGTGCATGAACACAGGCATCACACATGCCATTTAATAGACACAGGCAAGCTTGTAAAAAATATTACACAGCCGAACATCCACAGAAAACCCAACTGGACCAGTCCATGCTTCAGTATTTATTATTCGGAAAAAAACGCCCATGAGAAATGTTTAAGAATTCACTGATACACAGCCATCATCCATTGATCTGGGTCAATGTATTGATTCAACGATCAGCGATCCAATATCATCGACACAAGTGAAAACATCAATCCATATCATCATCTTAAGATAAGATACACCATTATTTTGAAATTCCCATGGCATGTCTGTGTCACAGTCAAACCATGGTAGCACCAGGCAGATAATGGCAAGCAGCCAAGAACAAGACAAAGAGGATATTAACCCCCCTCTTGGGAATAAATCTGCAGTATGGAAATATTTTTTTGAATTTGGGAGAAAAGAAAGACAAACCACATGACGTATGCAAACAATGCTGTTACAAATTAAAATACTTGGGAAACATGATGAACCTGGGCTGCTCTGTTTCAACAATGTTAGGCTGAAAAAATATGAATGCGGGCTGAAGTTCAAACGTGCTGTTCTGTTTGGAGATGCACTGACTTAATCCAAAGGTGAGTATGAAAAAATCAAAACACAATACCAAATACCAATAGCAACTAGCAGAAAACAACTGTTTTGGCTATGAACCTTAACAGTTATTATTGAGCCAGATTTTATACATTTGTTAAATGTCCTTGTCACACAGCTGTGTTGTATGTGGGATTGTTGAGTCAATTTAAAGAACACCATCCTGCACTGGTCACAGTAAATTTCAATGATATGTGTTCCTTCTTTCGTTTATGGACAAAAACAAAAAAGAAAGGGGTGGCAGCTTTTTCTGTATCAAACAGGAATGTGATCTAGTCTCATATCAGCCACAAACCTTTGAATTTAATCGAATAAAAATAGCAATGTGGCAGACTTTGTAATATCAGCAAATGTTGTACTGTTGTCCATGAAATTCATATAATATTGTATCATTACAAAAACATGATTGTTTTATACCCCTAATATCCAGTACTGAACATTCATGGATTTAATGATCAATAAATCAAATCAATATGTTCGGTCCCTGGGCAAAAACAGAGCTGGAAGAATTTGGTAAGAAAATGGATACGATATTTTCCTCTAATAATTGACCCTTCGCTAAGTCGAGCCCCTGAACGCAGACTGACCAATCATAGCATAGCACCGGGCCAGCTTAGACCAGGGTCCGACAACAACACAGCTGTGCTCCATTGACTCTAATGCAGTCTTTTCAGATTTCCTTCATTTTCAGGCTGGTTTTGTGGATTTGGAGCTAAATGTTGTGCCTGGGGCACGTCGTGTATTAATGATACTCGTTACCTGGAGAGGTTGGAAAAAGATATACGTTTCTTCCCTGTTCCAAAACCAAAATCAAACCCTGAAAAGTGTAGGGTTAACTAGCTAGCTACTGAAGATATAGCCTACTGCATGCTGCTTTTGCTTTTTAATGATTATAACAGTGAAAAAAAGACCGACCCTGCTGTACAGGAACCAGTGAAGGGAAGCAGGGAAACTTTATTGAACCAGCTGTGTGGCAGCACAGTGTGTGCAAAAGAACAGAGCTTCCAGACAGTCCGGTGGCGAAGGTCCAACCGTTGACGTTGGCACAGGGGCGAAGCCAAACACCGTTCATCTGCACACACTGTGATGCCACACAGCTGGTTCAATATCAG